>NW_006799284.1:0-5659 GCF_000442215.2 Lipotes vexillifer
CCAGGGAGAGGACTGGGGTTGCCTGCGTGAACACAGCCTGAAGGGGGCTAGTGCACCACAGCTCGCCAGGAGGGACTCCGGGAAAAAGTCTGGAGCTGCCTAAGAGTCAAGAGACCATTGTCTCGGGGTGCACGAGAAGAGGAGATTCAGAACACTGCCTAAACGAGCTTCAGAGATGGGCGTGAGCTGTGGCTATCAGTTTGGACACCAGAGACGGGCATGAAACGCTAAGTCTGCTGCTGCAGCCACGAAAAAGCTTGTGTGCAAACACAGGTCACTATCCACACCTCCCACTTCCCGGGAGCCTGTGTAGCCCGCCACTGCCAGGGTCCCGTGATCCAGGGACAACTTCCCCAGGAGAACACACGGTGTGCCTCAGGCTGCAGCAATGTCATGCCGGCCTCTGCCGCCGCAGGCTCGCCCCACATTCCGTACCCCTCCCTCCCCCCAGCCTGAGTGAGCCAGAGCCCCCTAATCAGCTGCTCCTTTAACACCCCTCCTGTCTGGGCAAAGAACATATGCCAGATGGTGACCTACATGCAGAGGCAGGGCCACATCCAAAGCTGAACCCCAGGAGCTGTGTGAACAAAGAAGAGAAAGGGAAATTTCTTCCAGCAGCCTCAGGAGCAGTGGATTAAATCTCCACAATCAACTTGATGTACCCTGCATCTGTGGAATACCTGAATAGACAACAAATCTCCCCAAAATTGAGGCGGTGGCCTTTCGGAGCAACAGTAGACTTGGGGATTGCAGAATGGAACTGACTAGTTTCTGATTTTTATGTTTATCTTACTATAGTTTTTAGTACTTGTTATCATTGGTGGATTTATTAGTTTGGTTGCTCTCTTTTTATTTTTTTATTTTAATAATTGTTTTTAATTTTTTATTTTAATAATTTCATTTTACTTTATTGTATTTTATTTTCCTTCTTTCTTTTTTCTTCTCCATTTTCTTCCAAGCCATGTGGCTGACAGCATCTTGGTGCTCCAACCAGGTGTCAGGCCTGTGCCTCTGAGGTGGGAGAGCTGACGTGAGGATACTGGACCACCAGAGACCTCCCAGCCCCACCTAATATCAATCAGTGAGAGCTCTCCCAGAGATCTCCATCTCAGCACTAAGACCCAGCTCCACTCAATGACCAGCAAGCTCCAGTACAGGACACCCCATGCCAAAGAACTAGAAGACAGGAACACAACACCACCATTAGCAGAAAGGCTACCTAAAATCATAATAAGTTCACAGACACCACAAAACACTCCACCAGACTTGGTCCTGACTGCCAGAAAGACAAGATCCAGCCTCACCCACCAGAACACAGGTACCAGTCTGCTCCACCAGGAAGCCTAGACAACCCACTGAACCAAGCTTACCCACTGGGGGCACACACCAAAAACAATGGGAACTATAAACCTGCAGTCTGTGAAAACGAGACCCCAGATACAGTAAGGTAAGCAAAATGAGAAGACAGAGAAACACACAGCAGATGAAGGGGCAAGGTTAAAAACCCACCAGACCTAACAAATTGAAGAGGAAATAGGCAGTCTACCTGAAAAAGAATTCAGAGTAATGGTAGTAAAGATGATCCAAAATCTTGGAAATAGAATGGAGAAAATACAAGAAACGTTTAACAAGGACCTAGAAGAACTAAGGGGCAAACAAACAATGGTGAAAAACACAATAAATGAAATTTAAAATTCTCTAGAAGGAATCAATAGCAGAATAACTGAGGAAGAAAAACGGATAAGTGACCGGGAAGATAAAATAATGGAAATAACTACTGCAGAGCAGAATAAAAAAAAAAGAACGAAGAGAATTGACGACAGTGTCAGAGACCACTGGGACAACATTAAATGCACCAACATTAGAATTCTAGCAGTCCCAGAAGAAGAGAAAAAGAAAAGGACTGAGAAAATATTTGAAGAGATTATAGTTGAAAACTTCCCTAATATGGAAAAGGAAATAGTCAATCAAGTCCAGGAAGCACAGAGTCCCATACAGGAAAAATCCAAGGAGAAACATGCCAAGACACATATTAATCAAACTATCAGAAATAAAATACAAAGAAAAAATATTAAAAGCAGCAAGGGAAAAGCAACAAATAACATACAAGAGAATCCCCATAAGGTTAACAGCTGATCTTTCAGCAGAAACTCTGCCAGCAAGAAGGGAGTGGCAGGACATATTTAAAGTGACAAAAGGGAAAAACCTACTACCAAGATTACTCTGCGCAGCAAGGATCTCATTCAGATTCAATCAAGAAATTAAAACCTTTACAGACAAGCAAAAGCTAAGAGAATTCAGCACCACCAAACCAGCTCTACAACAAATGCTAAAGGCATTACTCTAGGCAGGAAACACAAGAAAAGGAAAAGACCTACAATAACAAACCCCAAACAATTAAGAAAATGGTCATAGGAACATACATATCGATAATTACCTTAAATATAAATGGATTAAATGCTCCAACCAAAAGACATAGACTGGTTGAATGGATACAAAAACAAGACCCGTATATATGCTGTCTACAAGAGACCCACTTCAAACCTAGGGACACACACAGACTGAAAGTGAGGGGATGGAAAAAGATATTCCATGCAAATGGAAATCAAAAGAAAGCTGGAGTAGGAATTCTCCTATCATATAAAATAGACTTTAGACTAAAGACTATTACAAGAGACAAAGAAGGACACACATAATGATCAAGGGATCGATCCAAGAAGAAGATATAACAATTGTAAATATTTATGCACCCAACATAGGAGCACCCCAATACATAAGGCAAATGCTAACAGCCATAAGAGGGGAAATCGACAGTAACACAATAATAATAGGGGACTTTAACACCCCACTTTCACCATGGATACATCATCCAAAATGAAAATAAATAAGGAAACACAAGCTTTAAACGATACATTAAACAAGATGGACTTAATTGATATTTATAGGACATTCCATCCAAAAACAACAGAATACACTTTCTTCTCAAGTGCTCATGGAACATTCTCAAGGACAGATCATATCTTGGGTCACAAATCAAGCCTTGGTAAATTTAAGAAAACTGAAATTGTATCAAGTAGCTTTTCCGACCACAACGTTATGAGACTAGATATCAATCACAGGGAAAAAATGTAAAAAATACAAATACATGGAGGCTAAACAATACATTACTAAATAACCAAGAGATCACTGGAGAAATCAAAGAGGAAATTAAAAAAATACCTAGAAACAAATGACAATGAAAACACAATGACCCAAAACCTACAGGATGCAGCAAAAGCATTTCTAAGAGGGAAGTTTATAACAATACAAACCTACGTCAAGAAACAAGAAATATCTCAAATAAACAACCTAACCTTACACCTAAAGCATTTAGAGAAAGAAGAACAACAACAAAAAAAACCCAAAGTTAGCAGAAGGAAAGAAATCATAAAGATCAGATCAGAAATAAATGAAAAAGAAATGAAGGAAACGATAGCAAAGATCAATAAAACTAAAAGCTGGTTCTTTGAGAAGATAAACAAAATTGATAAACCATTAGCCAGACTCAGCAAGAAAAAAAGGCAGAAGACTCAAATCAACAGAATTAGAAATGAAAAAGGAGAAGTAACAACTGACACTGCAGAAATACGAAGGATCATGAGAGATTACTACAAGCAACTATACGCCAATAAAATGGACAACCTGGAAGAAACGGACACATTCATAGAAAAGCACAACCTTCTGAGACTGAACCAGGAAGAAATAGAAAAAATAAGCAGACCAATCACAAGCACTGAAATTGAAACTCTGATTTAAAATCTTCCAACAAACAAAAGCCCAGGACCAGATGGCTTCACAGGCGAACTAGATCAAATAATTAGAGAAGAGCTAACACCCATCCTTCTCAAACCGTCCAAAGTATAGCAGAGGGAGGAACACTCGCCAACCTCATTCTAGCAGGCCACCATCACCCTGATACCAAAACCAGACAAGGATGTCACAAAGAAAGAAAACTGCAGGCCAATATCACTGATGAACGTAGATGCAAAAATCCTCAACAAAATACTAGCAAACGGAATCCAACAGCACATTAAAAGGATAATATACCATGATCAAGTGGGGTTTATCGCAGGAATGTAAGGATTCTTCAATATACGCAAAGCAATCAATGTGATACACCATATTAAGAAACTGAAGGATAAAAACCATGTGATCATCTCAACAGATGCAGAAAAAGCTTTTGACAAAATTCAACACCCATTTATAATAAAAGCCCTCCAGAAAGTAGGTACAGAGGGAACTTACCTCAATATAATAAAGGCCATATATGACAAACCCACAGCCAAGATTGTTCTCAGTGGTGACAAAATGAAAGCATTTCCCCTAAGATGAAGAACAAGACAAGGTTGCCCACTTTCACCTCTATTATTGAACATAGTTTTTGAAGGTTTAGCTTCAGCAATCAGAGAAGAAAAAGAAATAAAAGGAATCCAAATTGGAAAAGAAGGAACACTGTCACTGTTTGCAGATGACATGATAATAAACATAGAGAATCCTAAAGATGCTACCAGAAAAGTACTATAGCTGATCAATGAATTTGGTAAAGCAGCAGTATAAAAAATTAATACACAGGTATCTGTTGCATTCCTATACAATAATGATGAAAAACCTGACAGAGAAATGAAGGAAACACTCCCATTTACCACTGCAACAAAATGAATAAAATACCTAGGAATAAACCTACCTAAGGAGACAAAAGACATGTATGCAGAAAACTATAAGACACTGATAAAAGAAATTAAAGATGATACAGATGGAGGTGCTGGAAAGATGGCGGAGGAGTAAGACACGGAGATCACCTTCCTCCCCACAGATACACCAGAAATACATCTACATGTGGAACAACTCCTACAGAACACCTACTGAACGCTGGCAGAAGACCTCAGACCTCCCTAAAGGCAAGAAACTCCCCCACGTACCTGTGTAGGGCAAAAGAAAAAAGAATAAACAGAGACAAAAGGATAGGGACGGGACCTGCACCAGTGGGAGGGAGCTGTGAAGGAGGAAAGGTGTCCACACACTAGGAAGCCCCTTCGCAGATAGAGACTGCGGGAGGCGGAGCGGGGAGCTTCGGAGCCGCGGGAGAGAGCGCAGCCACAGGGGTGTGGAGGGCAAAGCGGGGAGATTCCCGCACAGAGGATCGGCGCCGACCGGCGCTCACCAGCTCGAGAGGCTTGTGTGCTCGCCCGCCGGGGCGCGCGGGGCTGCGAGCCGAGGCTCGGGTTTCGGTCGGAGCGCAGGGAGAGGACTGGGGTTGGCGCGTGAACACAGCCTGAAGGGGTTAGTGCGCCACGGCTGGCCGGGAGGGAGTCCGGGGAAAAGTCTGCACCTGCTGAGAAGGCAAGAGACTTTTTCTTCCCTCTTTGTTTCCGGGTGCGCGAGGAGAGGGGATTAAGAGCGCTGCTTAAAGGAGCTCCAGAGACGGGCGCGAGCCGCGGCTAAAAGCGCGGACCTCAGAGACGGGCGGGAGACGCTAAGGCTGCTGCTGACGCCACCAAGGGGCCTTTGTGAGAGCACAGGCCCCTATCCCCCCCCCCCTTCCGGGGAGCCTGTGCAGCCCGCCACTGCCAGGTTCCCGGGATCCAGGGACAATTTCTCAGGGAGAACACACGGCGGGCCT
>NW_006799284.1:5689-42974 GCF_000442215.2 Lipotes vexillifer
CCCCCGGCCTGAGTGCGCCAGAGCCCCCGAGTCAGTGGCTCCTTTAACCCCATCCTGTCTGAGCAAGAAACAGACGCCCTCCAGCGACCTACAAGCAGGGGCAGGGCCAAATCCAAAGCTGAGCCCCTGTGAGCTGTGAGAACAAAGAAGAGAAAGGGAAATCCCTCCCAGCAGCCTCAGGAGCAGCGGATTAAATCTCCACAATCAACTTGATGTACCAGCATCTGTGGAATACATGAATAGACAGCGAATCATCCCAAATTGAGGAGGTGGACTTCTAGAGCAAGATCTATGATTTTTTCCCCTTTTCCTCTTTTTGTGAATGTGTATGTGTATGCTTCTGTGTGAGATACAGTCTGTATAGCTTTGCTTCCACCATTTGTCCTAGCGTTCTATCCGTCCACTGTTTTTTTTTAATGTTTTTTCTTAATAATTAATTTTAATTTAAATAACTCTATTATACTTTACCTTCTTTCTTTCTTTCTTTCTTTCCTTCCTTCCCTCCTTTAGACAACGAATCATCCCAAATTGAGGAGCTGGACTTTCAGAGCAAGTTTTATGATTTTTTTCCCCATTACCACTTTTTGTGAGGGTGTATGTGAATGCTTCTGTGTAAGATTTTGTCTGTATAGCTTTGCTTCCACCATTTGTCCTAAGGTTCTATCTGGCCCTTTTTTTTTTCTCTAAATAATTATTTTTTAATTCAATAACTTTATTACACCTTATTTTATTTTACTGTATCTTCTTTCTTTCTGTCTTTTTTCCTTCCTTCCCTCCTCCCTCCCTCCCTCCTTTCTTTCCTTCTTGCCTTCTTTCCTTTTCTTCTTTCTTTCTCTCTTCCTTCCCTCCTTCCTTCCTTCCTTCCCTCCTTCCTTTCTTTCTTTCTTTCTTCCTACTTCTACTAATTCTCTCTACTTTCTCTCCCTTTTATTCTGAGCCGTGTGGATGAAAGGCTCTTGCTGCTCCAGCCAGGAGTCAGGACTCTGCCTCTGAGGTCAGAAAGCCAACTTCAGGACACTGGTCAACAAGAGTCCTCCCAGCTCCACATAATATCAAACGGCGAAAATCTCCCAGAGACCTCCATCTAAACACCAGCACCCAGCTTCACTCAACGACCAGCAAGCTACAGTGCTGGACAACCTATGCCAACCATATAGCAAAACAGGAACACAACCCCACCCACTAGCAGAGAGGCTGCCTAAAATCATAATAAGTCCACAGACACCCCAAAACACACCACCAGACGTGGACCTGCCCACTAGAGAGACAAGATCTAGCCTCATACACCACAACACAGGCACTAGTCCCCTCCACCAGGAAGCCTACACAACCCACTGAACCAACCTTAGCCACTGGAGACAGACATCAAAAACAACGGGAGCTACGAACTTGCAGCCTGCAAAAAGGTGAACCCAATCACAGTAAGATAAGCAAAATGAGAAGACAGAAAAACACACAGCAGATGAAGGAGCAGGATAAAAACCCACCAGACCTAACAAATGAAGAGGAAATAGGCAGTCTACCTGAAAAAGAGTTCAGAATAATGATAGTAAAGATGATCCAAAATCTTGGAAATAGAATGGACAAAATGCAAGAAGCAGTTAACAAGGACCTAGAAGAAATAAAGATGAAACAGACAATGATGAACAACACAATAAATGAAATGAAAAATACTCTAGATGGGATCAATAGCAGAATAAATGAGGCAGAAGAACGGATAAGTGACCTGGAAGATAAAATAGTGGAAATAACTACTGCAGAGCAGAATAAAGAAAAAAGAATGAAAAGAACTGAGGACAGTCTCAGAGACCTCTGGGACAACATTAAACGCACCAACATTCGAATTATAGGGGTTCCAGAAGAAGAAGAGAAAAAGAAAGGGACTGAGAAAATATTTGAAGAGATTATAGTTGAAAACTTCCCTAATATGGGAAAGGAAATCGTTAATCAAGTCCAGGAAGCACAGAGAGTCCCATACAGGATAAATTCAAGGAGAAATACGCCAAGACACATATTAATCAAACTGTCAAAAACTAAATACAAAGAAAGCATATTAAAAGCAGCAAGGGAAAAACAACAAATAACACACAAGGGAATCCCCATAAGGTTAACAGCTGATCTCTCAGCAGAAACTCTACAAGCCAGAAGGGAGTGGCAGGACATACTGAAAGTGATGAAGGAGAAAAACCTGCAACCAAGATTACTCTACCCAGCAAGGATCTCATTCAGATTTGATGGAGAAATTAAAACCTTTACAGACAAGCAAAAGCTGAGAGAGTTCAGCACCACCAAACCAGCTTTACAACAAATGCTAAAGGAACTTCTCTAGACAAAAACACAAGAGAAGGAAAAGTCCTATAATAACGAACCCAAAACAATTTAGAAAATGGGAATAGGAACATACATATCGATAATTACCTTAAATGTAAATGGACTAAATGCTCCCACCAAAAGACACAGATTGGCTGAATGGATACAAAAACAAGACCCATATATATGCTGTCTACAAGAGACCCACTTCAGACCTAGAGACACATACAGACTGAAAGTAAGGGGATGGAAAAAGATATTCCATGCAAATGGAAACCAAAAGAAAGCTGGAGTAGCAATTCTCATATCAGACAAAATAGACTTTAAAATAAGGACTATCAGAAGAGACAAAGAAGGACACTACATAATGATCAAGGGATCGATCCAAGAAGAAGATATAACAACTGTAAATATTTATGCACCCAACATAGGAGCACCTCAATACGTAAGGCAAAAACTAGCAGCCATAAAAGGGGAAATCGACAGTAACACATTCATAGTAGGGGACTTCAACACCCCACTTTCACCAATGGACAGATCATCCAAAATGAAAATAAATAAGGAAACACAAGCTTTAAATGATACATTAAACAAGATGGACTTAATTGATATTTATAGGACACTCCATCCAAAAACAACAAAATACACATTTTTCTCAAGTGCTCACGGAACATTCTCCAAGATCATATCTTGGGTCACAAATCAAGCCTTGGTAAATTTAAGAAAATTGAAATTGTATCAAGTATCTTCTCTGACCATAATGCCCCGAGACTAGATACCAATTACAGGAAAAGATATGTAAAAAATACAAACACATGGAGGCTAAACAATACACTACTTAATAACGAAGTGATCACTGAAGAAATCAAAGAGGAAATAAAACAATACCTAGAAACAAACGACAATGGAGACATGACAACCCAAAACCTATGGGATGCAGCAAAAGCAGTTCTAAGAGAGAAGTTTATAGCAATACAAGCCCACCTTAAGAAGCAGGAAACGTCTCGAATAAAGAACCTAACCTTGCACCTCAAGCAATTAGAGAAAGAACAAAAAAACCCCAAAGTTAGCAGAAGGAAAGAAATCATAAAAATCAGATCAGAAATAAATGAAAAAGAAATGAAGGAAACAATAGCAAAGATCAATAAAACTAAAGGCTGGTTCTTTGAGAAGATAAACGAAATAGATAAACCATTAGCCAGACTCATCAAGAAAAAAAGGGAGAAGACTCAAATCAATAGAATTAGACATGAAAAAGGATAAGTTACAACAAACACCACAGAAATACAAAAGATCGTGAGAGATTACTACAAGCAACTCTATGCCAATAAAATGGACAATCTGGAAGAAATGGACAAATTCTTAGAAATGCACGAACTACCAAGACTGAATCAGGAAGAAATAGAAAATATGAACAGACCAATTACAAACACTGAAATTGAAACTGTGATTAAAAGTCTTCCAACAAACAAAAGCCTAGGACCAGATGGCTTCACAGGCGAATTCTATCCAACATTTAGAGAAGAGCTAACACCCATCCTTCTCAAACTCTTCCAAAATATAGCAGAGGGAGGAACACTCCCAAATTCCTTCTACGAGGCCACCATCACCTTGAAACCAAAACCAGACAAAGGTGTCACAAAGAAGGAAAACTACAGAACAATATCACTGATGAACATAGATGCAAAAATCCTCAACAAAATACTAGCAAACAGAATCCAACAGCACATTAAAAGGATCATACACCATGATCAAGTGGGGTTTATTCCAGGAATGCAAGGATTCTTCAATATACGCAAATCTATCAATGTGATTAACCATATTAACAAATTGAAGGAGAAAAACCATATGATCATCTCAATAGATGCAGAGAAAGCTTTTGACAAAATTCAACACCCATTTATGATAAAAACCCTGCAGAAAGTAGGTGTAGAGGGAACTTTCCTCAATATAATAAAGGCCGTATATGACAAGCCCACAGCCAACATCATCCTCAATGGCGAAAAACTGAAAGCATTTCCACTAAGGTCAGGAACAAGACAAGGTTGCCCACTCTCACCACTCTTATTCAACATAGTTTTGGAAGTTTTAGCCACAGCAATCAGAGAAGAAAAGGAAATAAAAGGAATCCAAATCAGAAAAGAAGAAGTAAAGCTGTCACTGTTTGCAGATGACATGATACTGTATGTAGAGAATCCTAAAGATGCTACCAGAAAACTACTAGCACTAATCAATGAATTTGGTAAAGTAGCAGGATACAAAATTAATGCACAGAAATCTCTGAAATTCCTATATACTAGTGATGAAAAATCTGAAAGTGAAATCAAGAAAACACTCCCATTTACCATTGCAACAAAAAGAATAAAATATCTAGGAATAAACCTACCTAAGGAGACAAAAGACCTGTAGGCAGAAAATTATAAGACACTAATGAAGGAAATTAAAGATGATACAAATAGATGGAGAGATATACCATGTTCTTGGATTGGAAGAATCAACACTGTGAAAATGACTCTACTACCCAAAGCAATCTATAGATTCAATGCAATCCCTATCAAACTACCACTGGCATTTTTCACACAACTAGAAAAACAAATTTCACAATTTGTATGGAAACACAAAAGACCCCAAAGAGCCAAAGCAATCTTGAGAACGAAGAACGGAGCTGGAGGAATCAGGCTCCCTGACTTCAGACTGTAGTACAAAGCTACAGTAATCAAGACAGTATGGTACTGGCACAAAAACAGAAAGATAGATCAATGGAATAGGATAGAAAGCCCAGAGATAAACCCATGCACATATGGACACCTTATCTTTGATAAAGGTGGCAGGAATATACAGTGGAGAAAGGACAGCCTCTTCCATAAGTGGTGCTGGGAAAACTGGACAGGTACGTGTAAAAGTATGAGATTAGAACACTCCCTAACACCATACACAAAAATAAGCTCAAAATGGATTAACGACCTAAATGTAAGGCCAGAAACTATCAAATTCTTAGAGGAAAACTTAGGCAGAACACTCTATGACCTAAATCCCAGCAAGATCCTTTTTGACCCACCTCCTAGAGATATGGAAATAAAAACGAAAATAAACAAATGGGACCTAATGAAACTTAAAAGCTTTTGCACAGCAAAGGAAACCATAAACAAGACCAAAAGGCAACACTCAGAATGGGAGAAAATATTTGCAAATGAAGCAACTGACAAAGGATTAATCTCCAAAATTTACAAGCAGCTCATGCAGCTCAATAACAAAGAAACAAACAACCCAATCCAAAAATGGGCAGAAGACCTAAATAGACATTTCTCCAAAGAAGATACACCAAGTGCCAACAAACACATGCAAGAATGCTCAACATCATTAATCATTAGAGAAATGCAAATCAAAACTACAATGAGATATCATCTCACACCAGTCAGAATGGCCATCATCAAAAAATCTAGAAACAATAAATGCTGGAGAGGGTGTGGAGAAAAGGGACCACTATTGCACTGCTGGTGGGAATGTGAATTGGTTCAGCCACTATGGAGAACAGTATGGAGGTTCCTTAAAAAACTACAAATAGAACTACCACATGACCCAGCAATCCCACTACTGGGCATATACCCTGAGGAAACCAAAATTCAAAAAGAGTCATGTACCAAAATGTTCATTGCAGCTCTATTTACAATAGCCCGGAGATGGAAACAACCTAAGTGCCCATCGTCGGATGAATGGATAAAGAAGATGTGGCACATATATACAATGGAATATTATGCAGCCATAAAAAGAAACGAAATTGAGCTATTTGTAATAAGGTGGATAGACCTAGAGTCTGTCATACAGAGTGAAGGAAGTCAGAACGAGAAGGATAAATACCGTATGCTAACACATATATATGGAATTTAAGAAAAAAAATGTTATGAAGAACCTAGGGATAAAACAGGAATAAAGACACAGACCTACTGGAGAACAGACTTGAGGATATGGGGAGGGGGAAGGGTGAGCTGTGATAGGGCGAGAGAGAGACATGGACCTATATATACTAACAAACGTAAGGTAGATAGCCAGTGGGAAGCAGCCGCATGGCACAGGGATACCGGTTCGGTGCTTTGTGACCGCCAGGAGGGGTGGGATAGGGAGGGTGGGAGGGAGGGAGACGCAAGAGGGAAGAGATATGGGAACATATGTATATGTAGAACTGGTTCACTTTGTTATAAAGCAGAAACTAACACACCATTGTAAAGCAATTATACCCCAATAAAGATGTTAAAAAAAAAAAGATGATACAGATGGAGAGAGATACCATGTTCGTGTACTGGAAGAATCAACACTGTGAAAATGACTATACTACCCAAAGCAATCTACAGATTCAATGCAATCCCTATCAAACTACCACTGGCATTTTTCACAGAACTAGAACAAAAAATTTCACAATGTGTATGAAAACACAGAAGACTCTGAATAGCCAAAGCAATCTTAAGAAAGAAAAATGGAGCTGGAGGAATCAGGCTCCGGGACTTCAGACTATACTACAAAGCTATGGTAATCAAGACAGTATGGTACTGGCACAAAAACAGAAATATAGATCAATGGAACAGGACAGAAAAGCCAGAGATAAACCCACACACATTATCATCACCTTATCTTTGATAAAGGAGGCAAGAATATACAATGGAGAAAACACAGCCTCTTCAATAACTGGTGCTGGGAAAACTGGACAGCACCAAAGTGACATGTAAAAGAATGAAATAGAACACTC
Source organism: Lipotes vexillifer (assembly GCF_000442215.2). Lineage (NCBI taxonomy): Eukaryota > Metazoa > Chordata > Mammalia > Artiodactyla > Lipotidae > Lipotes > Lipotes vexillifer. The sequence continues at coordinate 12,741 of NW_006799284.1, forward strand.
CCTAACACCACACACAAAAATAAACTCAAAATGGATTAAAGACCTAAATGTAAGTCCAGACAATATAAAACTCTTAGAGGAAAACATAGGCAGAACACTCTATGACACAAATCATAGCAAGATCCTTTTTGACTCACCTCCTAGAGAAATGGAATTAAAAACAAAAATAAACAAATGGGACCTAATGAAACTTAAAAGCTTTTGCACAGCAAAGGAAACCATAAACAAGATGAAAAGACAACTCTCAGAATTTTACTCAGAATGGGAGAAAATATTTGCAAACAAAGTAACTGACAAAGGATTTATCTCCAAAATATACAAGCAGCTCATGCAGCTCAATATCAAAAAAAACCAACCTAATCCAAAAATGGGCAGAATACCTAAATAGAAACTTCTCCTAAGAAGATATACATATTGACAACAAACAAATGAAAGGATGTTCAACATCACTAATCATTAGAGAAATGCAAATCAAAACTACAATGAGATATCATCTCACACCAGTCAGAATGGCCATCATCAAAAAATCTAGAAACAATAAATGCTGGAGAGGGTGTGGAGAAAAGGGATCACTCTTGCACTGCTGGTGGGAATGTGAATTGGTTCAGCCACTATGGAGAACAGTAATGGAGGTTCCTTAAAAAACTACAAATAGAACTACCATACGACCCAGCAATCCCACTACTGGGCATATACCCTGAGAAAACCACAATTCAAAAAGAGTCGGGCTTCCCTGGTGGCGCAGTGGTTGAGAGTCTGCCTGCCGATGCAGGGGACATGGGTTCGTGCCCCGGTCCAGGAAGATCCCATATGCCGCAGAGCGGCTGGGTCCGTGAGCCATGGCCGCTGAGCCTGCGCCTCCGGAGCCTGTGCTTCACAACGGGAGAGGCCACAACAGTGAGAGGCCCACGTACCGCAAAACAAAACAAAACAAAAATAAACAAACAAAAAAAAGAGTCATGTACCACAATGTTCATTGCAGCTCTATTCACAATAGCCAGGACATGGAAGCAACCTAAGTGTTGACAGATGAATGGATAAAGAAGCTGTGGCACATATATCCAATGGATTATTACTCAGCCACAAAAAGAAATGAAATTGAATTGTTTGTAGTGAGGTGGATGGACCTACAGTCTGTCATACAGAGTGAAGTAAGTCAGAAAGTTAAAAAACAAATACCGTATGCTAACACATATATATATGGAACCTTAAAAAAAAATGGTTCTGGGGAACCTAGGGGCAGGACAGGCATAAAGACGCAGATGTAGAGAATGGACTTGAGGACACAGGGAGGGGGAAGGGTAAGCTGGAACAAAGTGAGAGAGTGGCACTGACATATATACTCTACCAAATGTAAAATAGCTAGTGGGAAGCAGCCCCATAGCACAGGGAGATCAGCTCGGTGCTCTGTGACCTCCTAGGGGGGTGGGATAGGGAGGGTGGTAGAGAGTCGCAAGAGGGAGAGGATATGGGGATATAAGTATACAAATAGATGATTCACTTTGTTATACAGCAGAAACTAACACAACATTGTAAAGCAATTATACTCCAATAAAGATGTTTAAAAAATTAATAAAAACAAAGAGAAATTAAGAAAACAATCCCATTTACAAGAGCAACAAAAAGAATAAAATACTTAGGAATAAGTTTAACCAAGGAGGTCAACTGTACACTGAAAACTATATAACATTGATGAAAGAAACTGAAGAAGACAAATAAATGAAAAGATATTCCATGTTCATGGATAGGAAAAATTAGTATTGGTAAAATGTCCATACTACCACAAGCAGTGTACAAATTCAAAGTAATCCCTATCAAAATTCCAATTGCATTTGTTGCAGAAATTTTTTTAAATCCTAAAATTTTTATGGGACCACAAAGACCCTGCATAGCCAAAGCAATCCTGAGACAAAAGGACAAAAATGGAGGCATCGTAGTTCCTGACCTCTGACTATATCACAATAAAATAGTAAATATTAGCAAAAATAAAAAACAAACTAAAACAACACAACAACAGACACATAGATTAATGGAACTGAACAGAGAGTCCCATGATAAACCTATGCATTTATGGTCAGTTTTGACAAAGGAGCGAAGAACATACAATGGGTAGAGTATATTCTCCTTAATAAATGATGCTGGGAAAACTGGACTGACACATGCAAAAAATGAATCTGGACACTTACCTTACACCATTCACAAAAATCAATTCACAATGTATTAAAGACCTGAACGTAAGATCTGAAATTATAAAACTCATAAAAGAAAACGGAGTAAACTCCTTGATATCTTTGGCAATGATATTTTGGATCTGACACCAAAAGCAAAGGCAACAAAAGCAAAACTAAACAAGCAGGACTACATCAAACTGAAAAGCTTATGTACATCAAAGGAAACCATCAACAAAATGAAAAGGCAACCTATAGAATGGGAAAAAATATTTGCCAACCACATATCTGATAAGGGGTTAATAACCAAAATATATACAGAACTCCATATAACTCAATAGCAAAAAAACACAAATAATCCAATTTTTTAAATGGGCAAATGACCTGAATAGACGTTTTTCAAAAGAAATGTACAAACGGCTAACAGGTACATGAAAAAGTGCTTAACATCACTAATCATCAGGTAAATGCAAATGAAAAACACAATGAGACACCATCTTACATCTCTTAGAACAGCTATCATCAAAAAGACAAGAAAAAAAACAAGTGTCAGCAAAGATGTGGAGAAAAGGGAACAAATTTGCACTGCTGATTGGAAATTAAATTGGTGCAGCCACTATGGGAAACATTATGGAGACTCCTTTAAAAATCAGAAATAGAACTACCATATGATCTAGCAATTCCACTTCTGGGTATATATCTAGAGGAAATGAGAACAATATCTTGAAGAGATATCTATACTCCCATGTTCATTGCAGCATTATTCACAATAGCCAGGATATTGAAACAACCTAAGTGTTCCTCAACAGATGAATGAAGAAGGTATGTTTTTATATATACAATATATATATTATGTATATATATATACAATAATATATATATAATGGAAAATTATTCAGCCATGAGAAGGAAGGAAATCCTGCCATTGCAACAACACATATGCACCTTGAGGGCACTGAGTGAAATAAGTCAGACAAAGACAAATACTATAGATGTGTGGCCAAGATGGCACAGTAGGAAGACCCTGAGCTCACCTACTCCCATAGGCATGCCAAAATCACAACTATTTACAGAGCAACTGTCAATGAGAACAACCTAAAAACTAGCAGAAAAGACCCTCCACCACTCAAGATACAAAGAAGGAATTACGACGAGACAGGTAGGAGGGGAAAGAGATGCTGTACAGTCAAGACCCATACCCCCAGGTAGGTGACCCACAAATGGAAGGATAATTACAATTGAAAGAGCTCTCCCCTAGAAGCAAGGGATCCAAGCCCCACACTAGGCTTCCCAGTCCAGGGGTCCTGCACTGGGAAGACAAGTCTCCGGAACATTTGGCTTTGAAGGTCAGTGGAGGTTACTTTTGGGAGAGCCAGAGGGCTGTAGAAAACAGGGACTCCGACCTTAAAGGGCGCACACAAAATCTTATTGGGTTGGCCAAAAAGTTCGTTCGGATTTTTCCATACGATGCTACGGGAAAACCCAAATGAACCTTCTGGCCAACCCAATACATGCTCCAAGACCAAGCACAGAAGCAGTAATTTGAAAAAAGCTTGGGTCAGACTCACTTGCTGATCTTGGGGAGCCTCCCAGAGAGTCAGGAGGCCACTAGGACTTACCCTGGGGACACAGATGCTGGCAGCAGCCATTTTTAAAAGCTCATTCTACCATGAAGACACTGGTGTTGAAAAGGGCCATTTTGAAATTCTCCTTTTAGCTTATTACCACCAGGACCCAACACTGCCCACCAGCCAGTCAGCACCAGTCCTGGGACCCCCAGGCCAAGCAGCTAGCCAGGCAGGGACATAGCCCCACCTACCAGCAGGCTGGCTGCCATAAGACCCCGTGAATCCCCAGCAACCCTGGGACCAGGCCCTATCACCAGAGGACCCAGCACACAGCCCCACCAACCAGCAGGCCAACCCTAGCTCCAGGATCCCCACGCCTCTCAGCCAGAGACTGTAGGACCCATCTCCACCCTCCAGCAGGCTGGCGTTAGCCCCAGGACACAGCCTACCAACCAGTGGGCCAGCACCAGCCTTGGGACACCACTGAGCACTGGCCCCAGCCACCAGTGGGCCAACACCAGCTCTGGGACACCCCAGACCCCACAGCCAGCCACATCAGGAATTGGTCCCATGAACCAACAGGCCAACACCAGCCCTGGGACCCTCCCCAGGCTATGATCCCATGAATGAGCAGGCTAACACTAGCTCCAGAATCCCTGGCCCTGGAGCCAACAACCTCAAGACCCAACTTTGCTCACCAGTGGGCCAGCACTAGCCCCAGGACCACCCAGGGCTCTCCAGCCAGGTGCCTCATGACCTGGCACTGCCCCCCAGTGAGCCAGCACAAGGACCAGGACTCCCCAGGTCATGCAGCCAGCTGTGCCAGGACCCAGCCCCACTCAACAGTGGCCAGCAGCCTCCACTCTAGGCAGGGCCTGGCAATTAACCAGAGCAGGGGCCAGCCACACCTATAATGTGCCCATTGTAGTTAGCCCACCGCAACAGAAGGGCCCACAGCCCACTTAAAGGGCACCCCCAGAGCATGCAGTTTTGGTGAACAGAGAGGAGTGCACTTCTGGGCCCCACAGGACATCTCCTACATAAGGCCACTTCTCCAAGACAGGAAAACATAACCAACCTACCAAATACATAGAAATAAAAACAGAGAATTAGGCAAAATGAGGTGACAGAGGAATATGTTCCAAACATAGGAACAAGATAAAACCCAAGAAGACTAAGTGAAGTGGTGCTAAGCAATTAACCCAACAGTGAGTTCAAAGTAATGATCATAAAGATGCTCAATGTACTAGGGAGACTAACAGATGAACACAGTCAAAGTTAGAAGTTTCTAACAGAGTTAGAAAATACAAAGAAGAATGAAACAGAGCTGAAGAATACAATAAATGAAATTAAATATACACTATAAGGAATTAACAGTAGATTAAATGATACAGAGGAATGGGTCAGCAAACTGGAAGACAAAGTAGTGGAAATCACTCAAGCTGAAAAGAAAAAGGAAAGTTTTTTTTTTTTTTTTTTTTTTGCTCACCAGTGGGCCAGCACTAGCCCCAGGACCACCCAGGGCTCTCCAGCCAGGTGCCTCATGACCTGGCACTGCCCCCCAGTGAGCCAGCACAAGGACCAGGACTCCCCAGGTCATGCAGCCAGCTGTGCCAGGACCCAGCCCCACTCAACAGTGGCCAGCAGCCTCCACTCTAGGCAGGGCCTGGCAATTAACCAGAGCAGGGGCCAGCCACACCTATAATGTGCCCATTGTAGTTAGCCCACCGCAACAGAAGGGCCCACAGCCCACTTAAAGGGCACCCCCAGAGCATGCAGTTTTGGTGAACAGAGAGGAGTGCACTTCTGGGCCCCACAGGACATCTCCTACATAAGGCCACTTCTCCAAGACAGGAAAACATAACCAACCTACCAAATACATAGAAATAAAAACAGAGAATTAGGCAAAATGAGGTGACAGAGGAATATGTTCCAAACATAGGAACAAGATAAAACCCAAGAAGACTAAGTGAAGTGGTGCTAAGCAATTAACCCAACAGTGAGTTCAAAGTAATGATCATAAAGATGCTCAATGTACTAGGGAGACTAACAGATGAACACAGTCAAAGTTAGAAGTTTCTAACAGAGTTAGAAAATACAAAGAAGAATGAAACAGAGCTGAAGAATACAATAAATGAAATTAAATATACACTATAAGGAATTAACAGTAGATTAAATGATACAGAGGAATGGGTCAGCAAACTGGAAGACAAAGTAGTGGAAATCACTCAAGCTGAAAAGAAAAAGGAAAGTTTTTTTTTTTTTTTTTTGCGGTACATGGGCCTCTCACTGTTGTGGCCTCTCTAGTTGTGGAGCACAGGCTCCGGATGCGCAGGCTCAGTGGCCATAGCTCACGGGCCCAGCTGCTCCACGGCATGTGGGATCTTCCCAGACCGGGGCACAAACCCGTGTCCCTTGCATCGGCAGGCGGACTCTCAACCACTGTGCCACCAGGGAAGCCCCATGAAAAGAAAAAGGAAAGAATTTTTAAAAATAAGGATAGTTTAACAGACAACATCAAGCATACTAACAGTCACATTATAGGGGTCCAGAAGGAGACGAAAGAGAGAAATGGGCAAAGAACATATCTGAAGACATAATAGCTGAAAACTTCCCTAACCTAAGGGGGAAAAAACCCAAACATCTAGGTCTAGGAATCAGAGTCCCAAACAAGATCTGCCCAAAGAGGACCACACCAAAACACGTTGTAGTTAAAATGGCAAAAATTGAAGAGAGAATATTAATAGCAAAAAGGGAAAGCAACTAGTTACATACAAGGCAACTCCCATAAGGCCATCAGGTAACTTTTCAGCAGATTCTGCAGTCCAGAAGAGAATGGCATGATATATTAAAAGTGATAAAAGGGAAAAGCCTACAACCAAGAATACTCTACCTGGCAAGGCTACATTCATATTTGAAGGAGATATCAAGAGTTTCATAGACAAGCAAAAGCTAAAAGAGTTCAGCACCACAAAACTAGATTTACAGAATTCTTAAAAGTGCTCCTCTGAGCAGAAAGGAAAAGGCTACAACCAGAAATATGAAAATTATGAAAAGAAAAATCTCCTTGGTAAAGGCAAATATACAGTAAAGGTAGTAGATCAACCATGTATAAAGCTAGCAGGAAAGTTAAGAGACAAAAGTAATAAAATCATCTATAGCCACAATAAGTAAAGGCTACCCCCAAAAAAGTTGTGAAATATGATGTCAAAACATTAAACTTGGGGGGAGAGTAAAAAAGAAGTGCTGTTAAAATGCATTAAAACTTAAGAGATCAGCAACTTAAAACAATCATATATATCTAGATAGATAAATAGAGAGACATAGATACAGATATAGATTGCCATATATAAACCTCATGGTAACCACAAAGCAAAAATCTACAGCTGACATACACACAAAAAGATAAAGGAATCCAAACATAACACTAAAGAAAGCCATCAAATCACAAGGGAATAAAATAAGAACAAAAAAGAACTACAAAAACAATTAACAAAATGGCAATAAGAACATACCTATTAATAATTACTTTAAATGCAAATGGACTAAATTGTCCCATCAAAAGACACAGAGTAGCTGAATAGATACAAAAACAAGACCCATCTTTATGCTGCCTACAAGAGACTCACTTCAGATGTAAAGAAACACAAAGACTTAAAGTGAGGGGATGAAAAAGGGTATTCCATGCTAATGAAAACAAAAAGAAAGCTGTGGTAACAAAATTATATCAGACAAAATAGACATTAAAACAAAGACTGTAACAAGAGACAAAGAAGGACATTACATGATGATAAAGGGATCAATCCACAAGATGATATAACAGTCATAAATATATATGCACCCACCATAGGACCACCTAAATGCATAAAGCAAATATTAACATATATATGGCCAACAGGTACATGAAATGATGCTCAACATCACTCACTATCAGGGAAATGCAAATCAAAACCACAATGAGATATCACATCACACCTGTCAGAATGGCTATTATGAAAAAGACAACAAATAACAAAAATTGGCAAGGATGTGGAGAAAAGGGAACCCTCATGCAATGTTGGTGAGAATATAAATTGGTGCAGTCACTATGGAAAACAGCATGGAGGTTCTTCAAAAAATTAAAAATAGAACTACCATATAATCCAAGAATTCCACTCCTGAGTATTTATCTGAAGAAAATGAAAATACTAATTCGAAAATATACATGCACCACTATGCTTATCTCAGCATTGTTTACAATAGTCAAGATATGGAAGCAACCTAAGTGCCCATCAATAGATGAATGAATAAAGAAGATGTGAGATACACACACACACACACGAATATTACTCAGCTATAACTCTTGCCATTTGTGGCAACATGGATGGACCTAGAGGGTATTATGCTCAGTGAAATAAGTCAGACAGAGAAAGACAAATAATGTATGATTTCACTCATATGTGGAATCTAAAAAACAAAACAAATGAAGAAACAGAACTAAACAGAAATAGAGTCATATATATAGAAAAATAACAAGTGGTTGCCAGAGGACGGGGGTTAGGGGAAGAGAGAAGTGGGTGAGGGAGATTAAGAGGTACTAACTTCCAGTTACAAAATACATGAGTCCTGGGTATGAAACGTACAGCATGAGGAATATAGTCAATCATTATGTAATATCTTTGTATGGTGATAGATGGTAACTAGACTTATCATGGTGATCATTTTGTAATGTGTAGAAATATCAAACCATTATGTTGTATTCCAGGAACTAACATAGTACTGTAGGTCAATTACACTTCAAAAAACAAACAAAAAAACAAGCTCATAGAAAAAAAGGTCAGATTTGTGGTTATCAGAGGTGGGGAGTGGGGGGGGATTGGATGAAGGGGGTCAAAAGGTACAAACTTTCAGTTATAAGATAAATAAGTACTAGGGATGTAATGTAGAACATGATAAATATAATTAACACTGCTATATGTTATATATTAAAGTTGTTTAGAGAGTAATTCTCAACACAAGAAAAAAAATTTTATATTTCTTTAATTTTCTAGCTATGAGATGGTGGGTATTCCCTAAACTTAATGTGATAATCATGTAGTAATGTTTGCAAGTCAAATAATTATACTATACACCTTAAACTTATACAGTGCTGTATTTCAATTCTCAATAAAACTGGAAGAAAAAAAAGACGAATACTGTATGATATCACTTACATGTGTAATCTTAAGAAGCCAAACTGATAGAATGAGACTAGAATGATGATTTCCAGTGACTGGGATGTGGGAGAATGGGGAGATGTGGATATAAGGGTACAAACTTTGCATTATAGTATGAATAAGATATTAGGATATAATACATAACATGGTGACTATAGTTGATAACACTATACTGTATGAGTAAACTTGATAAGAGCGTATAACTTAAATGTTCTCCAAAAAAGGGGGAGGGGTAAATACGTGAGGTGATAGATGTGTTAATTAACTTAATGGGGAAATCCTTTCACAGTGTATATGTATATCAAATCATAACGTTGTACACTTTAAATATCTTACAATTTTATCTGTCCATTATACCTTAATAAAGCTGAAAATAAAGTCTAACATTAGAAGAAAAATGCTGACAGAATTTATCATCAGAAATTCTTCAGAGAGAAACAAAATGATATAGGTCAGAGGCTCAGATCTACATTTAAAAAGTAAAACATCAAAGAAGGAATAAATTTAGATGAAATAAAATCTTTTACTTTTCATATTATTAATTGAAAAAAACAGATGTTTGTTCAAAATAATAGTAATAACAACATACTGTGTGATTATAACATATGGATAAGTGAAATAAATGATAACAGTTTTATAAGGGACAGGAAGGAAGAACTGGGAATACTGCGTTATAAAGTACCTGCTCTACCTGAGAAGCAATTTGGTGTTACTTAAAAAGTAGATGTAGATTAATTGTAAATATGTATTGCAATCTCTACAGCAACTACTAAAAATTTTTAAAAGAAGTATAATTGATATATGAAGAGAGGGAAAAAATGGAGCTATGTAAAATGTTCATTAAACCCAGAGAAGGCAGGAGAAGTGGGGAAGGAAAAAAGAAATAAAAAGTGCAGCAAACAAAAAAACAGTTCCAATATGATACATAGTACTCTAACTATATCAATAATCACTTTAAATCTGAATGTTCCAAACACTACAATTAAAAGTCAGAGATTATCAGGGATGATACAAACAAGACCCAACTATAATTTTGTCTACAAGAAATCCATTTAAAATATAAAGACATAGATAGGCTGAAAGTTAAGGGTACGATTAGTATACTAATCATACTAATCATGCTAATGCTAGTAATAATTGAAAGAAAGCTGAAATAGCCACATTAATTTCAGACAAAGCAGACTTCAGAACAAAGAAAAGTATCAGAAACAAAGAAATGAAAGAATATCTAACTAAATGGAGAGATATTCGATGTTAATAGACTGGAAACTCAATACTGTTAAGATGTTAATTTTCCCAAATTGATCTACAGATTCAATGAAATTCCAGTGAAAATCAGAGCAAACTGTTTTGTAGACATGAACAATCTGATTCTAAAATTTACATGGAAAAAGGCAAAAGACATAGAATAGCAAAATATTGCTGAAGAAGCAGCAGCACAAAAGTTGAGGACTGACACTACTCAACTTCAAGGCTTACTCTAAAGCTGTATCAGTCAAGACAGCATAGTACTGTCAAAAGAACAGACACGTAAATCAATGGAGTAGAACAAAAAGCCCAGAAATAGACCAACACAAATAGGTAAACTGAACTTTAGCAAAGAAGCAAAGACAATTCAATGGAGAAAGAATTGTTTTTTCAACAAATGGTTCAACTGGAGCAACTGGACTTTCAAATGCAAAAAAATTAATCTAGACATAGACCTTAACCTTTCACAAAAATTAACTCAATGGATCATAGACCTAATGTAAAACAAACTATAAAACTTCCAGAAGAAAACATGGGAGAAAATCTAATTGACCATAGATTTGAGCTTTTAGATACATCAAAAGCATGATCCTTAAAAGAAAACATAAGTTGGATCTCAATAAAATTAAAATATCTAGTCTGTGAAAGAGAATGAAAATACAAGCCACATATTAGGTGGAAATATTTGCAAATATATCTGATATAGGAGTTATATACAAAAGGTATGAAGAACTCTTAAAACTTAGCAATAAGGAAATAACCAAATTTTAAAATGGGCAAAAGATCTGAATAGACATCTCATTAAAGAAGATGGCAGATAAGCATATGAAATATGTTGAACAGCACATATTATTAGGGAATTGCAAATTAATACAATGTGATACTACTACATATTTATTAGAAAGGTTAAAATTCAAAACATTGCCAACATCCAATGCTGGTGAGGATGTAGACCAACAGAATGGTCACCCATTGCTGGTGGGAGTGAAAAATGATACAGCCACTTAGGGAGATAGTTTGGCAGTTTTTCACAAAGCTAAACATAATCTTACCATATTATATGGCGATTTCACTCCTAGGTATTCACCTAACTGATTTGAACACTTATGTCTACAAAACAACCAGCTGCAAATGTTTACAGCAGCTTTATACATATCTGCCAAACTCTGGAAGCTACCAAAATGCCCTTCAACAGGTGAATGGATAAAATGTGATAGCATACAACAGAATATTATTCAGTAATAAAATAAAATGAGCACCAATATTCATAACAATATTATTCACAATACCCAAGAAGGTGGAAACAACCCAAATACCCATCAACAGATGAGTGGACAAACAAAACGTGATATATATATATACAATGGGATGTTATTCAGCCTTAAAAAGACATGAAATTCTGACACATGCTACAACATGGATGATCCTTGAAAACATTAAGCTAAGTGAAAAAAGCCAGACATAAAAGGACAAGTACTGTGTGATTTCATTTACATGAGTTTCCTAGAAGAGGCAAATTCATAGAGACAGAAAGTTGAATAGAGGTTACTAGGGGCTTGAGAAGAAAATGGGGAGTTATTGAGTAATGGGTACAGAATTTAAGTTGCAGATGGTGAAACAGACAGCGGTGGTGATTGCACAATAATGTGAATGTGTTTAAAGCCACTAAATTGTATACTTTGAAATGATGAAAATGATAAATTTGATGTTATGGATGTTTTACCACAATATGGATGACATAGTAAGTATGCAATAAACACGTATTGAAAGAGGGAAAAAATGAAATCAGCTATCAAGCCACAAAAAAGACATGGATACATCTAAAATGCATATGGCTAAGTGAAAGAAGGCATTTGGTGACATGACCCTTTACCTCTGTGGCTTTCCTCCCCAAAACCCATTACACAAGTCTATTTGTGAGACAAACATCAGATAAATTACAATCGAGGGGCATCCTGCAAAACATTTAACCATAATTCCTCAGAACTATCAAGGTAATAAAAAACAAGGAAAATCAGAAAAACTGCCACAGCTAAGAAGAGCCTAAGGAGACATGACAACTACATGTAATGTGGTAACCTGGGTGGGATTCTGGAACAGAAAAAGAAAATTAGGTAAAAACTAAGGAAATATGAATAAACTATGGTCTTTTGTTAATAATAGCATATCAGTATTGGTTCATTAGCTGTAACAAATGTATGACAGTCATGCAAGATGTCGAAAATAGGGGAAATTGGGAGTGACAGGGAAGTCACTGTACTACTCTCTTCTTGATTATTCTGTAAATCTAAAACTCCTAAAAGTATTTTTTTTTTTTTGCGGTACGCGGGCCTCTCACTGTTGTGGCCTCTCCTGTTGCGGAGCACAGGCTCCGGATGCGCAGGCTCAGCAGCCATGGCTCACGGGCCCAGCCACTCCACAGCATGCGGGATCCTCCTGGACCGGGGCACGACCCCGTGTCCCCTGCATCGGCAGGCGGACTCTCAACCACTGCACCACCAGGGAAGCCCCTAACACTCGTTCTTATACATGGAAGAATCCCCAGCCAGAGAAGACCGATAAAAATTAACGTGTAACCAAATTCTTTCCATCTCTGCTGGTCACACCTTCTGAGAGTCAATTAAAATAAGCAAAGAGAACCCAGAGAGCAAGTGTAAAAGCTGCTTGCTAAAATCCACAAAATAGGCACTGATCGGAATAAAAGTCAAGAGCCAACAACTTGTCTTTCTGCCACAGGATACAAGAAAAAAGGTGTGTGGAAATAGTTTATACAGCAGGGTAATCTATCTCTGATAGTAAGTCCCCAGATTGCAGGAATTAGACACCTCATTGCCTCAAGCCCTGTTACCACAAAGCATGGGGTCATGCCCAGCATTGCTGTGACTACCTAAACAGATGAGAGCCCTCCACTTTTTTTTATTATAGGTGATCTGCTTTTTATTTCCTTAAGATGCTTGATATTTCCAGGAAGCCAGGGGCTGACCGGACCCATGCTTGAGCAGTGGAATAATGGGGGAAACATCATCTGTCAGCTATGCCATCTTTTGCCCCTGGGAGTTCCAGCAAAGAGTCCAGAGAGGAGTGCCAGCACCGGAGTTGCCTTTGAGATCAACCTCACGCTGCTCACTTAAGTTCTAACTGTGGATTCCCAGCTGCTGGTTGAGGATTTCTGTGTGAGATAGAGCCACAGCTTGTATATCATGAGGACAATAAATCTATAATCCTTGTACAACGGGAAACATGGGTTGTTATCATCGAATCCCAGTGTGAAGAGGAAAATGAAACTGAGACTCCTAGGAGGCTCCCGCAGATCTGGATTCACATTTCCATTGGAGGGGAACCGGCTGCTCTCCCTCCCATGTTCCTCCTCTTGCAGCGCTGTGTCAGGGGTTTTTACTCCACTACCCACTGAGGCAGGGAGAGTTACCATTTCCCATCTTGTTCCTTGCCAAGGGAGGACCAGACACCCAACTAATGAGCACGTGGGATCTACGGAGGCATTTTCCTGGCACCTTGTTTTCTTTTTATTTCTTGATCTTGCTGCTGCTTTTGTTATTTTTACCAGGGTGGACAGGTGGAAGAGGTAACGTGGACCTTCTGCCGGCTCCGTGTTGTCACCTCACAGATCAGTCACAGGTCAGTGGCCATCCTCTCTTGTTCCAGGCAAAAGGCCCACCTGGGTGTGGCTTCTCTTCTAGACACAAGGCTGAAGGCTGTTCCCTGGGGCTTCTGAATCTGTAAGCGGCACCATACGTGAGGGCTATGATCCTCCAGTTTTAGGTGAGTGAATTCAAGATCTATTTTTGCTCCAATTTCCCCACCAGTGAGTCATATGCAGATGTGAATAGGATGCCACCATTTTGATCTCAGCCTTGGCCTCTTTCTCAGTCCTGCTTTCCCAGGGAGCCCTGTATTTGGGGGACCGTTGGATCACCATTCATGGAACCGATGTACTGATTCTCACTGACTCCTTGGGTCTGTCCCCTACAAGTTAGAGCACAATGGGAGGACTGATGAGGGGTTGGAACCCCTACCTTTAAACATAGGTACGTAAATAAGAAGTTCAAAACAGTCCTATTACATATTGCTGTATACCCCAAATTCCAAAATATAATCAATTATATAGAAACAGTACCAGCTCAAGGCACTTCATTTTTCTATCCCTTTTTCTTACCCAAAAATTTGAACCATATCCTCTGTCACTCATCTACTTCAGCGGAAGTAGAAAAATGACAGGAGAATTGTGAGATGTACGATCTGGGTTTTCTGGATGTCAGTTCTAACGTTTGGTGAAAACCCAGTTAGGAGGTGACATCTGACTCCAGCAGCAGCGGTTCATCCCCCGTGCTCTCTTGGAGGCAATGCATCATCCCTCCATCACTGAGCTGGACCTTTTCACATCACAGTGTGTCCTGGAGCATGAATAACCTTAAGCAAAATTCAAAAGGTGACCTCTTGCCTGGAGTGGCAGGAGGGGGAGGGAGATGGGAGGCTAAAATAAACTGCGTCGAAGTCTTCCATGTGCAGAGAAAATCTCATGATGGATGATTCCCTCCACTGAGCATCAGGAAGAGAATGCTGGATTCTGTTTCTCTATTCTAGGAGGGCATCCAGAAGCAGATCTGCACTTGTAAATAGAAAACCAAGCCATCAGACCACATCGGCTGTATCAGACGCCTCATATGCCCTGTTGCTCACCCCTTTTCTTCCAGCTCTGGCTGTGGCAACCAGCTGTGCATGGATGCAACCTGACAGCACCTTGCTGTGCTGCACATGGGGCTTCTTGGCATCTGCCAGAATCTCCCTAGCCGCTCTGATGCATGTGCATATCTGGGAGTATGAGCCACCCTGCACCAACAGACGTCCCTAGATAAACATTGTCCTCTTTCCTGTCTGGAGGGAACAATCCTGGCGTACGTGCTACCTGGCTCCTCAGAGGGGTCTCAGCAGGACTGAGGTCCATTTGCCCCCAGCAGGGACCAGTTTTCCCAGCTTCCCAATTACACTCTTCCCGGACTCCCACTCCTTTTCCTTGGGTGCACTTACATAAATAAATGACCTCCACATAACACCTGGATGCAGGCTCTACCTTGTGGGGGGAACACAGGCTAAAACACTAGTTTAATGGGCTTTTCAGATGACAATACTGCATGATCCAGAAAACTTGGGCACCCTCAAGATGACCAGATAGATAGATAGTTTATTTCTTTCCTTTTTGTTATGGAAATATTGAAATATGAACAAGACTCAAGAAAATAGCTTAAGGGACCTTCATGTATCCATCTCTAAGCCTTAATAATTGTTAGCATTGTCTCTTTTCCAGCAGATGTTTTTAAGGGTACCTTGTTTGCTTATAATAAATGTTGAGATCCTCTGATTACCAGGACTGCCTAAACATTAGCATAAGAGTACCTGGGTGTTGCAACAATCAGAAAATTTCAAAACTCTAAAATGAAAACTAATGCTACCTTCCTTGCCACAGTGATAGGATCAAGGACTGGTGTGTACTAGAGGCCTAATTCAGGGCATGGTCTTCTCCCCCCCAGTTCCCTCACCCCATCCCTACCCCAGTCACAGGATGGCATTTGGATGGGCAGACTTGACTTATTAGTCTCCTCAGACTAGAGCCCAACATTTTGTTAGATAGTTGTGTAAAGCGACTTTCTTTCTCCTATTGGAGCAAACAAGGCAGCATGCATTCCCACAGTTTACTGGCAGCCACCCTGTGCTCATGAAGCAAGCTGGCCTCAAGCCAACACCATAGAGAACACAGTAGGGACACAGAAAAGCACTCAGCGTTCCCTGATATCACTGAGCCACTGGATCAACTCTTGGCTGACACGCCCACGCTTTAGAGTTTTCGGTTATAAGAACCAATAAATTCCTATTGCTACTTAAGATAATATGGGTTTTCCATAACTTTCATACATATACACTCTAAATAATGGATTTCATTTAGAAGTCATGGCATTTGCAAGGGTTTTCAAAGTCTTTTCATCAAACATGGTTATAATAAAATTAAGAGTTTCAGTTATCAGGAATAAATTTATAAACATAAACTTATCTTTATGTTTCTATTTCAAGATTACTAGATAAATGAAGTCTTGTTGGATATGACTAGAGCATATCAGAGCTTGTCATTTTTTTTAACCATAAGATCATCATTACCAATGACTGTTTCAAGAAGTTTCAATAATTGTTCCAAGAAGGCTCATGAGTTCCCAAGCACTAAGAAAACCTTACATTGAAAAATGATGCATATATTTGCATGAGGGTCTCCTCATTATTGTTGCTATTTTCGCCAACCCCAAAATATCACTGCCACCCACTCCTCTGCTGCTGGAGCGGCAACTCAGTCTGTGACACTTTTCCTGGTGCCATCCTGAGTCCTAACTGGAACACTGACTGAAGGCAGTTGAATAAAAGAGCTTGGGGGTTACCTAGCTCATCTTCATCAAGCTAATGCTTTCAGACATCAAAATACTTTCCAAACTCATATCTTCCTTCCTGGATTTTCTTTTTTTTTTTAATTAATTTATTTATTTTTGGCTGCGTTGGGTCTTCGTTGCTGCACGCTGGCTTTCTCTAGTTACAGTGAGCGGGGACTAGTCTTCTATGTGGTGTGAGGGCTCTAGGCACACAGGCTTCAGTAGTTGTGGCACGTGGCCTCAGTAGTTGTGGCTTGCGGGCTCTAGAGCACAGGCTCAGTAGCTGTGGTGCACAGGCTTAGCTGCTCTGCAGCATGTGGGATCTTCCCAGGCCAGGGCTCGAACCCGTGTCCCCTGCATTGGCAGGCGGATCCCCAACCACCGCACCACCAGGGAAGCCCTTCTTTCCTGGATTTTCTACAACCAACAATTTGTAGTACTAAACCTGAAAGAAAAATTCTACAACCTTAAGAATTTATGTCGTAAGCTTTATGGGATAAAAATAGGCAGAGCAGCAGTTGAAATTTATGTTTCTTCAGAAGGTAGCAAGAATAAGGTCAGTACAGAATACCCTCAGGAGTCCTGAAGCCAGCTCTCCCCATTACCTTACTGATGCTTTTATTGCTTTTATTTCTCAAATGTAGAATGTATTTGCAAAGTCACTGTATACTCTATTTGTAGAGAAATAAGGAAAGCAACAAAGATTCCCACTGTGACACAAAGACATGAAATATACTGTCAACTGGAGAAGCTTATCCATCCCCTGCTGGAGCAAGACGACCATAGCTCTGAAGAGTAGGAATTAAGACAGAGGACGGAAAGGCGGGAGCCTACTAGAAGAGCCAAGATGAGAGAAATAGGGAGAAAGCAGGAGTAGGGGAATGAAGGGAGACAGAGAGAGGGAGACTCAGCTGGAAGAAAGAGAATGTGTGTTCAGTGGGACAAACTTGAAATCACAGAAAGCATCAGTGTCTGCCTATAAGACAGGAAGAGACTATATGGTGATAATCTGTTCCTATGCAGGACAAATGCCATACGGTGATGTGTTACTAAACCAGGGATAGAATCCATTTTCTGTTGCTCTTTGCTGGGAAAATTTTAGGGGTTTCACATGGCCTATGGACTCCAGGGACAAACACTAAAGTGACAGACACAGAAGGTGTTTTATAATATGTCTCCATTCTTCCTAAACAGCTGGATATCCCTTTACTCTCTACAACTGGATATCCACTCTATTCCCACCACATGATTCCATTTTACATCCACAGAGAGTCATTTTACCACCTTACCTGCATCCACACTGCTGCCTCTCCCTGGAATACTCTTCTCATTCTTCACACACATCTCCATAGAAATCCTGCTCAATCAAGAGGACTCACCTCACATTTGGCCTCCTCCCAGAAGCCTTCCTTAACCACTCCAGCCTCAACTGATCCCCCCCCCACCCAATTTTCTGAAGGCTGGCTAAACTCAGCCTGGATCATTTTCTTTCTGAAACAAGTTGGGGAATGAATGAATGTACTAAGTAAACGGTTTGCACCATTAATGTCCATTCTTAATCACTCATTGCCTTGCTTTACTGATTATTTCATGCATAAATCTTTCTCTTTTCATACAAATTGCACACTCTAGACAATTAAGAACATAATAGATCCAGGGCTTCCCTGGTGGAGCAGTGGTTAAGAATCCGCCTGCCAATGGAGGGGACATGGGTTCCAGCCCTGGTCCGGGAAGATCCCACATGCTGTGGAGCAACTTAGCCTGTGCACCACAACTACTGAGCCTGCTCTCTACAGCCCACGAGCCACAACTACTCAGCCGGCATGCCACAGCTACTGAAGACTGTACACCTAGAGCCTGTGCTCCTCAACAAGAAAAGCCACTGCAACAATAAGCCCGCGCACCGCAACGAAGAGTAGCTCCCCCTCGCTGCAACTAGAGAAAGCCCGTGTGCAACAATGAAGACCCAATGCAGCCAAAAATAAATAAATAAATTTATAACAAAAAAAAAAAATAATAGATCCAACATCAGAAAAAAGACTTTTAATACTGGGAGTCTTCTGCACCTCTCCCTTCAATGGGGTAGCATTTCCCTACCCCACTTTCTCCCCAAAGGAGAAGGGTGTTCTATATGAGAAATTCTTCTTTGTCTAAACATGTTTGTGGAATTCAGATTCTAGTAGATTCACTGCCTTAAGGAAATGTCTTATGCTTCAACTTTTAAGAGACAGGAAGCAATTTCTAATAATCAAAGGAGGTGTCTATTCTACACTAGCACTCCTAGAAGGAGAGACAACTCCTGGCCTGACAAAAAGAGATGCACTGTCCACTGAGCCACGTGCAGCCAAAACTTGAAGCAGTATCATGTGAGAGCTGCCCCACTGCTGCGGCACTGCTTTGTGTTACGCTACTTTTAAATGGTGTTTGAAGATCCACATTCCCTGAGACTAACTAGCACCAGGAAAGCCCACTTAGAGTAAACTTATAGCATGGGACACACTTCATTGTGAATTTTATGATTTAAATAAAAGCTTTGAGGGAGATCAAGATGGTGGAATAAAAGGACGTGGAGCTCACCTCCTCCCAAAATACATCTACGTGTGGAAAAATCCTCACTGAATACCTACTGAATGCTGGCAGAAGATCTCATACAACCAAAACTGCAAGAAAGATCACCACATAACTGGGTAGAATGAAAGAAGAAGAGAAAAAAAAGAATCAGAATGGGCCCTGGGAGGGAGCTGTGAAAGAGGAAAGGGAACCCCTATATAAAGCTATCAGCTGATTTCTCCAAAGAAATACTGCAGACCAGAAGGGAGTGGCAAGATATATTCAAAGTCCTGAAGGGGAAAAATCTGCAACCTAAGAGACTCTACCCAGAAAGATTATCATTTAGAACAGAAGGAAAGGTAAAGAATTACTAAGAAAAGCAAAAACTGACAGAATATGGCAATACTAAACCTATCTTAAAAGAAATACTGAAAGGCCTTCTTTAAATAGAAAAGAACCAAGAATCTACAAAGAGGGAAGAGATAATGGGAACATATATATATGTATAACTGACTCACTCTGTTATAAAGCAGAAACTAACACACCATTGTAAAGCAATTATACCCCAATAAAGATGTTAAAAAAAATGAATAAAGGATCTGCATAGACATTTCTCCAAAGAAGATAAACAAATGGCTAATAAACCCATGAAAAGTTGCTGAAAATCATTAGCCATCAAAGAAAAACAAATCACAATGACAATGAAATAACACTTCACACCCACTAGAATGGCTGTAATAAAAAAAGACAAATAATAACAAGTGTTGGTGAGAATGTGGAGGAATTGGACCCTTATACACTGCTGGTGGGAATGTGAAATGATGAAGCTGCTGTGAAAAACAGTCTGGCAGTTCCTCAAAAGGTTAAAAAGAGAGTTACCATATTACCCAGCAATTTCAGTCCTACATCTATGCCCATGAGAAATGAAAGCATATGTCCACACAAAAACTTGTATACGAATATTTACAGCAGAATTTTTCATCATAGCTAAAAGCTGGAAGGAGCCCAGATTTACATTAACTAATAAACAAAGTTCATATATCCATATAATGGGACATTATTGAAACATAAAAAGTAATAAGGTATCAATACATGCTACAACATGGGTGAACCTTGAAAAGATTGTGCTGAGTGAAAGAAGGCAGTCACAAAATGCTACATATTGCATGATGCCGTTTATATCAAATGGCCAGCGGCAGATCTGTAGACAGAGAAGCTTAGTAGTTGCCAGGAGCTGGGGTTGCGGTTGATGGAGAGTAACTACTAATGGATATGTGATTACTTTGGGGGGTGATGAAAATATTATAAGATTGTGGTGATGGTTACATAATTCCATGAATATAATAAAAACCTTTGACTTGTGTAAAAAAAAAAAAAAAGAAAGAAAAAAGAAATACTGAAAGGCCTTCTTTAAATAGAAAAGAACCAAGAATCTACAGGAAAGAGAAAATCACAATGGGAAAGTAAAGCACTTAAATAAGCCTGTACACAGATTGAAAAAAAAAAATTCGGGGCTTCCCTGGTGGCGCAGTGGTTGGGAGTCCGCCTGCCGATACAGGGGACACAGGTTCATGCCCCAGTCCGGGAGGATCCCACATGCCACGGAGCGGCTGGGCCTATGAGCCATGGCCGCTGGGTCTGCACGTCCGGAGCCTGTGCTCCGCGACGGGAGAGGACACAGCGGTGAGAGGCCCACGTACCGCAAAAAAAAAAAAACCAATGGGTCAACCATGAAATGAAAGAGGAAATTTAAAAATACCCTGAGACAAATGACAAAGAAAACACAACCATACAAAATCTAGGGTATGGGGCTTCCCTGGTGGTGCAGTGGTTGAGAGTCCGCCTGCCGATGCAGGGGACACAGGTTCATGCCCCAGTCTGGAAAGATCCCACATGCCGTGGAGCAGCTGGGCCCGTGAGCCATGGCCGCTGAGCCTGCGCGTCTGGAGCCTGTGCTCCGCAACGGGAGAGGCCACAACAGTGAGAGGCCCACGTACCACAAAAAAAAAATAAATAAATAAATCTAGGGTATGCAGCAAAAGCAGTCCTAAGAGGGAAGTTCATACTGACACAAGCCTTCCTCAAAAAACAAGGAAATCTCAAATAAACAACCTAAACTACCACCTAAAAGAATTAGAAAAAGAAGAACAAAAAAACCTAAGGTCATCAGAAGGAGGGAAATAATAAAGATCAGAGAGGAAATAAATGAAATAGAGATTTTAAAAATTAGAAAAAAAAACAATAAAACCAAGATCTGGATTTTTGAAAGGGTAAACAAAATTGACAAACCTCTGGCCAGACTCACCAAGAAGAAAAGAGAGAGGGCCCAAATAAACAAAACAAGAAATGAAAGAGGAGAAATAACAACTGAAACTCCAGAAATACAAAAAACCGTAAGCAAATACTATCAACAATTATATGCCAGGCTTCCCTGGTGGCGCAGTGGTTGAGAGTCCACCTGCCGATGCAGGGGACGTGGGTTCGTGCCCCGGTCCAGGAAGATCCCACATGCTGCAGAGCGCCTAGGCCCATGAGCCATGGCCGCTGAGCCTGGGCATCCAGAGCCTGTGCTCCGCAACAGGAGAGGCCACAACAGTGAGATGCCCACGTACCGCAAAAAAAAAAAAAAATTATATGCCAACAAATTGGACAACTTAGAAGAAATGGACAAGTTTCTAGAAACATACAGCCCACCAAAACTGAATCAAGAAGAAATAGATAATTTGGACAGACCAGTCACTAGAAGTGAAATAGAATCTGTAATTTTAAAAAACTCACTGCATACAAAAGTCCAGGACCAGACGGCTTCACTAGGGAATTGTACCAAACATACACAGAAGAGCTTATACTAATCCTTCTCAAACTCCAAAAGACTGAAAAGGAGGAAACACTCCCAACTTTATTCTATGAACACACCATCACCCTGAAACCAAAACTAGAAAAAGACACTCCCAAAAATTACAGGCCAAAATCTTCGATGAATACAGGTGCAAAAATTCTCAACAAAATATTAGCAAACCGAATCCACCAACACATAAAAAAATCATACACCACAATCAAGTTAGAATCATCCCAGGGTGACAAGGATGGTACAATACATGCATATCAATCAAGGTGATACACCACATCAACAAAAAACAAAACCCACATGATCATCTCAATAGATGTAGAAAAAGCATTTGATAAAACTCAACATCCATTCATGATAAAAAAAAACTCTTACCAAAATGGGTAAAGAGGGAATATATCTCAACATAATAAAAGCTATTTATGACAAACTCACAGCCAACATAATACTCATCAGTGAAAAGCTGAAAGCCTTCCCACTAAAACCTGGAAGAAGACAAGGATGCCCACTCTTATCTCTTCTATTCAACATAGTATTGGAAGTCCTAGCCACAGCAATCAAACAAGGAAATGAAATAAAAGGTATCCAAATGAGAAGGGCAGAGGTAAAACTGTCATCATATGCAGATAACATGATACTATATAGAGAGAACCCTAAAGACTCCACACGAAAACTACTAGAACTGATAAATGAAGTCAGCAAGGTAGCAGAATACAAGATTAACATACAGAAACCTTTCTTTACACTAACATTTCTTTACACTATTTCCTTACACTAACAAATATCAGAAATGGAAACGTAAAGAAATGTAAACCATTTCTTTACACTAACAAATATCAGAAATGGAAAGTAAAAAAAGCAAATCCCTTTTAAAATTGCATCAGGGGAACCCTCCTGCACTGCTGGTGGGAATGTAAATTGATAAAGCCCCTATGGAAAACAGTATGGAGGTTCCTTAAAAAGCTAAAAATAGAATTACCAGATGACCCAGCAATCCCACTACTGGGCATATACCCAGAAAAAACCATAATTCAAAAGGATACATGTACCCCAATATTCACTGCAGCACTATTTACAATAGCTAGGACATAGAAGCAACCTAAATGTCCATCAACAGAAAAATGGATGAAGAAGATGTGGTACATATATACAATGAGATATTACTCAGCCATAAAAAGGAACGACACTGAGTCATTTGTAGTGATGTGGATGGACCCAGAGTCTGCCATAGGGAGTGAAGTAAGTCAGAAAGAGAAAAACAAATACCATATATTAAAGCACATATATGGAATCTAGAAAAATGGTACTGATGAACCTAGTGACCGGGCAGGAATAGAGATGCAGATGTAGAGAATGGACTTCTGGACATGGCGGGGGGAGGGGAGGCTGGGACGAATTGAAAGAGTAGCACTGACATATATACACTACCATGTGTAAAACAGATAGCTAGTGGGAAGCTGGTGTATTGCACAGGGAGATCAGCTTGGTGCTTTGTGATGACCTAGAGGGGTGGGATGGGAAGGGTGGGAAGGAGGCTCAAGAGGGAGGGGATATATGTATACATATATCTGATTCACTTTGTTGTACAGCAGAAACTAACACAACACTGTAAAGGAATTATAATCCAGTAAAGATGCTAAAAAAGATATTTATTCATTCAAATGGGCAAATTAATTAGATCTATTGCAAAAGTTTAAAAAAATTGCATCAAAAAGAATAAAATATTTAGGAGTAAAGCTGACCAAGGGGGTGAAATACTTATATGCTGAGAACTATAAAACATTGATAAAGGAACTTGAAGATGATTCAAAGAAACAGAAAGATACCCCACACTCTTGGATTGGAAGAATCAACATTGTTAAAATGGCTATACTACCCAAAACAATGTACAGATTTAATGTGAGACCCCTATCAAACTACCCATGATATTTTTCACAGAACTAGAACATGTGTTCTAGTTCTATAATCCTAAAATTTATACAGAACCACAAAAGACTCAGAATTGTCAAAGCAGTTCTGAGGAAAAAGAACAAAGCTGGAGGCATATCCCTCCCACAATTCAGAAAATACTACAAAGCTACAGTAATCAAAACAGCATGGTATTAGCACAAAAAAGACATATGGATCAATGAAAGAATATAGAGAGCTCAGAAATAAACCCACACACATATGGTCAATTAATCTTTGATGAAGGAGACAAGAATAAACAATGGAGAAACCAGTCTCTTCAACAAGCAGTGTTGGGAAAGCTGTACAGCTGCATGTAAATCTTACAACAGTCCCTCACACCATACACAAAAATAAACTCAAACTTGCTTAAAGACTTAAATATAAGACAGGAGACCATAAAACTCCTAGAAGAGAATATAGGCAAAACATTCTCTTACATAAATCGTATAAATGTTTTCTTAGGTCAGTCTCCCAAGGCAATAGAAATAAAAGCAAAAATAAACAAATGGGACCTAATCAAACTTAACAAGCTTCTGTACAGGAAAGGAAACCATAAACAAAACAAAAAGACAACCTACAGAATGGGAGAAAACATTTGCAAATGATGCAACCAGCAAGGGATTAATCTCCAAAATATATAAACAGCTCATACCACTCAATAACAAAGAACAAACAACCCAGTCAAAAAATGGACAGAAGACCTAAACAGACATCTCCCCAAAGAAGACATACAGATGGCCAACAGGAACATGAAAAGTTGCTCAACATCGTTAATTATCAGGGAAATGCAAATCACAACTACAGTGAGGTATCACCTCACAGCAGTAAGAATGGCCATCATTAAAAAGTCTGCAAATCAATCAAGTATACTCCAATAACAAATTTTTTTTAAGTCTACAAATAATAAATGCTGGAGAAAGTGTGGAGAAAGGGGAACTCTTCTACACTGTGGGTGGGAATATAAATTGGTGCAGCCACTACAGAGAACGGTACGGAGGTTCCTTAAAAAACTAGAAATAGACTTACCACATGATCCAAAAATCCCACTCCTGGGCACATATCCAGAGAAAACTCTAACTGGAAAAGATACATGCACCTCAATGTTCACAGCAGCACTATTTACAATAGCAAAGACATGAAACAACCTAAATGTCCATCAACAGATGAATGGTTAAAGAAGATGTGGTAGATGTACACAATGGAATATTACTCGGCTATCAAAAAGAATGAAATGATGCCATTTGCAGAAACAGGGATAGACCTAGAGATTATTATACTAAGTGAAGTAAGTCAGACAAAGACAAATATCATATGATATCACTTATATATGGAACCTAAAAAATGATACAAATGAACTTATTTACAAAACAGAAATAGAGTCACAGACATAGAAAACAAACTTATGGTCACCAAAGGGGTAAGAGGCTGAGGGAGGGATAAATCAGGAGTTTGGGTTTAGCAGATACAAAGTACTATATGTAAAAGAGATAAACAACAAGGTCCTACTGTATAGCATAGGGAACTATATTCGATATCTTGTAATAAACTAAAATGGAAAAGAATATGAAAAAAATATATACATATATAAACTGAATCACTTTGCTGTAACCCAGAAACTAACACAACATTGTAAATCAACTATACTTCAATAAAACAATAAAATAAAATCTTCTTCCACTTTATTTATAATTTATTTGTAATTCACATTTTATTTTAAAATAAGTTTCTTAGGCTTAATACCCCAGCACAGATTTTCAAATAGTTACTCAGCCTGATGCTGTCATCTGCATACAAAAGGAGCCACCTCTCACCTCCAGGCAACCCATACAAAAGCAGTGCCAATGTGAGGCAGACACAGGACCAAAATTATTATCCCAAGGCTGCGAGAATTCTTGTGATTCATTCCCATTTCCATTCCTGAGGTGGCAGCAAGAACCACAGGTCAGACAAGTTATTTCCTAATGTCATTCTTTCTCCTAGACCATGATCTCCTGTCAAGTGCTATTCACTCATCAGCTACACAATGGAATGATTGCATTTGGGTCTTTTCGTTGTTGTTTTGTCCTTTGTTTTCTGCGAATGAGCAGATGATATACAAGTCATGCCCTGGAGAGATTCCTACCTGAAGCCTTTGCCACCAAACCAGAGAACACAGCAAATCATATGCAGGAAAATTCAAGGCCAGGCTGATTTGGGAAGGGCAAGACCAGAGTAGGTTCTTTCTATTGGTGCAGAAAACCATTTGCCCTTGGAAGCGTCATCAGTGAAAATGAGAAATAAGGAATTAATTGTGACTGTTAAAAATTTCCTCCGTCTTATGGAAATCAATTTAGGCAGTGACTAAGCACTCAATCAATGTTAGAAATCACTTTTATTATTACAGTTTCCTACCAAACATAGGGAATTTTCTATTTTCTCCTTTATAAATTTAACATTAGGGGGCCAGTCCTCGACAAGGTCATGAAATAAAAGTTTGTCCTAAGCATTTGTTAGCACTTTGTTCTGTTCTGGGCTTCCACCCTAGTTCCCGGCTCCCGTCTCCTCCACTGTGCCTCCATGTGCCTCAAATTCCCAATTTTGTGCCAGCCGGATAAGCAATATTGCTGGTCTAAAAGCCTGTTTAGTTATTTCCCAAAAATGTTTGGGTTCTGCAGCAATAAGTTCAGGAAAGTACTTGGCCTTGGGCAGGTGTTAGTCTACGTGGTAGTTGCGGGGAGAAGGGTATTGAGGGCCTTCAGTGATGACTGTCTCTGTTCCTGAGCTAGGTGCAATGGACAAGACCTACTCTTTCATCCGATGACATAACTCTGAGGTGGACGGGGCGCTCCTGACTCAGTGAAGTGGTCTCCATGATTGATCTTGGCCAACCTCATTCCTGGGCCCAACCTTCCATCTTCTGACCAAGATCTTTTAGGGGAAGGACCCAGGAATCTCAGTGGTTAACGATCTTATCAGGCAAAGTGGGAAACCCTGCATTAGGGGCACTGCCTTTTGTTTTGGCAACCATTTTACAGAAAAGAGGTGCCGTTACAGCTACCAAAGCCCAAGGTCTTAGGACTAATAAATGGTAGGGCTGGGCCTGAGCTAAGGGCACGCTCTCTCTGTGCCTGGGTCTATGTCCTCTGCCGTTTTCATCCCCGTTGGTTTCCTTCCTTTAGGAAACAGAAGCATGAGCACTGAAACACAGGGTCCTATGTGATGTGAAAATTCTCTTCTTTCTGAGGGTGGCATACTAGTCACTATGACAAGCCTCAGTGACACTGTCCTGACTCAGAGTCACACTGGAGGAAATGAGGAGAGACACTGAGGAACTCACCTCAGTTGTACCAAGTGCAATTGACATTGCAAACTCAACAATCACAAGCATTACACTGAGCCCAAAACACTCCCTTTGAACTTGACCACTGCTACCGGAGAGGAGGTGGAGAACAGACAGCACAGGCTGTAATCATAGGCTCTACAACTGCCTGGACCTGGGCTCGACTCTTGGCCCTGCCACTTATTAGCCTCCCAACTCTTAGCCCCTGTTCCCTCATCTATAAGATGGAGGGAATAGCACACAGCTATTCCGTTGCATTACTGTGTGCCCAGCACACAGTAGATATTCAACAAATTCTTTCCCCACACCCAAGACCCAGGTTGGAGAAAAGGGCAGGAAGGAATGTTCTGTGGGACTTGGGGACACATAGGGTCATGAAAAATTAAGGAGAGCACCTGGATGGACACCCTGTCTTCACAGCAATGAAACCATCCTTTCCCTCCTGATATAGATCCACATTGTAAAAGTATTAACAGGCTCTGACTCTGTTGACTACGCAGGGATCCCCCAAGTCCATAATAAACGGAGGTGGCCCAGTGGTGTTTTCCTGTCCCATATATGCAGACAGGGAGATTATTAAAGAGCTAATGACAGCTTTCAAGAGCTTGCACGCAGTGATGCCCTAGCTGACATCTCAGATGGCAGAACAAAAGCCCTGGAGGATAATAAAGCCCCTAGACTTGGCACGAGGGTTCAAGACTTGTGCTTCTGGTTATTCTGCCATCCCCTCCTTCCCTACCATGGGGCAGGGCAGAAGCAGACTCATCCAGAGTCCTTTACCAGGTGCTACCTGGCACGGACACTTCACATTTAACTGGAGCACGAGGAGACAGAGATGAAGCGAATTAACATAAAGCATTTGATGGACAAGTTCACTTCTGGAGCTCCTACAGCAGTGGTTCTCAAAGCATGGCTCCCCAGACCAGTTGCACCAGCACCACCTGAGCACTTGTTAGGAAAGTAATGTCTTGGGTCACACCCCACTGAATCAGAAACTTAGGGGGTGGAGCCCAGCCATCTGTGTTTTCACAAGCCCTCCAGATGATTCTGTACAAGCTAAAGTTTGAGAACTATTGCTCTAGACATATCCTTGTTCCTGTGTGAAAATTCATGTGAAGAAAAGTATTGTGCAGTGCTATTTATAATTGTAAAAATTTTTTAAAAGGAAATAGCCTAAATATCCATCAACAGGAATGCATTAAATGATTAGAGCACATCTATGCAATGGAATACTACACACCCATTAAAAAGAACAAAGGAGGACTTCCCTGGTGGCACAGTGGTTAAGAATCTGCCTGCCAATGCAGGGGACATGGGTTCAATCCCGGGTCCAGGAAGACCCCACATGCCACAGAGCAACTAAGCCTGTTGTGCCACAACTACCTGAGCCTGTGCTCTAGAGCCTGCGAGCTAGAGCCCGCAAGCCACAAGTACTGAGCCCACGAGCCACAACTACCGAGCCCACGTGCTGCAACTACTGAAGCCCACAGGCCTACAGCCCATGCTCCACAATAAGAGAAGCCACCGCAATGAGAAGCCCTCGCACTGCAATGAAGAGTAGCCCCCATTCGCCACAACTAAAGAAATCCCATGCACAGCAACGAAGCCCCAATGCAGCCAAAAAATAAAAATTTAAAAATATTTTTAAAAATTAAAAAAATAAACAAATAAAAAATAATAATTAAAAAAAGGAACAAAGCAGCTTCATCTGTTCTGACATCAAGAGATCTCCAGAATATGGGACTTCCCTGGTGGCACAGTGGTTAAGAATCCACCTGCTAATGCAGGAGACATAGGTTCCATCCCTGGTCTGGGAGGATCCCACATGCCGTGGAGCAACTAAGCCCGTGCGCCACAACTACTGAGCCTGAGCACCACAACTACTGAAGCCCGCATACCTAGAGCCCGTGCTCTGCAACAAGAGAAGCCACCGCAAGGAGAAGCCCGCACACTGCAACAAAGAGTAGCCCCCGCTCATTGCAACTAGAAGAAGCCTGCGCATAGCAATGAAGACCCAATGCAGCCAAAAATAAGTAAATAAATTTAAAAAAAAAAGAGATCTCCAGGATATACATTTAATGAAAAATAAGCAAATTGCAGAACAGTGTGTATAATGTCCTACCATTTGTGATTAAACACATATTTAGATATTAGATATTAAATATATATCTAGAAATTTATATTTAGATATGTTATCTAAAGTAAGTTATGTACCATGAACTAAAACTTCTGAAAGTTCTATAAACTGGAACTGTAGGTTCTAGAGGTAAAGTGAAGTAGACACTGAGGTCCACACAGGAATTGGGAAGAAAATGAAATGAGTGTCACCTAAATGTCTTTGGATTGGTTGATAACTTAACACTGTACACCCTGTACTTCTCCTTAGCACTCAGCAGCAAACCAGGCCAAGAAGATTCAGCCTCATCCTCTTACCAGCTCAGATGTAAATGACCAGCGTTCTTCGCTGATTACAACTTCAGTTAAGAGATAATGTGAAAATGGACACACACACACGCACATACACGTTCACACACAAAATAAAATGTCCTATCCCCTTAGCCTCCTTTGATTAAATGTAAAAGAACTGAAGATGTTTAGCTGAAGAACAGGAGACTTAAGGGGATGTGACAGTTTCCTTTAAGTACTTGAAAGGAAGATGGATTGGGCAGATCTATGTTTACACTCCAAAGACAGGACTGGGATGATAAATTTTAAAAAGTTAAAAGAACACGGATTTCAAATCAGTATAAAAATGTTTCTAACTGTGGGGCTTCCCTGGTGGCACAGTGGTTGAGAGTCCACCTGCTGATGCAGGGGACACGGGTTCATGCCCCGGTCCGGAAGGATTCCACATGCCGCAGAGCGGCTGGGCCCGTGAGCCATGGCCGCTGAGCCTGCGTGTCCGGAGCCTGTGCTCCTCAACGGGAGAGGCCACAACAGAGAGAGGCCCGCGTACCGCA
>NW_006799284.1:42984-51753 GCF_000442215.2 Lipotes vexillifer
AAAAAAAAAAAAAAAAAGTCTTGGGAAGATAATTGGATTATGAAAGCTTCTAGGTCCTTTCGTTTCTGAGATACTTTGATTCTGCTCTATGCTATGGCTGTGGCCACAAAATCACGTGTGAAAGCAGTCAATTATAAAACATTTGCTAAGTAGAGTGGAAACATCTTGTTCTTACTTGTCTTGTTCTTACTTATTTTAGACAAATCCTGCTTTCCCCACTCTGATGGCACAGAAAGTACATCAATGATTCATAAATCTTTCAGCCACATGATGACTTTGATGCTCAGCTTCCCTGAACACTTGGGAAATGTGGCTCTCAACTGAGGCATGACCCTGAGAAATTCAGATTCAACTTATAAATTAGGGATACTTGTCCAATGAGAGAGAAGTCTGTAGAAGCAGTATGTTAGGTGTTTTGCTTTGTTCTTTTACACTGAAGAATAATAAGGAGACCATATGAAAATGTTCACAGGGACACAAGTGAGGTCTATTTGGACCATCATTTCTAAGAGAGCTCCAGTGATCCCAAGGGCCAAGCTAGGGCTGACAAGAAGTTAAATTTTAGGAGAAAACTTCAGAACAATTAGAGCTGTCTGAAATGGAATGGGGTCCTTCGTGCAGCAGTGAGTTCCCTGTCATCATTGAGGATGGTCACACCACTTATAAATTAGAAGCAACCCCTAGGGGATTGGACCTTCTTCAACAATACAGAATTTCTCAAGCATGGAAGAGCCCCTCTTGCTTTGAATATTTGACTTTTTCTGCCTCTGACCTCTAGACCCAGATCTAAAGGGTTCTTGTGACTAGGTCAGGCCCACTTGGAAAAAATCTACCGTTCTTTTTTTTTTTTTTTTTTTTTTTTTTTGCGGTACACGGCCCTCTCACTGTTGTGGCCTCTCCCGTTGCGGAGCACAGGCTCCGGACGCGCAGGCTCAGTGGCTGTGGCTCCCGGGCCCAGCCGCTCTGCGGCATGTGGGATCTTCCCGGACCGGGGCACGAACCCGTGTCCCCTGCATCGGCAGGCGGACTCTCAACCACTGCGCCACCAGGGAAGCCCTACCTTTCTTAATCAACTATGCCATGAAACATATACAATAAGTCCCCTACATACAAAGGAGTTCCATATACACTAAGTCCCCTACATACAAACCAGTTCCATTCTGAGAGCAGGTTCTTAAGTCCAATTTCTTCGTAAGTCCAACAAAGTTGGCCTAGGTTCCCAAATAAAACAATCAGCTATATAATACTGCACTGTAATAGGTTTATAATACTTTTCACACAAAAAGTATACAAAAAACAAACACAAAAACATTAAACATTTTTAACCTTGAAGTACAGTACCTGGAAAAGTACAGTAGTGCAGTACAACAGCTGGCACACAGGGGCTGGCATCAAGCTAACAGGCAAGAAGAGTTACTGACTGGAGGAGGGAGAGGAGGTGGGAGATGGTAGAGCTGAGGGATCGTCAGCAATAGGAGATGGAGGGCAAGCTGCAATTTCACTCACGCTTGACGCTGATGTAATGCACGTTCGCATCTTTGAAAGTTCGCAACTTGAAGGTTTATATGTAGGGGAATTACTGTACTAATCATGGAAATAAAATCCATCAAATTCATAGTCCCAGGGATTATGCAAGATGTGTACACTAGAGGGCAGGTTCTCAGGAGCCATCTCAGATTTCTGCCTGCCATATTTTTTTCTAAAGTTAAAACATTAGGAAAAGACTAAAGTTCTGACTATTAGCCACAGCTACTAGAGACATCCACTCTATCAATTTGACATTTATCCTTCTAAATCTTTTACTATGGGCTTATATACGTATATGTGTATATGTAAAACATGTGGCATGGTTTTTAAAAGAAAATTATCATACTGTTTTATAGTTATTGTATAATTTTATAGTTTTCTATTTTCACTCAAGAGTATAACTTGAGGATATTTTTGTGTCAATACATACAGATCTATCTCATTTCTTTTGCACTGTATGACTGTGCATTGTTTACATAATCATACTTCTACTGATGGACATTTCTATCGTTTGGCATTTGTAACTACTATGAGCAATGTGCAATGAGCATCTTTGTAGGTGCCTCCTGGTGTCTGAGTATGAATGAGAAATAGAATGTCCAAGTCTTAAAATATACACATTTTAAATTATAGTAGATACTGCAAAATTGAGTGGCAGTATTTTTAAATATAAAAATCTGTGTTAAAGCTTAAAACTTCTCTCTTATAAAGCAACTCACGTATGTGCCTTTTTGATTCTTATTGTCATCAAATTTCTTTTCCATTGGAAACTGTGAAAGCATGAGATAAGTGGGCCATACATAGGACTTGCTGCCCGACCTAGACTGCCCAAGATTCTATAAGTTAAAACATAACCAAATGCCTGGGCTCTACGACCACACTTTACTTGTGAGTTTATTATTAACTTATAAAATATGTGTGTTTTGGTACAGGTGATCATAAGTAGCCCTTAAAATGTGGGAGGCTCACTTTCCCTCTGGGGTGGGGCAGGTACCCTCATTGCACATGGTTTCTCCCAGCTGGGAGTGCCTCTGGGTGGCAGATGCCAAATCTTGCAGTGGTTCTGACAGCCACAAGGGTGCTCCAGTGGGGCTGGCAGCAGGTTAACCATGACAAATTCTATCTGCCAAAATTTTTAAGACTACATCAAAAAGCTATTAGAACTAATGCATGCACTCAGTAAAGTTGCAAGATACAAAATAAATATTCAAAAATTAGTTGCATTTCTATACACTAACAAGGAAGTGTATAAGAAAGAGAAATTAAGAAAACTATCCCATTCACAACAGCATCAAAAAGAATAAAATGTTTAAAGTAAACTTAACCATGAGTAAAAGATTTGTACACTGAAAACTATAAGACACTGATGAAAGAAACTGAAGACACAAATAAGTGAAAAGATACTCCATGTTTATGGGGTGGAAAAGTTAATATTTTGAAAATTTCCATACTACCCAATGCAGTTTACAGATTATAATCCCTATCAAATTTCCAATGGCATTTTTCAAAGAAACAGAAAAAACTTCTAAAATTTGTATTAGACCACAAACAACCCCAATTGGCCAAAGCAATCCTTTGCTTTGAAAGAATAACAAAGATGGAGGCATCACAGTTCCTGGTTTTAAACTATATTACAAAGCTACACTAATCAAAGTAATATGGCATTGGCATAAAAACAGACACATAGATGAATGGAACACAACAGAGAACTCAGAAATAAACCCATACATATATGATCAATTAATTTTTGACAAAGGAGCCAAGAATATACAATGGGTAAATGATTGTCTCTTCAATAAATAGTGTTTAGAAAACTGAATAGCTACATGAAAAAGAATAAATCTGGACCATACATGAAAATCAAAACTCAAAACAGATTAAAGAGTTGCACATAAGGCCTGAAACCATAAAACTTCTAGAAGAAAACACAGGGAGCAAGCTCCTTGATATTGGTATTGACGATGCTTTTTTTGTATTTGACACCAAAAGCAAAGGCAACGAAAGCAAAAATAAACAAGTGGGACTACATCAAACTAAGAAGGCTTCTGTACATCAAAGGAAACCATCAACAAAATAAAAAGGCAACCTATGGAAAGGGGGAAAATATCTACTAATCATATGTCCAATAAGGGGTTAATATCCAAAATATATAAGGAACTTATACAAGTCAATAGCAAAACAAACAAAAAACAAATAACCCAATTTAAAAATGGGCAAAGGACCTGAATAGACATGTTTTCCAAAGGAAATGTACAAAAGGCCAACATGTACATGAAAAGGTGCTCAACATCAATAAATGTTAGGGAAATGAAAATCAAAATCACAGTAAGATATCACCTCACACCTGTTAGAATGGCTATTATCAAGAAGACTAGAGACAATAAGTGTTGGCAAGGACGTGGCAAAAAGAGAGCCCTTGTACACTGCTGATGGGACTGTAGACTGATGCAGCCACTATGGAAAACACTATGGAGGTTCCTCAAGAAATTAAAAATAAAACTACCATATGATCCAGCAAAAATCCAGCCTTTAAAAATAAGGAAAATCCTGCCATTTGCAATGACATGGATGAAACTGGAGGCCATTAGGCTAAGTGAAATAAGCCAGACTGAGAAAGATAAATACTGCATGATATCACTAATACATGAATCTTAAAAAAAAAAAAAAAAAAGGTCAAAGTCATAGAAACACAGGTCAAAGTCATAGAAACAGAGTAGAAAAGTGGTTGCCAGGGGCTGGGAGGTGGAGGAAATAGGGAGAAGTTAGTAAAAGGGTACAGATGTTCAGCTGTAAGAGGAATAAGGTCTGAGGATCTAATATGCAACATGGTGACCGTAGCCGATAACACTCTATTGTATACTGAAATTTGCTAAGAGAGTAGAATATAAATGTTCTCACCAAAACAAACAAATAAAAAAGTAAATATGATAAACACGTTAATTAACGTGATGGTGGGAATCTTTTCTATATCAAATCATCTTGTTTACACTTTAAGTATCTTACAATTTGGGGACTTCCCTGGTGGTGCAGTGGTTAAGAATCTGCCTGCCAACACAGGGGACGTGGGTTCGAGCCCTGGTCCGGGAAGGTCCCACATGCCGTGGAGCAACAAAGCCTGTGCACCACAACTACTGAGCCTGCGCTCTTGAGCCCACAAGCCACGACTACTGAGCCTGCGTGCCCAACTATTGAAGCCCACGCGCCTAGAGCCCGTGCTCTGCAACAAGAGAAGCTACTGCATTGAGAAGCCTGTGCACCACAACAAAGAGTAGCCTCCACTCGACGCAACTAGAGAAAAGCCCGCACGCAGCAACGAAAACCCAATGCGGCCAAAAATAAATTTATAAAAATATATATATACCTTACAATTTCGTCAATTAAACTTCAATAAAGTTGAAGAAGGAAAAAAACCCCAAAACACAAAAGAAGTCTCTGAAGAGGAATGATCAGACTGTAGAGCCACTTACAGGAAGAAAACATAAATTATTTTCCCCCAGAGGGCTTAAGAATCCAATAGACACTCATTACTGTATGAGACAAAACTGAGGAAGGAAAGGTAACTAAAAGCCTTTGATAGTATGATCCAATAACCAGACTGCATCCAATTTCATACCCAGCCAAAGCTGCACAATATGTAATTTGACCTCTGCAGAACCTTATGATTAGAATACATGTGGTCCCAAACACCAACACTCTCTCCCCAACAGTGGCTTACTTGAAATGGATAGAAATTGATACCTTGGGTCCTTGTGGATGGATCAGGCCTCCTCTCTCACTACCACCATTCCTTTGTGGGTAAATGCATATCAAAGCTCAAACGAAGTTGAGTTTCACTTGGCACACGTGTAATTTTCTTCAGAGGGAACATTAGGTTGTCACTGTGAATTTTATACTCTAGGTCTCTACTGACAGTTCTCAATCTATACCAATATTAATTATTTATAATCTGCCATTTTAATACTTTCATCAAGAGAAAATAGTGAAGTCAACAGAGTCTCACCTTTGAAGCTGATTAGGGACTATATTGTAATATTCAAAGACTGCTAAACACCTGGTTCATTCTAAACTGTAGCTGGTCCAGTTGCAAAATAAAGAAATGTTTAATATATTACTTTAAAAAAAAAGATAGGAACATAAATAGCTTGCAGGTGCTGTCAAAAAATATTCCACACTGTCTTGTAAACAACATTTGACAGAATTTCAAAACTTTAAGTTCTTGCCTTTTTCTTACAGAGACTTCATCAGTAGAAGGAAACAAATGATAAATTATGAATAAGCCAGAAATTCATATTCCTTGAGAGAGACACCTAACTTCTCAGGGGCTCAGATTCCTTGCCTGAATTGTAAAATTAGGGAGTGATTAAATTTTTCAAAGTTACTTTCAGCTTTAATAATAAAGAGACAAAAAACAAAGCTTTTCAACCTTTAAAAAAAGTCTTATGACCAACATATGCAGAATTTCATCATGATACGCATTCACCTTTCTGTTACAAGGACAATCACATGTTAATGGCAATTACATTTAAGAGGCAAAAATGTAAACACATTGAAGTTTTCCCACCAATTCACTCACTATTTGGGGTTTAATCTAATGAATACTTTTAAAAAATAACACTAAGCACTTCTGTTATAGACTGAATGCTTGGGTCTCCCCGAAATTCATGTTGAAACCTAATCTCCAGTGTAGTGTTATTTGGAGGTGGGGTCTTTGGAAAGTGATTAGGTCGTGAGGGTAGTGCCCTTGCAAAACAGGCTCCAGAGAGTTCCCGTTCCCCCTGCTGCTGCCGTGTGAGCACACAGCAAAAACATGGCCATCTATAAACAAGGAGGAAGGCTCTCACTAGACATCAAATCCACTGGCACCTTGATCTTGTACTTCTCAGTCCCCAGAACTGTTAGAAATAAATGTGTGTCTTTTTGTTTGTTTATAAGCCACCCAGTCCATGGTAATTTATTATAGCAGCCCATATGAGCTAAGACAACTCCCAAATCCTCCTTGCATACTCTTCCATTTCTCTTTTAAATGACTCTGATAAGATGGTGAATGATCTAAATTATCTTTGTGATGTTTTAAGAATCACTCATTTCAACAAATACCTCCCAATTTCTCCTGTGGTTTGAGATACTGTGCTCTGCAAGACTGATGGTGAGAATTCGCAGTGGTAGCAATTGACAATATTTGACCCTTGCCAGAAATTAGATGGACAACAGTGAAATATCACGCCACGCAGCATTCATAACATGATTTACCGTTTCTAAGTTGTATTCTGGATAAATGTGGTCCAAACAGGTCATCAAGACCTAAGATTAGGCAGTAACAGAGCACTCACTCTGCTTTGATGCTCATTTCACTGGAAAGAATTGACAAGAGAAAGAAAAAGTGAAGGAAAGGGTCAGGGGTAGGTAAATCAGCAGCTACAACTCACAGTATGAGAATCAGGGCAAGCTGCTGAGATCCTGACTGTGTTACTGGATCCACACTGTGTGCAATGCTTACTGCTCACAAAACTAACGCTTTTACAAGCCTCCTGTGCTGTTTTCTATGCTGATTTGTCTTGGATTTGTCCAGCAGAAATTCCTGCAGTCTGTTCCTTCATATCTTTTTTTGCATTCATACCACTCAAGCAGTTTTCTTGGTCGTCCAGTTTGGGGACCTGGGCTGAATTTGGGTCAAGTGATTTAGGCTATACTTTTTCTCTCCTCTGGAAATCTGTGGTGGGGAAGTTTTATACAATCTATGTTTTTCTTACGTTTGTGGTCAATACTTGTACTGAGTTCTGCTCTGAATGAATACTAAACCTGAATGAATACTAAACCTGAGAGTGCATCGCAGCCCCCTGGGGAGCTATTCTACAATACAGGTTTCCTAACCCCACTCCAGACCTGCTCTAATTCAGAACATGTCAAGTTTGCCAGGGCATCTGTTTGCTTCTTCTTGTTGTTACTGCCACTTTTAAACAGCTCCCTAGGTGGTTAGAATGTAGACATGGGATCTGCTGGGACTTGACTGACACACAGAAGACTTTGTCTCAGCCCTGGTGCTTAATGCTGTGTGACCCTGGCTCAGTTTTATATTCTCTAGGAGTCACTTTTCCCATCTATAAAATAAGAGATGTAAACGACCTGCCCTTTATGATTGCTCCAAATCTAACTTTCTCTAAAGCTAAAAAAGTCAATAATCAGGATGCTAAGGACATCGACTGCTGCCCTTTAAAAAAGCAACGCATTAAGTCATTTAATGAAGACATTTTCAATGGCACAGGGAACTAACTAAAATTGTTAGCATAATGGGTCAAGATGGATTCATCTGCATTTTTATTAAAAAACTTTAATTGAACTGTGGGTATGTGAGTCTATGGAATTTGCATTACGACTCTGGCTATACATTTGTCTTACTGGAATGGATGATCTTTTTTTTTTTTTTTTTTTGCGGTACGCAGGCCTCTCACTGTTGTGGCCTCTCCCGTTGCGGAGCACAGGCTCCGGACGCGCAAGCTCAGCAGCCATGTCTCACGGGCCCAGCCGCTCCACGGCATGTGGGATCTTCCCGGACCGGGGCACGAAACCGTGTCCCCTGCATCGGCAGGCGGACTCTCAACCACTGCGCCACCTGGGAAGCCCGGAATGGATGATCTTTTACTTTCACAAAGGTATATGCATTATCTTCTAAATCAGGAAATTTTTAAATATTAGCACTAAAGAGTCCTCAGAGCTGAGAAACAGTGGATACTTTTTAGTAGCTCAATGGCTTAATTTTGGACATTAAATAAAAAGTAAACATATTTAGGGCTTCCCTGGTGGCGCAGTGGGTGAGAGTCCGCCTGCCGATGCAGGGGACGCAGGTTCGTGCCCCGGTCCAGGAAGATCCCACATGCCACGGAGCGGCTGGGCCCGTGAGCCATGGCCACTGAGCCTGCACGTCGGGAGCCTGTGCTCTGCAATGGGAGAGACCACGGCAGTGAGAGGCCCGCGTACCAAGTAAACATGTTTAGAGTTAAGTGAACAGCATCTGGCCAGCAGATGAGGTCAGGAGGAGTTGCCTTACTGGGTAAGTTCACAGGTGTTAAGCTTAAAGGGAGTCAGGCTTAGAAGGGAGTCTATAAAGAGGTGGCTACATGCTGGGGGTTCAGGGAGAAGGGAGGAAGGGATACGGGGGATGCCAGACCTTTTTTGGAAAATAAAGCAGAAAGAGAAGGAAAGTACTTGAAATTGGGCCTCAGATGAGAGGAGCAAAGCAGGAAT
>NW_006799284.1:51909-75749 GCF_000442215.2 Lipotes vexillifer
AAAGCAGGAATGAAAATTTTTTTAAAGGGTCAGCAGCAAGCCACAATTTGAAGCATGGACCCCCCAAAAGGGTTACTTAGTACCATCTACCAAATAGCATCCTTATGCATAGGCCAGCAGAAACTCCAAGACCAAGTATAGATTCCTAATGGGACCAAGCTGTCAGACAGACTCGGCCATGGTCTTTTCACTTGGGATTGGAAAATAACACCACAATCTGAGATAAATGACCCAAAAAGGTAGGTGAAATTGAACTGAAACAAATGAAAAATCTTACAAATGGGAGTACAGAACGGGAAAAACAGGCCATGTGAAACCAACTTTGATTTTCAGTCAAGGCAGATGGAGATGAAAACTTCACAGGGGTTCTGCCTCTTAGCCAGTGAACTTATGGAAACCAAAGCATATGGAGAGTCTGTATTGACGTCATAATCATGGCTACTATTTATTTGGCCCCAATTATGGGCCAGACACTTGACATCATCTCAATAAATCCTGTTATAGGTACTGCCATTAGCCTCATTTTACACATGAGGAAGCCATGTGTAAGGCTTGGGCAGGGATGAGTTTCTTGCTCAAGTTCACACAGCTGCTATGTGCCAGGGCAGGGTTCAAGTTCAGGCCACTTGGCTCCAGAGTCCACATGCTTGT
This sequence comes from Lipotes vexillifer, assembly GCF_000442215.2. Lineage (NCBI taxonomy): Eukaryota > Metazoa > Chordata > Mammalia > Artiodactyla > Lipotidae > Lipotes > Lipotes vexillifer. Next base: position 52,561 of record NW_006799284.1, read on the forward strand.
CCATCACGCTCTCTTGCCTTCACTGGGCAGGAGTGGTAAAGTCGTGAGAAGTCAAGCTTCACATGCTTGATTAAGTGATCCCAACTACCCTGCCCATCCTTAGGAGGCCATGATTCCAGGCTCTGCTCTGTCACCAGATGGATATGCGGACTTGGAGTCTTTTCTCTGTATCTCGTTTCCATTTTCTATGGAACTAGAAATCAGAGGAACCTTCAACATTTGTTAGCTGCTGAATTCTTCAAAGTCTTGCTGAAGCCCAGTGTACACGTCAGATGAAGTGAGAGCTGCCCTGACTGAAGCTGAGGTGGGGGCCCACTCAGCCCAGTTTAGAACACATACCCCACCCGCACCCAGTTTCCTCCTGTGGTTGCTCCTGAGGTCCCTGCTCTGCAGCTCTAGATTATACTAAACACATTTGAAAACCAGTGGGCTGGATTGTTTCTAGGATGTCCTCCAAGTGCAAGATTCGCAACTTTAGTAAATTAAACTTGGCTCTTCAGCATTCGGAGTAAGCAGGCACTACAGGTGTAACTTGGAAAGGTCTCTCCCTCCCTTCTTTCAAGAGCCTGGGAAGAAAGCTAGTGGCCCAATGTGTTCTGAGAGATACTTGTAAAAAAGATTGTTCTGCATCCTAGAAAAGTGATTTATCAGAAGAGCAGCCAGTTACCAGGAATTCGTGACAAGGGAACATTAACATTAATGAAACACGGTAACATTCATGTCTTTGATGATAGGGCACAGAGTAGGAGACAGCAAATTACAACCCAACGCCCTTTTTAATTTTTTGGTAATAGCTTTATTGAGATAGAATTCACATACCATGCAATTCACCTATTTGAAATGTACAACTCAGTGATCTTTTTAGTTCCTTCAAAGAGTTGTGAAACCATCATCACAGCCCATTTTAGAACATTTTCATCACCCCATAAGGAAATCCCGTACCTTGCAGCAGTCAGCCCCAATCCCCTCAGCCCTAGGCTACCACTGATCTACTTACTGTCTGTATAGATTTGCGTATTCTGGCCATTTCATTTAAAGGTAACCAGATCTTTGTGACTGGCTTCTTTCCTTCACTTTACATAATGTATTCAAGGTTCCTGCATGTTGGAGCACATCTCAGTACTCCATTCCTTCTCCTGGACAAATATACCACTGACGTTGTACAGAGGTACCATATTTTGTTTAGCCATTCATCAGCTGATGGACACGTGGGTGGTTTCCCGCTTTGGAAATGGAGCAAGTGTTCATGGCTCCATGCTGTTCCCTCCCCATTTGCTGTCACAGCTGCCTTGAGAGATCAGCTTAGGAGAAGGGGAGTCACTGCAGACAAGCAGGCTCTCTGTGCCTCCTGCCCAGAGGAGGTTTATGGCCTTTAAGATCTTTTCCTTTGCTGGCCGTTGTTTGCAAAAGCCTGATCTCCCCTATCAGATGTGCTATATATTCCAGGGGGAGAGAAGCAAGCACAAGAAAGAGGAAGGCAAGTCTCCATTTCTACGTATGAGGAGGACCAAATGGAGAGAGACTCTGGGTCTGGGGAGAGTGGAGCCCCACCCTGGCAGTGCCCTGGGGCTCGCAGCAGGGAATGAGTATGTTCCCTGGAATGCAGTCAGCAAGCAGCAGAGGAGGGCCCTGGGTCAGAGGGCGATTCCTTGAGGCGAGTTCCCCAGTGGGGACTGAAGTTTAATTCCCCCTTGACTGCAGGCTTATAGGCTCAGAATTAACACCATCTTGTTTAAAATTTCATTCAAAGCTGGGTTTGCGGACTGAGATTCATACTCACAATTAAGACACAGAAATGAGTAAAGAAGGAGACTAAGTAATTAAGTGTGTGATTAGGACTCAGAAGACCAGTGTCTCAAGCCTCCCGTATGTGTGAGTGGCAGGGGGGGCAGCGGGGGGCAGGAGGGGTCAGCAAGAGCAGAAGAAAATCAAGTAATTCAGACAACCCAGAATGACAGCCACTCTCTGACACTTAGGATGAGATGTGCAGAATACCAGGGATAGAGTCTGCAACAACCAAAGGATGCTCAACAGACCACTAGGCACCCTGAGCATGTCCTCCATGTTAAGTTCTGTTTGTAATTTGTACTTTATCCTGAGCTCCAAGGTGGGCCTTTTTGTTTAAGTAAAAGACCGTAGTATAAAAGCTATGTTATGTTATGTTGGAAAATATATATATACATATACACATACACACACACACACACATATACATATACATAACCTTGTGACCATAAGCAATTCCTTTGCTCTATTGTAGTGACGGATTTCTATAATCACAACTCATTTACTCCTGCAAAAGCCTATTTCACAGCCAGCTTGCAGCCACTGAAAACCAAAAGTGGGTGGATAAATGTGAATTTGGAAGTAAATTTTAGTAACGTCTTCAGATGTGCTTTTTAACAGAAAATTTTCTTCCCACAGGAGGCAAAGTCATCATTTTTGTCCTTTCCACCAAAGGAGAGTTTATGTATTTATTTACAGTTTACAGCTCTTACCTTTCCAACTGTGTCACCCATTACTCCCCATCATCCATCATTTATCAGCCAAAAGGACCTGCTTAACATTTCTCACAGACATACCAGTCCTCTGTGTCTCTGTGCAGAATGTTCTATTTGTTCCATCTGTCTACACAATCTTTCCCTTCTTGGTTCTCCCAGAGCACTTGTTAAGTACTTCTGTCCCTGTCCAGATTTTATTGATAAAAGCTAAATTCTCATTTTTAAAAAATCCATTTAATTGAAGACACAAATATAGGTCTAATTTTAGGACTATTCTAAAAACAAATCAATTCTAAATATGTAGCTGGAGACTATAAGATCTTGAGGGCAGAGTCTTGTTCTGTCTTGTTAATTGCATCTCCAGTGCCTAGAAAGGCATCTGATGCCTAGCTCAATAAGTGCTTGATGAATGAACGATTTAAGACCCATGCTTTACTCTGTCCTGTGGCTTTACTCTACTCTGTTTTGCTCCGTAAGTGTTACAAAAAGAACATATTGTATATTTCCTTTTTTTCACAACCATCATCATGGATTTTTTCCATGACCCACCCTTCTCCTTTCTGCTCCGCCCCTTCCTTTCCCCGGGGAAGCCTTGGGAATCTTAGCATTGTGCAGACACATAGCAGCTAATACTGGGAAGCTGATTGTTATTACAGAAATGCGAAGTTCAATACCATGACCAGATATCTAAGAGCATAGGACTTTTCCTATTGCAAAAGTATGCCTTTGGCTTTCCTGACCTCATATACACTTATCTCCACCTCATTAGTGTCCCACCGATACAAGTCTATTTCCATCTCGTTGGCTTTTCTCATAGCACAAATTATCCTTCATTACTTAGAGACCTATCACCCAGTTAATGCACTTTATTAACATGCAGCAAACCAGGAAGAGTATTTTAACTTGTCAGGCACCTCAAAGGGAAGGAATAATTTGCAGTCTTCTGAGCAACCCAGAAGCATATATTGCTTTTCATTAGAGAAAGGCAATTTCAGCAGGCATTATGCTGGCTCCACCATTACCTTCAACAAAACCTTGATGCTAATTTCCAAATCTATCTTGACAATTAGTCTGCTCAGCACTTCACTTTCCAAATAGCAATACAACCTGAGAATTCTCCTACAAGTCACTTCCTAAAAGCAAAAATTCTGGCAGGCAGTTGGGCTTGGGGGTGTGCAGTGGGGGGACCCTGAAAGGCAGGTGGCCTCGGTCCATGAGGTAGGGAAGGGATGTAAAAGCAGCTTTCTAGTTCTCTCTTCTTGGCATGGTGAGTGAGATCCTATTGAGCTCAAAGACAGGGAAACAGGGAGCAGGAGAGGCCCTGGGTAGAATTCATAAGGCCTGTGTTCCCAAGGACAGTTCATTAATCTCAGGTCTAGAGTTAGTTCCCGGATGAGAAATCTCAGGCCAGTCCCTTATCCTCTCTGAGACACCTTCATTTCTCATCTATAAAACGGAGACAGTTAACAGAACCTTGTGTTTTGTTAAGAGAATCGGAACAGAACATGAAGTTTAGTAATGAATAATTGTTATTAGCTGAGGTCCCTGCTAAATGTGGCTTCTGTAAATTTAATGGGACCTCAAAAAATGATGCTACTCTGTTCTATATAGTTCTTTTTTTTAATTGAGCTATAATTCACATACCATAAAATTCACCATTTTCAAGTGTTTGATTCATTAGTTTTTAGTATGTTCACGAGGTTATGCAACCAACACCATTATTTAATTCTAGTACATTTTACACTTTTTAATTATAGTACATTTAAAAAGAAACCTCATACTCATTAGCAGTCACTCCTCGTTCCTTCTATCCCCTCAGCCCTAGACAACCAGTAATTTACTTTCTGTTTCTATGGATTTGCCTATTCTGGACATTTCATATAAATGGAATCATAATATTTGGCTTTTGCATACAGCTCTTTCATGTAGCATAACGATTTCAAGGTTCATCTCTGCTGTAGCATGTATCTGTACTTCACTCCTTTTTACGGATGAATAATATTCCATTGTATGGACATACCAATTTTTTGTTTATCCATTCATCAGTTGATAGACATTTGGTTTCTACTTTTCACCTGTTAGGAATAATGTTGCCAAGAATATTCATGTACATGTGGATATATGTTGCCATCTCTTTTGGGATTATACCTACGAGTGGAAATACTGCATTATATGGTAACTATGTTTAACTTTTTCAAACTGTCTTCCACTACTGCTATACCATTTTACATTCCCACCAGCAATGTATGAAGTTTCGCTTACTTTTAAGATCTAATTTTCCTAAGGTTATGGAACATTTCCGAGGGGAATAGAAATGTCACCTTTTTCTTATATACTGTTTTTCTTTCCTTTTGGTTCTTCTTTTTCTCTCTTTATCCTTCCCTCTCTCCCCCCCTTTCTTCCTCCTTTCCTCTGTCTCACTGCAAAACGCCTTCCTAAAGTATGATTTAAGCGACACCAATGCTCACTGAATTGTAGATGAAAAAGCATGGAAAAATTTGTAGCTTACACAGCAGAGCAATTTTCCTTAAAGTTAATGTACCTGAATGAACTACCTCAAAAAGTAACTATCTTGTTCTCTCTGTTGCAATCACACATTAGAGGGAGGTGTTGGAGACCTGGGGATCTGTGATTCTCTCACCTCCTGTGAAGAATGACCAGATCTTTCTTTTTTAAAAAGACCTTTGATTAGCCTGAGTAGATAGGAAGGCGGCTATGATATTGAAGGGCTATAGGAAAAGGAGCCTAATCCTTGAATGCGGTTCCCCCGAGACTTTGGGGGACAGGAATGGGAGGGTTGCAAGTCCTACCGAGGGGCAAACCCTCTGGAATGCGAGCTTCAAGGATCCCAGGGGAGCATTACTGAGGGCCCCTCTGACTACCCAGCACAGAGCAGAGGTCTCTACTATGATTAGAGCCAGTTACCCACATAAACTCCAGTAACGATGATAAGAGGCTTATAACCCATGGCCTCTACTCTCACTGTCTTAACATCTGGACTTGCAGAGACCTTGGGAAGCAGAGCTCAGAGCTAGATCTGACTTACAAAATAAAGAAGTCATCTTCACATTTAGCAGCATGCAGCAGCTCACAGCTGTTTACATCTGCATAGCTTGGGGTAGGGGTGGGGGAAACGTCATCCTTGTTTTTATAAAAAGGTAACAGAGGTTCAGAGAGGTTAAGGAATTTGCAAAGCTCACATAACTAGCGAGGGGGAAAGGCTAGAATTCACATCCTGCTCTGGTGAAATACAAAACCCTTTCCCACCAATATCATCCTACCTTAGGATGCTAGGGTCAGCAATCTATTATATAATCTGAGACTCAGTAATATTTCAGAAAGAAAAGAACCCCCTGTCAAGCAGCATTTTGGTCTCTGGGCTGCACTTTCTCCATCTATGCAACACCATTGGTTGTTTGATTCATCCTTCTTTAAGGGGGTAGGGCACGTTGGAACTTATCTGCAACCGAAGGACAACGAACTTCATCTCAATAAGGAGAGAAATGATAAACAAGTAGGACATTCTGTCTTTTTTTTTTTTTTTTTAAACAGGATCAGGAAAATGTAAGGCTTTGAAAAATCAGCATCTACTCTACTAAGTGTTCTCCGAACTAGGAATAATCTTTAAATTTTTTCTGTAATTGCATCCATCAACTTAGATTACACATTTTAATTTTGTTTGGAATTTTATCTACTGCTTATTTTTTTCTAAATATTCTAATTTCTTTCTCTTATTTGACTCAAATTAAAACCAGAAATATGCAGTCATTTTTAAAGTTATATTGCTTCATTCATCACTTTCTTAGTTCACTTTCCTTTTGCCTAAGCCGGAAACCAGATGGCAGGATCTTAACCCTGGAAGAGAACATTAATCAAACCCCAAACTTTGAAATGATACATGTATAATGCAACAACAAATTATTAATAACATCCTCTTCGTGAAACAGAGTAGGACATTAACATGAAAAAAAATTAATGAGAGAAATATAGGAGAAACAGTCTGGTTGTACTGAAATGGAATGTAAAATTAACTTTACTTGTTAGAAAACGAAGATTTTTCCCTAAAAGTTTACATCTTTCTACATTTACATCACTTTCATCTTTAATCAGCAACTCCTAGAGCCTATATTGGCCCATGTTTTCATTTAGTGATTTAATAGTTTTAATATTTCCTTTTATTTCACTTTGAATTTTCATCAGCTCTTTTCTGGGAGTTTACAATATGATGCCTTCCTCGTGTTTACCCAAGGAAGGGCAGAGTCACAGTTGGCATTTATGACATTTGATGAGAGGGAATCTCTGGATGAGGACACTATTTAAACACGTGAGTTGGAGAAATTCCCATTAGAAATGTAGCCCTAATTCTTTAATTATACAGTTCCATGCAGTGGAATAATCTTTGCAACACCTTCAAAGGAATGGTGAATTAACCACTTGCAAGGGACAGAAACACAATTTAAAAGAGGTGAAACAAAAGAGAATGAGAGAATTTACTGACCCATGGAATTGGGAGGGAAAATTTCTGAGGGCAATAGAAATTTTTACCTCTTTACTTCCTTCTTTTCCTTATTTATTCCTTCCTTTCTTCCTCCCTCTTCCTGCCTTCCTCTATTTTACTACAGAATCCCTTCCCAAGTGTTAAGGAAGAATGTTTTTGTCTCCCCAAAGTTCAAATGTTGAAGCCCTAACCTGGAATGTGACAGTATTTGGAGGTGAGGCCTTGGCGAGTTGATTAGGTTGAGATGAGATCATGAGGGTGGCACCTCTATCATGGAATCTGTGTCTTATAAGAAGAGGAAGAGAGATCAGATCTTTGTCTCTCTCTGCCATGTGAGAACACAGCGAGAGGGTGCCCCTCTGCAACCCAAGGAGAGATGCCTCACCAGACACCAACCCTGTTGGCATCTTGATCTTGGACTTCCCAGCCTCCAGAGCTGTGAGAAATCAAAGTCTGTTGCTTAAGCCACCCAGTCCATGGTATTTTGTTATAGCAGTATGAGTTAAGTCGCCAAACTAAACCAGGTTTCTTTATCGTAGTAATTTGAGTTGATATTTTCACTGGATCACAGCTGAAGTATGAAAATTAGCGAACAGCAGATCAATTTTTGAAAAGTTAATGCTTACAGAGGATGAGTTTCAGAAGCCTGGCCTCTGGAACGAGAACTGGGGACTGAACTCAACAGCTCTCTCTTATCTCATCTCATCTTAACTTGTTTTCACATGTTGATCAATCTCCTTACCTCCTACCACAGACAGGACTTCCCTGGGTGGGTGACAGAGACATGGCCACTGAGAGTCTGGCAACCCTACCAGAAAGAAAGAATGTTTTTTCCAGCCATCAGAAATCAATGTAATCCCAAGGAAGCCCTCTAATTGTCCATGGTCACATGGCCATCTCTGTGGCCAGAATCTTTCCCAGAGACCTGATGCACAGGTCCAGTTAGCCATCACAGTCAACTACAAATGGAAGGTTCGTTTTGTTCCCCCCATGCAGGCTAGGTATATCACATAATTTTAGGATGTGAAGAATCTTAAGTAAATGCCCACATTTTCTGATAACTTGCCAGCCTTTATACAATGTTCCCATTGTAAATTCAGGCTCTACAATGAGCCACACCACTTTAACAAACCCTGGACATCCTTTCCATGCACTAACTGCCATTGTTTATGTTAAAGTAGCAGAGGTTACTGTAATCTTCAAAAATGTATAAATTTATATCCTTATATATAAATCACTGTTTATGTTAAAGTAGCAGGAGTTACTGTAGCCTTCAAAAATGTGCGAATTTGTATCCTTATATATTTCTTTATAGTTCAACAAAAACTGGGTTTTGCTGTACCTCTTAAAATAAGACAATGGGGGCTTCCCTGGTGGCGCAGTGGTTGAGAGTCCGCCTGCCGATGCAGGGGACACGGGTTCGTGCCCCGGTCCGGGAAGATCCCACATGCCACGGAGCGGCTGGGCCGGTGAGCCATGGCCGCTGAGCCTGCGCGGCCGGAGCCTGGGCTCCGCAACGGGAGAAGCCACAACAGTGAGAGGCCCGTGTACCGCAACATAAATAAATAAATAAAAATCAATAAAATAAGACAATGCGTGATGAGTTTTTAGGCCTCCAGCTATACAATTCATTGAGAGACTTTTTTTTTTAAGATTTCTATCACAGAAGCTAGCATTATGAGAACCCAGCCATGGCTACTTGATCTACCTGCTTATTGTCGGCAGTGGGAATTAAATAAACCAACAGAAGCAGAAGTGGCTTCTGTACTAGGACACCACTTTGAAGCTTTACATCACATGTAGTTAATCATCATTATGAATTTATGAAATTTCCACCAAACTTCAAAGCAACCTGTTAGTTTGGTAACTGGTTGCCTGGCCCTGATCAAATGAGAGACTGGCTTTTTCACCTAGTATTTGGTGGGTTTGGAGCTTTCTAAATGGCACCAAGGGTGAGTTTAAAGTCATATTTCAGGTTGGGTAAGAACTTGTAATTTAGAGTCAACGGTAGCAGAACATAGCTCAATGGTAAACAATGGACAATGGTGTGGAAAACACAAATTCACCAGCTACTAGCAATTTTATCTTATACCATACTCCGCTAGTTGAGAAGCAATATAGGAATCATTCATGAAATTTGCTCCTCAGAAAACATATAAACTTTTTGGAAGGCAATTACCATGGAGAAAAGAGCACAGGCTGTGTGTCAGAAAACAAGATGAAGGACTGAATCTCAGCTCCATCACATACTAATTGTGAGACATTAAGTCACTTCACCTTTCAGGGACCCTGAAAAGTAACCATAGTTACTTTCCAATGTAGCTGTAAGGAGTAAATGAATATGTGAATGTGCTTAGCCCTATGTACAGCATCTTGAACCATGGGAAATAAAACAGCTGCGCTCAAATATTCAAGAAGAGCATCTGCCTGATGTTTTTATCCTATTAGAAAAGCCCTCGCTTGATCCAACTTCTAACTCCAGTGATTGCCCATTTCTCAGCTCCACCTTAGAGAAAAACCCAAAAGAATTAACTATCTTTGCTGTAACCAATTTCTTTGCTCACATTTCTTCTCAAGCTCACTGTCATGAGGCTCCCCCACTGAGAGAAGACTCACGATGAGGTTAGTCATGACCTCTTGCGGCATCTTCCCCTTCTCTACATAATCACTCCCTTCATGATCTCAATCAACCCTATAACTTTATAAACCGCCAACTCTTGCCATATAATCCAGCAATCCCACTCCTGGGCATATGCCCAGACAAAACTACTATTCGAAAAGATACATGCACCCCTATGTTCATAGCAGCACTATTCACAATAGCCAAGACATGGAAGCAACCAACATGTCCATCAATAGATGAATGGATAAAGAGGATGTGGTACATATCTACAACAGAATATTATTACTCAGCCATTAAAAAGAAAGAAATAAGCCATTTGCAGCAACATGGAGGGACCTAGAGATAATCACACTAAGTGAAGTCAGAGAGAGAAAGACAAATAAATCACTTATATGTAGAATCTAAACTATGACACAAATGAACTAATCTATGAAATAGAAATTGACTCACAGACAAAGAGAACAGACTTGCAGTTGCCAAGTGGCAGGGGGTGTGGGAGAGGGAAGGATTGGGAGTTTGTGATTAGAAGATGCAAACTATTACATATAGGATGGAAAAACAACAAGGTCCTACTGTAGAGCACAGGGAACTATATTCAGTATCCTGTGATAAACCATAATGGAAAAGAATATGAAAAAGAATATATATGTATATATAACTGAATCACTCTGCTGTGCAGCAGAAATTAATACAACATTGTAAATAAACTACAATATAATTTTTTAAAAAACCCTACCAACTCTATGCTGATGACCCAAGACCCCGCAATTTTTATCTCCCCTGAATTTTAGGTTCTTATACTCAATTGCTTACTCAATAGCCATACCTGAGTGTTATGACAGACACCAAGGGAGGGAGATGCAAGATGGAAGACATATGGGGACATATGTATATGTAAAACTGATTCAGTTTGTTATAAAGCAGAAACTAACACACCATTGTAAAGCAATTATACTCCAGTAAAGATGTTATAAAAAAATGTTCTCAACATACATTAAAAAAAAAAAAAAAAAAAAAGATTCTGCTAGAGAGGGCACATCACTTTCCATTCCCAATTCACTGGCCAGAGAAAGTCACATGTCCAAGCCTGATATCAGTGGGATGCCAGGATAATTCTCCCAGAGGGATGGACCCAGTAGGTAGGGTCAGTAAATATTCTGGCAATATTACAAGAATCTTTGACTCCTCTCTTTCCTGTAGGTCTCATATCCAATCCATCAGAAAACCCTGTAGGTTCTATCTTCAAAATATATCCAGAATGCAACCATTTCTCACCACCTTCACTGCCATCTCCCTGGTCCAACACACCACCATCTCGTGCATGGAATAGTGCAGTAGCCCCCAGCTGACCTCTGTGCTGCTGCCCTTGTCTCCTTACTGTCCATTCTCCACACAACACCCTGGATAAGTCTGCAAAAATATAATTCAAGTCATGTCGCACCTCTGTTTGAAACACTTGATGGGTCTCCATTTCTCTCAGAACAAAGCCAAAGTCCTTAAAATGGGCAATGGTCCACAAGACTTCTTACACACAAGACTTTTTACACTGTTTGTCTAACATCCCTCATTTCTTTTCTGACTTCAACCCTTGATCTCCCCACCGACCCCAAATCGAATCCAAGCACAATGAACTTCTTGCTGTTCTTCAAATTATAGGTACACCCCAGCCTCAGGGCCTTTGCACTGCTTCCTTTTGCTTGGAAACCTCCTCCCTTAGATGGATGCCTGGCTGGCTCCCTCCTTCAGCTCCTTCTTAATGAGGCTTAACCTGGCTACCTCATTTAAACTTTCAGCCCCATGCTAATTTTTATTCTGAGATGATACATTTAAAATATAACCACAAATTATTAATAACATCCTCTTCATGAAGCAGAGTAGGACACATCTCTTTTCAATTTACTACGTAGTTTACTTGTTACTTATTCTATTACCACACCCTGCTAAAATGTGTAAGCCTCTCAAAGGCAGGAAACTTTGTTTCATTCTCAGATGCATCTAGAGGCATCTAGACCCCTAGACACATCTAGCTAGACTCCAACTAGAACAGTGTTGGGCACATGAAGGGAATTCAATATTCATTGAATGAATGAATGAATCTTGCATAATTTCCTTACTCTGCCTCCTCAATTTCCCTTCTTAATGTTGTGAAGTTTAGGAGATATTCCAATTAAGTATCTATAGCTGACATCAAAATTTCTTCTTCATTAGGCTTTATTATACCTCATTAATTTCCTGAAGAAAAAAATAAGGATTGGATCAACTAAAACTGAGAGTCATTTTAGCTGAGCAAAAATCTTGCTATTTCTCTACCTGCATTGTAACAGTAATATTAACATTTAAAACACTTGTTTTCCTTTATTGTTATTTCAGATGCTTTGGGGGGTGGGGATGGGTGGAAGAGGTGGGGGCAAGTATTTTAACCCAAAGCTTAAGTCTCAGAGACTTTGAAAAAGAAGCCCCCAAAAAAGTCATCTAAAAAGAGTGACATGTTAATTATAATCATTTGTGAAAGCAAGAGCAGATATATACAAAATAAGTAGCTCAGGAAAAAGGAAAATGCTTGTATAAGCATTAAAACAAAAAGTAACAAATAGAAGAAAAAATTGTAGTAGTAGACACATTGGTTCTACATATAATAAACAAGTTTCATGAACAGATTACTGAAATTGACTAAGACCAAATGTATGTCTTCTTTCATAATCAGAAATAAATAAATGAAAATATTTCGATGGGAATGGGGGTGGGGACTATTGGGCAAAATGTACCAAGTCATCAAAATGAACAGTGATCAGACCACTAAGTCTATAATGGCAGAGAAGACTAAATGTCCACCCAAAATTCATGGTCCTCCTTTGAGAATATACAGTTGTTTCTGGAAAGTGTCTGTCCAGCCAGGGACTACATTGTCAGAAGCTCCTGCAACCAGGTGGCACCATGTGGCAAGGTGTCATCAGTGGAATGCAGACAGAAAGGCTGGGCGCCGCCTCTCAGCCATGTGGTTAGGAAGCAGGTGCCTTCCATGCTCTTGCCCCTTCTGTCCACTGGAAGAAGACCCAAAGGCCACAGGGGATGGGCAAGCACAGATGGAAGGGGCCTGGGTTCCTGAATCACCATGAGGGGAAAGCCTAAAGACCAGGAACTCATTTGGACTGTTATCTTTTTTGAAAAATCCAAATGTGGAAAAGAAAAGTCATGACTAGGTTCCTATGAAGCATTATTTATAACAAAAATGGAAATAAACCTGAAGAGCAAGAGATTTAAAGAAATGATGGTACATTCACTTAGATTAGTTATTATGCATTAAATGTGCAGAAACTTATATAAAATATACCTCAGAGCTGGTGAGATGAGATTGTTGTTGGAGAGGTGGTGAAGATAGATAGGCAGATAGATAGATAGAAAAGGGATGTGGGAGAAATGTATAAGGCAAATGGCCAAAATGAACACATCACTAAGATTAGTTATTATGCATTAAATGTGCAGAAACTTATATAAAATATACCTCAGAGCTGGTGAGATGAGATTGTTGTTGGAGAGGTGGTGAAGATAGATAGGCAGATAGATAGATAGAAGAGGGATGTGGGAGAAATGTATAAGGCAAATGGCCAAAATGAACACATCACTAAAAATCTGAACTTCGGGAGAAGAATCGAGGAAACTTACAGAGCCTCTTAGACAGCCTCATCCACCAGAGAGCAGACAGCAGAAGCAAGAAGAACTACAATCCTGCAGCCTGGGGAACAAAAAACCACAGACAAGATGAAAAGGCAGAGGGCTATGTACCAGATGAAGGAACAAGATAAAACCCCAGAAAAACAATTAAATGAAGGGGAGACAGGCAACCTTCCAGAAAAAGACTTCAGAATAATGATAGTGAAGATGATCCAGAACCATGGAAAAAGAATGGAGGCAAAGATCCAGAAGATGCAAGAAATGTTTAACAAAGACCCAGAAGAATTAAAGAACAAACAAACAGAGATGAACAATACAATAACTGAAATGAAAAATACACTAGAAAGAATCAATAGCAGAATAACTGAGGCAGAAGAACGGATAAGTGACGTGGAAGATAGAATGGTGGCATTCACTGCTGTGGAACAGAATAAAGAAAAAAGAATGAAGAGAAATGAAGACAGCCTAAGAGACCACTGGGACAACATTAAATGCAACAACATTCGCATATAGGTGTCCTAGAAGGAGAGGAGAGAGAGACAGGACCAGAGAAAATATTTGAAGAGATTATAGTCAAAAAATTCCCTAACATGGGAAGGGAAATAGCCACCCAAGTCCAGGAAGCACAGCGAATCCCATACAGGATAAATCCAAGGAGAAACATGCTGAGACTCATAGTAATCAAACTGGCAAAAATTAAAGACAAAGAAAAATTATTAAAGGCAGCAAGGGAAAAACGACAAATAACATACAAGGGAATGCCCATAAGGTTAACAGCTGATTTCTCAGCAGAAACTCTACAAGCCAGAAGGGAGCGGCATGATATACTTAAAGTGATGAAAGAGAAGAACCTACAACCAAGATTACTCTACCGGGCAAGGATCTCATTCAGATTCGATGGAGAAATCAAAAGCTTCACAGACAAGCAAAAGCTAAGAGAATTCAGCGCCACCAAACCAGCTCTACAACAAATGCTAAAGGAACTTCTCTAGGCAGGAAACACAAGAGAAGGAAAAGACCTACAATAACAAACCTAAAACAATTAAGAAAATGGTAATAGGAACATACATATCGATAATTACCTTGAATGTGAATGGATTAAATGCTCCCACCAAAAGACATGGGCTTGCTGAATAGATACAAAAACAAGACCCATATATATGCTGTCTACAAGAGACCCATTTCAGACCTAGGGACACATACAGACTGAAAGTGTGGGGATGGAAAAAGATATTCCATGCAAATGGAAATCAAAAGAAAGTTGGAGTAGCAATACTCATATCAGATAAAATAGACTTTAAAATAAAGAATGTTACAAGAGACAAGGAAGGACACTACATAATGATCAAGGGATCAATCTAAGAAGAAGATATAACAATTATAAAAATATATGCACTCAACATAGGAGTACCTCAATACATAAGGCAACTGCTAATGGCTATAAAAGAGGAAATCAACAGTAACACAGTAACAGTGGGGGACTTTAACACCTCACTTACACCAATGAACAGATCATCCAAAATGAAAACAGAAGCTTTAAAAGACATAATAGACCAGATAGATTTAATTGATATTTATAGGACATTCCATCCAAAAACAGCAGATTACACTTTCTTCTCAAGAGAGCAAAGAACGTTCTCCAGAATAGATCACATCTTGGGTCACAAATCAAGCCTCGGTAACTTTAAGAAAATTGAAATCACATCAAGCATCTTTTCTGACCACAATGCTATGAGATTAGAAATCAATTACAGGGAAAAAATAATAATAAACACAAACACGTGGAGGCTGAACAATACATTACTAAATAACTAAGAGATCACTGAAGAAATCAAAGAGGAAAAAATACCTAGAGACAAATGACAATGAAAACACGACGATCCAAATCCTATGGGATGCAGCAAAAGCAGTTCCAAGTTTATAGCTATAGCAGGGAAGTTTATAGCTATACAAGCCTACCTCAAGAAACAAGAAAAATCTCAAATAAACTATCTAACCTTACATCTAAAGGAACTAGAGAAAGAAGAACAAGCAAAACCCAAAGTTAGCAGAAGGAAAGAAATCATAAAGATAAAAGCAGAAATAAATGAAATAGAAACAAAGAAAAAACAGCAAAGATCAATAAAACTAAACACTGGTTGTTTGAGAAGATAAACAAAATTGATAAACCATTAGCCAGACTCATCAAGAAAAAGAGGGAGAGGACTCAAATCAATAAAATTAGAAATGAAAAAGGAGAAGTTACAACAGACACTGAAGAAATACAAAGCATCCTAAGAGACTACTACAAGCAACTCTTTGCCAATAAAATGGACAACCTGGAAGAAATGGACAAATTCTTAGAAAGGTATAACCTTCCCAGAGTGAACCAGGAAGAAATAGAAAATATGAACAGACCAATCACAAGGAATGAAATTGAAACTGTGATTAAAAATCTTCCAATAAAGAAAAGTCCAGGACCAGATGGCTTCACAGGTGAATTCTATCAAAGAACTAACACCCACACTTCTCAAACTCTTCCAAAAAATGGCAGAGGAAGGAACACTCCCAAACTCATTCTATGAGGCCACCATCACCCTGATACCAAAACCAGGCAAAGATACTACAAAAAAAGAAAATTACAGACCAATATCACTGATGAATATAGATGCAAAAATCCTCAACAAAATACTAGCAAACAGAATCCAACAACACATTAAAAGGATCATACACCATGATCAAGTGGGATTTATCCCAGGGATGCAAGGATTCTTCAATATACACAAATCAATCAATGTGATACACCATACTAACAAATTGAAGAAGAAAAACCATATGATCATCTCAATAGATGCAGATAAAGCTTCTGACAAAATTCAACACCCATTTATGATAAAAACTCTCCAGAAAGTGGGCATAGAGGGAACCTACTTCAACATCATAAAGGCCATATACAACAAACCCACAGCAAACATCATTCTCCATGGTGAAAAACTGAAACCATTTCCTCTAAGATCAGCAACAAGACAAGGATGTCCACTCTCACCACTATTATTCAACACAGCTTTGGAAGTCCTAGCCACGGCAATCAGAGAAGAAAAAGAAATAAAAGCAATACAAATTGGAAGAGAAGAAGTAAAACTGTCACTGTTTGCAGATGACATGATACTATACATAGAGAATCCTAAAGATGCCACCAGAAAACTACAAGAGCTAATCAATGAATTTGGTAAAGTTGCAGGATACAAAATTAATGCACAGAAATCTCTTGCATTCCTATACACTAATGATGAAAAATCTGTAAGAGAAATTAAGGAAACAGTCCCATTTACTACTGTAACAAAAAGAATAAAATACCTAGGAATAAACCTGCCTAGGGAGACCAAAGACCTGTATGCAGAAAACTATAAGACACTGATGAAAGAAATTAAAGATGATACCAACAGATGGAGAGATATACCATGTTCTTGGATTGAAAGAATCAATGTTGTGAAAATGACTCTACTACCCAAAGCAATCTACAGATTCAATGCAGTCCCTATCAAATTACCAATGGCATTTTATATGGAACTAGAACAGAAAATCTTAAGATTTGTATGGAGACACAAAAGACCCCGAATAGCCAAAGCAGGCTTGAGGGAAAAAAACGGAGCGGGAGGAATCAGACTCCCTGACTTCAGACTATACTACAAAGCTACAGTAATCAAGACAATATGGTACTGGCACAAAAAGAGAAACACAGATCGATGGAACAAGATAGAAAGCCCAGTGATAAACCCACACACCTATGGTCAACTAATCTATGACAAAGGAGGCAAGGATATACAATGGAGAAAAGACAGTCTCTTCAATAAGTGGTGCTGGGAAAACTGGACAGCTACATGTAAAAGAATGAAATTAGAACACTCCCTAACACCATACACAAAAATAAACTCAAAATGGATTCGACACCTAAATGTAAGAGCAGACACTATAAAACTCTTAGAGAAAAACATAGGAAGAACACTCTTTGACATAAATCACAGCAAGATCTTTTTTGATCCACCTCCTAGAGTAATGAAAATAAAAACAAAAATAAACAAATGGCACCTAATCAAACTTCAAAGCTTTTGTACAGCAAAGGAAACCATAAACAAGATGAAAAGACAACCCTCAGAATAGGAGAAAATATTTGCAAACGAATCAACGGACAAAGGATTAATCTCCAAAATATATAAACAGCTCATGCAGCTCAATATTGAAGAAACAAACAACCCAATCCAAAAATGGACAGAAGACCTAAATAGACATTTCTCCAAAGAAGACACACTGATGGCCAAGAAGCACATGAAAAGCTGCTCAACATCACTAATTATTAGAGAAATGCAAATCAAAACTACAATGAGGTATCACCTCACACCAGTTAGAGTGGGCATCATCAGAAAATCTACAAATAACAAATGCTGGAGAGGGTGTGGAGAAAAGGGAACCCTCTTGCACTGTTGGTGGGAATGTAAATTGATATAGCCACTATGGAGAACAGTATGGAGGTTCCTTAAAAAACTAAAAATAGAATTACCATATGACCCAGCAATCCCACTACTGGGCATATACCCAGAGAAAACCATAATTCAAAAAGACACATGCACCCCAATGTTCATTGCAGCACTATTTACAATAGCCAGGTCATGGAAGCAACCTAAATGCCCATCGACAGACGAATGGATAAAGAAGATGTGGTACATATATACAATGGAATATTACTCAGCCATAAAAAGGAACGAAATTGGGTCATTTGTTGAGACGTGGATGGATCTAGAGACTGTCATACAGAGTGAAGTAAGTCAGAAAGAGAAAAACAAATACTGTATATTAATGCATATATGTGGAACCTAGAAAATGGTACAGATGAACCAGTTTGCAGGGCAGAAATTGAGCCACAGATGCAGAGAACAAACGTATGGACACCAAGGGGGGAAAGCGGCAGGGGGTGGGGATGGTGGTGTGATGAATTGGGCAATTGGGACTGACATGTATACACTGATGTGTATAAAATGGATGACTAATAAGAACATGCTGTATAAAAAAATAAATAAAATTCAAAAAAAAAGAAGAATCGTATTATATTCTGATCCCACAGTCACACTGAGAGACAGAGGGTGGCGTGGACAATGCTGTACTGCCTGGGGAGGTTTCAGGTATTATGTGGAAGGCCACCTCTCTCATTGCAGTTTGAGTGACTGATACTTTTTTTTTCCCTACCATTTTCTGGAAGCCAGACTTTACAAATCAGGCTAAGACCAGAGAGCTCAGGTTTTCATCATCTACATTTCAGTGGCTTAGAAATGAGTACACTTCCCTTTAACATGTACCCTTCTCCATCAGTAACTTCCTTTCAGGAATAATTCCATTCTTTTTCCTTCAAAAAGTTAAGCTCTTTGGGAGCAGGGCGATGTCTTGTGTACCTCTGCATCCACACTTATGCTAGCACATAGTAGACTCTTCATGAACTCATTTAGGCATTCATTCTACAAATGTTTCCATGCCTACTATGTGCTACGCCTTTTTTTAGACTCTGGGGACACAGTGGTGAAAAAGTCACTGTCCTCCTACAGCTCATGTTTGGAAACGTGTGGGGCTGGTGCTGTTTTCCTCTCTCACTCACACAGAATCCATCTGGGCTGAGCGGCATCACTAAAATACTTTCAAAATAGTTTTAAGGAGGTTTCACCACCACACACCCAGTAGGATGGCTATAGGAAAAAAAAAAAAAAAGACATAACAAGTTTTAGAGAGAATGTGGAAAAATCAGAACACACACACTGCTGGTGGAACATAAAATGGTGCAGTCACTTTGGAAAACAGTCTTGCAGTTTCTCAAAAGGTTGAACACAGCTAACATATGATGGAGCAATTCCAGTCCTAGGTAGATACCCAAGAAAAATGAAAACATATCCACACAGACTTGTCCATGAATGTTCACAGCAGCACTTGTCATAAGAGCCAAAAATGGAAATAACTGAAATGTCCATCCATAGATGAATGGATAAACAAACTGTGGTATAACCATAAAATGGAATATTTTTCCATTAAATATTATTATTATTATTAATATTATTAGCCATTAAAACAAATGGAGTGCTGAGAAGAGCTAAGACATGAGTGAATGTTGAAAACATTATGTTAAGGGACCACATATTGTGTGATTCCATTTATAGGAAATGCCCAGAATAGGCAAATCTACAGAGACAGAGGGTAGACTCCTTGTTACCTAAGGCTGGGGAGAGTTGGGTACTACATGGGGTGGGTAGCTAAGGGGAGTACAGCTTCCTTTCAGAGTAATGAAAATGTTCTAAAGTTAATGGTGGTTATGGTTGCACAACTCTTGTAAATATACTAAAAAAACCATTGAATTCTACACTTCAAATGAGTAAACTGTATGCTATGTGAATTATACCTCAATAAAGCTGTTTTAAAAAGGAGGAAAAGGAAGAGGAGGAGGAGGAGGAGGAGGAATAGGAAGCAGCAGCTGCTGCTTTCAGTGCATAAAATATCAGTGTTGGGTTCATTGCTGGGTATTTGGAACCACCATGAAAGCTTCTGCCTGAAGCCAGGCAAATACCTGAGGATCTGAAGCTCCTTTCAATACAACTCTGTCCTGGTTGCAAGAAAGTAATTCATTGTCAATTTTAAATCTTTCTGAAAAACTGAGAAGTGGCATCCCATGACAAACTATCTTTTTTAATGGAAGGAACATTAGAAAAAGTCACCAATCCTTTTTGCAGTAGAAATATGATTTCCAAAGTTGCACAGCTGGATCACATCAACTGACTGAGAAGGTTTCTGCTTCCCTAACAACTGTTAGCAACAATGACTCAGACAGAAAATAGATCTGTCTTTCCATCCAGCTGCAAAACACTCATTGAATAATGATGAGAAGAGCAATGTTAGACTTCTTTCAGTATAAGCCTCAAAATAAAATAATCAAAACATCCTTATTCAATATTGCAATATGAATTATTACAGAAAAGTGTTTGCAAGCTGGTCTCTTTTACAAAACTGCAAATGAAAACATGAGTCTGATCGCTTGCAGCAATCTAAAATTAATGCATTGGCTGAATTATCATGCTAATCATTCATGGCCAGAAGGCCGGCCATCATTTGTATCCTGACCACATACAATTCCCAAATGACGGGCAGGAAGGCTCCGTGGCTCAGTTCAGTGCCCGGCATGGCTGAGCTTTCCAGCAGGCTCTGGGGGTTGGTCCCTCCCGTACCCTGGGCCATGCCAAGTTGAGGAACACTCTGTTCCATCCCCACCCGCTATCCTGTTGCAGCAAGCCCTGCTAATACTTACTTTTCAGTTTCCTTGATATGATCTCAACATCGTTTCCATGTTTCATTTTGAAAGGGCCTTTCTCTGGGTTCTATATTCTGTGTCTATTGGGTTAGAATTCCACACCATGCAAGCAAAGATCACAGAAAACTCTCTTCAAAAACAAGGCTGCCTAGGCCACCAGGTGAACTCATTCAAATAGCAGACTGGCTTTCCCATTTTATTTAAACAAAGAGGTCTTTTGGGTGCTGATGCGACACGTGTGACATGATTTCTCTATTTTCATCTCTTAGCTCCAAGGGATGAAATCTCATCCTTGAGATATTCTTATGTAAATAATGGCAGGGAGCCTCGTTAGTAATAGTCAGAACGGTCAGAGAACTGACTCGCCTGAGTGAGCACGGGATGAAATGCAGTCCTCCCTGTGCACCCACCCTGCTGTGTGCTCTCGGGCCAGGCTTTCACCCTCTCTGATCCCATAAGAAGGGATTAAATTAGGTGTCTCTAGGCCTTTTTGACTCTAAAGTATTTGTCTTTTAACTCAGCTAAAATTGGCCTCTGTAGAACCCAATTAATTCTGTTTCTCATTAACAGGCAAAAGTATTTTTATGTGAGAAACAAGCTCTTGGCTACTCCTTCAAGGGAAATAATCAGAATTCATAGCAAAAGACATGTGATTTATCTTTCTGCACTTAGGATTTTGGCTTTCATTTGAGAGTCATTTCCCAAAATGCAAAATGAAAGAATTTAAAACAAGAAACAGCCAAAAGATTCCTGGCCAAGAAATTGCCTCGGCAGCATCTTGATTTCTCGAGTCACTTTTTAGATTTTACCCTGCAGCTGTGTTCTGGCAAATCTGATTGAATCCATATGTCTTTTATGGCTAGACTGCGTCCTGGCTTCATCTATCATGTGTTCTAGAAAAAACCATCAAGTCAGTAAAAAAAAAAAAAAAAAAAAGTTGGGGGAAGTTTTACTGCAGAGAGAATGAGTCTTTTTCAATACAAATACTGACCCTACTGGAAAAGTGTGAATGTAGCAGTTTCAGAAATCAAAGTCAAGGTCGTCTTAACCATTAGCAGAATAAGTTGTGGCCCTGGGATGTGAGTACTGGTCTAATGGAGACTCTCCCAATAAAATCTCCCTCTCTCTGATCCTCACCTATCCTCAGACCTCAGAAAAGAAACATCTCCTTTAGATCAGCAAGCAACCGATTTTAAAATGCAAATTTCCTGTTCGGATGTCAGAGAGCAGAATGAGAGGAGGTGGGGAGCTCAGGTCATCGCCAGGAGGGCTGATGCTGCAGAGCTGGGCGTCTGGAAATCCCCCCAAGGACACCAAAGAGCAGGAAAGAAAATAACTCCTGAGACAAACCTCCCCACAATACTCAACAATCTTGACATTTGGTTTTTTTAAATTTCAAGCCATATTCTATACTTCTGGGAAGCAGGCAAAGCACAAAAAAGAACAACTGACTAGGGTTTGGTGCCGGCTGAAGCAGAAAGATTGCTGCTCTTTTTAAAAAAGTTGAAAGGAAAAGCCTTCATCCTTTTTTTTTTGTAGTACTCAGGCCTCTCACTGCTGTGGCCTCTCCCGTTGCGGAGCACAGGCTCCGGACGTGCAGGCTCAGCGGCCATGGCTCACGGGCCCAGCCGCTCCGTGGCATGTGGGATCCTCCCGGACCGGGGCACGAACCCACGTCCCCTGCATCGGCAGGCGGACTCTCAACCACTGCGCCACCAGGGAAGCCCCATCCTTCTTTATTAGACAAGGCTCTGTAGCTACAAGCGCCTGTTAAGGCCCAACCTTGGAAGAGAATTTCTTCTCCACCTTTCCTAGCAGATGCGCCTCTAAACAAGCCAACACAACAGCTGTGTTTAAGCAGAGGCACCGTCTGTCCAGGCTCGACGTCTGGAAACCTGCAAGCAGTGTACTAGGAGGCTCAGGCCTTCAAGTGTAGATATGGCGTGAGCCACACATCTTAAGGTGCCGATTCACGGCACAGTTGCCCTGGGATTCTGTGGCGGGAGGGCAGCAGCCTCATACAGGGTTATCCTTTCCGAGATGCTTCACTTGAGAAAGTCATCACTCAAGAACAGCAAGCAGGCTGTTCACACACACACACACACAAAAAAAAGACAAAAAACACACCTTAGCTCTGTGGTAACCCAGACCCATCCTACAGGGTTCCTGGCTACCCACCTCCTATTCCCCTGCAGGATCTGTGACACCTCACCAAGGGGCAGCCTTAGTTTGGAGACTTCGGCACTGGAGAGGATGGGCAGGAATGGAGTCAATCGACAGCACAGGCCCTCCTGGCACGAGCCAAGGCTGAAGTCCCTGTGGAAGCTCCAAGCTGCCAGCAAGAGGCAGGGCAGGTCGATCGGAGGTGCAGACCCCACCATGTGAGCCGTGCTTTATGTTGAGATCAATACGCCTCCTCCACAAAGCCGTCCATGACCTCTGAAACCCACATCCATCTCCTCGTGACTGACCGCCTTCGCCTACTGATCCCAGCAGTTTAGTGTGGCTCTCTGAGGGTGCAAGTGGGAAGACATCCTGAGCCAGTCTGGGGCTTAGCAGGAAAGAGGGCCCTGGCTG
>NW_006799284.1:76087-96191 GCF_000442215.2 Lipotes vexillifer
GAAAGAGTGCCCTGGCTGTGTGCTGATGCCTGACCCACAGCCGGGAGGTGAGAGCAGGGAGCGCTTACCATGCTTCCCCACCGGCAGTAAGTTGCCTACAGTCAGGTGGACCTTCCCTTCCCAGTGGAGAGTGAAGTCCTTCAGCCTAACGGCGTGGATTCTGTTTCTCCTCAATTCTCTCCCAGTGCCCAGCCCAGAGCTAGGTACATTGATTTACTTCGCTTAAACTATCACAAACTTCCAGCAATTCTAGAAACACTACAGAGTCTGCAGGGCCATCATGTAACTTTGCTATACAATCTCCAGAATTACAGTGGAACCTCTTAATCTCATAGCCTTTCTGTCTCTTACTCTCTCCCA
The DNA here is from genome assembly GCF_000442215.2 of Lipotes vexillifer. NCBI lineage: Eukaryota > Metazoa > Chordata > Mammalia > Artiodactyla > Lipotidae > Lipotes > Lipotes vexillifer. Next base: position 76,448 of record NW_006799284.1, read on the forward strand.
CTTGCTCTCTGTGTTAGTATAGATGACTGGGGTGATAAAATGACAGATGTTAGAGAACACTGCCCTATAGTATATAATCAAGTGCTCACTTGTGTGGCACAAATTTGGGAATTCAAGGATAATGAATATCAACATCGTAGACAATACGCTGTTCGCAAGTGGATTCTCTTATACCACAAGTACTTATTGAGGGACACACATTTATGAGCCAGGAACGTTGGCAGTCCCTGGAATTGACGGTCCTAAAACTGGCATGGTCCCTGGCCTCGTGGTATTTATACTCTTCCACTCCCAGCTGTGTACACAGAGACGGCTACCCAGTGTGTGAGAAGCCGGGCTTGGATCTGTCTCTGCCCCCGTGAACCACCAAAGGTCAGGGACCCCGGCATCAAGTTCTCCATAGAGAATCTACAGCAGAGTTGGAAGCCACTGTTTTTATTTTTTTCCACTATGGACTAGTTTTTCCTATTCTAGAACTTTGGAGAGAGGGAACTATCAATATATAGTATGTACTCTCTAGCATGTTGCCTCTTTCACTGAGCAGAACGCATTAGAGATTTGTCCATACAACTGCCTGCTGTCGCACCCTGCTCTTCTGTGCTCCTGTAGCAGTCCATCCTATGGACGGACCTCAGGCAATTTCTCTGTATAACTCTTCATGGACACCTGGGCTAGTGCCAGCTTCGGGGTCTGTCCCCTCTTGCCTGTCATTTTGCCTCCTGCCTGCCATATGGGCTTCCTCCCATGGTTAGGCGAATGGTCACTGGAGAAAAATTGACAAGGGTTAGAGCCACTTGCTGAATGACATTGAGCAAGTTGCTAGGCCTCTCTTGCTCTCTGGTTGCTCCTCCGGGGGTGATGGTGAAGATATCTTAGGGCAGAAAACAGCTCAAAGACAGGGGACCTGGAATGTAACCGGTGCTTAATAATAGGAGCTTTATTTTTTATGTCTATTGTATTCATTTCTTAAGGCTGCTATCACAATGTGCCACAAACTTGGTGGCTCAAAACAGAGGATATATATTGTCTCACAGGTCTGGAGGCCAGAAGTCTGAGATCAAGGTGAATGGAGGGCCACGCTCTCTCTGAAGGCTCTAGAGCAGGATCTCTGCCATGACTTTCTCAGCTTCAGCTGTGGCCAGCAAACCATGGAGTTCTTTGCTTATAGACTCATCACTCCAATTCCTACCTCCATCTTCACATAGCATCTCTGTCTCTTTTCCTTTTCTTATAAGGACACCAGTCATATTGGATTAAGGGCCCACCCTATTCCAATCTGACCTCTTCTGAACAAATTATACCTGCAACAACCTATTTCCAAATAAAGTCACATTCAGAGGTTTCAGGCAAGACCTGAATTTGGGGGTGCGGATGGGAGGAACATTATCCAACAAAGTACAACCATCTCCCCAGATAAATTATAAAATCATTTATTTAAAAGATTGTGTCTTGGGGCTTCCCTGGTGGCTCAGTGGTTGAGAGTCCGCCTGCCGATGCAGGGGACAGAGGTTCCTACCCCCGTCCGGGAGGATCCCACATGCCGCGGGGCAACTGGGTCCGTGAGCCATGGCCGCTGAGCCTGCGCGTCCGGAGCCTGTGCTCCGCAACAGGAGAGGCCACAACAGTAAGAGGCCCGCGTACCGCAAAAAAAAAAAAAAAAAAAAAAAAAAAGATTGTGTATTATAAAATATTGCTCTGCATCCCTTGCACACACTCAACGGTGAATAAATATTTGATAAAGCAGAAACTGAAAATAATGATGAATTTAATCTGTACTCTGAAGAGAGGTAAGAAGAAAAGATTTCATCACGGGATAAAACATAGATATTTAGCCTCAAATTCTGTAGGTTTCGCTGTATCATTTTGGAAGCTTTAAAGTCAAGAGACTAATGTGCTTCTTCCACAAGAAATTAGCAATTTCATATAACTAATCAGAGACATGTTGTTTCATCCAGGAGACTTGATTAAAAATAAAGTTAGAAAGAGAATGAAGGTGATTTTCAGATTTTATTCCACCTACAGTAACGCATTTCTTTAATATTTGTTTTCAGCTACAACAGTGCTATGACATTCTGCTAGACCTGGCAAATTCCTCCTGGGAGGCAGATTGCCGAAATACACAATCACTTCCCCACAGAACCATCCATTTCTCAGTTCTTTAGCTAGGAAGGAAAAAAAAACCAAGTTCAAATTTCTCGTTTACACAAGTGTAGATATTAACAGGGACCACGGTTTATTCTAATTTCCTTTGTACCCTCTCTGTTGTTTATGTAACTTTGCTCTCATGGTCTGAAATTCCATATGGGTAGAGTTCTCAAGCATCAGAATCACAATTAGATATAAGTTAGATAATAAGGTTTACCTTTATTATCTATGACATCCAAAGGGTAGGATATATGAAGCCTGCCTGGTTTCCTCTTACAGTCATCAATCACTTTTTAAACAAAAAATTACCAAAACTCTCCAATGTTGGTATATCCCAAAGATGCTGAAATGCTAAGATTTTAGTGGCTCAAAAAATAATGACTATTCTCTCATGGCAGTCTTCTATTTAATTCCACAAGCAACCTGGTTGTAGGAATATACATTTTATCCAAAGGATTCAAACAAGGTGCTTTCATTTTGAATGTAAACCAGATAAAACTAAAAGTCATTTTATTTTTTCTGAACTCACTACAGTTGTAAATCAGTTTCTCTTCACCCCACTAAAATTATTGCTTGACACCTAAAGCAAATAGGCAAAGAACAAACAAAACCCAAAGTGAGTAGAAGGGAAGAAATCGTAAAGATCAGAGCAAAAATAAATGAATAGAGATGAAGAAAACAATAAAAGAACAAAGGTCAATGAAACTAAAAGCTGGTTCTTTGAAAAGATAAACAAAATTGAGAAACCTTTAGCCAGACTCCTCAAGAAAAAAAGGGAGAGGGCTCAAATCAGTAAAATTAGAAATGAAAAAGGAGAAGTAACAATGGATACCACAGAAATACAAAGGATCACAAGAGACTACTACAAGCAACTATATGCCAATAAAAAGGACAACCTAGAAGAAATGGACAAATTCTGAGAAAGGTACAACCTTCCAAAACTGAACCAGGAAGCAATAGAAAATATGAACAGACCAATCACAAGTACTGAAATTGAAACTGTGATTAAAAATCTTCCAACAAAAGTCCAGAACCAGGTGGCTTCACAAATTCTACCAAACATTTAGAGAAGAGTTAACACCTATCCTTCTAAAACTCTTCCAAAAAACTGTGGAGGAAGGAATACACTCAGACATTCTATGAGGCCACCATCACCTTGATACCAAAAACCAGACAAAGATACCACAAAAAAAAGGTAAGTTACAGGCCAATATCACTGATGGATATAGATGCAAAAATCTTCAACAAAATAGTTGCAAACAGAATCCAACAGCACATTAAAGGGTCATATCCCAGGGTTTATCCCAGGAATACAAGGATTCTTCAATATATGCAAATCAATCAGTGTGATACTCTACAGTAACAAACTGAAGAATAAAAAACATATGATCTCAAAAGATGCATAAAAAGCTTTTCACAAAATTCAACACGCATTTATGATTAAAAACTCTCCAGAAAATGGGCATAGAGGGAACCTACCTCAACATAATAAAGGCCATATATGACAAACGCGCTACAAACCTCATTCTCAATGGGGAAAAACTGAAAGCATTTCCTTTAAGATCAGGAATGAGACAAGGATGTCCACTCTTGCCACTTTTACTCAACATAGTTTTGGAAGGCCCAGCCACGGCAATCAGAGAAGAAAAAGAAATAAAAGGAATACAAGTTGGAAAAAAAGAAGTAAAACTGTCACTGTTTACAGATGATATGATATTACATACAGAGAATCCTAAAGATGCCACCAGAAAACTACTATAGTTCATCAATGAATCCAGTAAAGTTGTAGTATACAAAATTAATACATAGAAATCTCTTGCATTCTTATACACTAACAACAAAAGATCAGAAAGAGAAATTAAGGAAACAATCCCATTTACCATCACATCAAAAAGAATAAAATACCTAGCAGGACCTTCCCTGGCAGTCTAGTGGTTAAGGCTCCATGCTTCCATTGCAGGGGCTGTGGGTTCGATACCTGGTTAGGGAACTAAGATCCCACATGCCATGTGGTGCAGCCAAAAAAAAAAAAAAAGAGAGAATAAAATACCTAGAAATAAACCTACCTAAGGAGGCAAAAGACCTGTACTCGGAAAACTGTAAGACACTGATGAAAGAAATCTAAGATGACACAAACAGATGGAAAGATATACCATGTTCTTGGATTGGAAGAATTAATATTGTCAAAATGAGTATAATACCCAAGGCAATCTACAGATTTAATGCAATTCCTATCAAATTACCAATGGCATTTTTCACAGACTTAGAACAAAAAATTTTTTAATTTGTATGGAAACACAAAAGACCCTGAATAGCCAAAGCACTCCTGAGAAAGAACAACAGTTGGAGGAATCAGGCTGCCTGACTTCAGACTATACTACAAAGCTACAGTCATCAAAAGAGTATGGTACTGTCACAAAAACAGAAATATAGATCAATGGAACAGGATAGAAAGCCCAGAAGTTAAGCCCACGCACATATGGTCACCTTATCTTTGATAAAGGAGGCAGGAATGTACAGTGGAGAAAGGATAGCCTCTTCAATACGCAGTGCTGGGACAACTGGACAGGTACATGTAAAAGTATGAGATTAGAACACTCCTTAACACCATACACAAAAATAAGCTCAAAATGGATTAAAGACCTAAATGTTAAGGCCAGAAACTATCAAACTTTTAGAGGAAAACTTAGGCAGAACACTCTATGACATAAATCACAGCAAGATCCTTTTTGACCCACCTCCTGGAGAAATGGAAATAAAAACAAAAATAAACAAATGGGATCTAATGAAACTTCAAAGCTTTTGCACAGTAAAGGAGACCATAAACAAGATGAAAAGACAACCCTCAGAACAGGAGAAAATATCTGCAAATGAAGCAACTGACAAAGGATTAATCTCCAAAATTTACGCAGCTCATGCAGCTCAATATCAAAAAAAACAAACAACCCAATCCAAAAATGGGCAGAAGACCTAAACAGACATTTCTCCAAAGAAGACATACAGATGGCCAACAAACACATGAAAGGATGCTCAACATCACTAATCATTAGAGAAATGCAAATCCGAACTACAATGAGGTATCACCTCACACCAGTCAGAATGGCCATCATCAAAAAATCTAGAAACAATAAATGCTGGAGAGGGTGTGAAGAAAAGGGAACCCTCTTGCACTGTTGGTGGGAATGTAAATTTATACAGCCACTATGGAGAACAGTATGGAGGTTCCTTAAAAAACTAAAAACAGAACTACCGTACGACCCAGAAATACCACTACTGGGCATATACCCTGAGAAAACCATAATTCAAAAAGAGTCAGATACCACAATGTTCATTGCAGCTCTATTCACAATAGCCAGGACATGGAAGCAACCTAAGTGTCCACTGACAGATGAATAGATAAAGAAGATGTGGCACATATATACAATGGAATATTACTCAGCCATAAAAAGAAACGAAACTGAGTTATTTGTAGTGAGGTGGATGGACCCAGAGTCTGTCATACAAAGTGAAGGTAGAAAGAGAAACAAATACTGTATGCTAACACATACATATGGAATCTAAAAAAAAAATTGGTTCTGAAGAACCTAGGGGCAGGACAGGAATAAAGACGCAGACGTAGAGAATGGACTTGAGGACACAGGGAGGGGTAAGGGTAAGCTGGGACGAAGTGAGAGATTGGCACGGACATATATACACTACCAAATGTAAAACAGATAGATAGTGGGAAGCAGCCACATAGCACAGGGAGATCAGCTCAGTGCTTTGTGTCCACCTACAGGGGTGGGATAGGGTAGGTGGGAGGGAGATGTAAGAGGGAGGAGATATGGGGTTATATATATATATATATATATATGTGTGTGTGTGTGTGTGTATGTATAGCTGATTCACTTTGTTATAAAGCAGAAACTAACACACCATTGTAAAGCAATTATACTCCAATCAAGATGTTAAAAAAAAAAAGAACACAAATAGCAAATGTTGGCAAAGATGTGCCAAAAAGGGAACCCTTGTACTTTGTGGGAATGTAAATTGATGCAGCCATTGTGGAAAACAGTACGGAGGTTCCTCAAAAAACTGAAGGTACAACTACCATATGACCCAGCAATTCCACTCCTGAGTATTTATCCAAAATACCCAAAAACAATAATTTGAAAAGATACATGCAACCCAGTATTCATAACAGCATTATTTATAATTGCCAAGATACATCCATCAATAGATGAATGGATAAAGATGTGGTATATACATACAATGGAATACTACTCAGCCATAAAAAAGAATGAAATTTTGCCATTTGCAAAAACATGGATGGACTTGGAGGGTATTAAGCTAAGTCAAATAAGTCAGACAGAGAAATACAATACATGCTGTATGATAGCACTTATATGTGAAATTTAAAAAATAACAAACTAGTGAATATAACAAAAAAGAAACAGACTCACAGATAAAGAGAACAAACTAGTGGTAACCAGTGGGGAGAAGGAAGGGGGAGGGGCAATATAGGGGGAGGGGATTAAGAGGTACAAAATAATCTGTATAGAATAAGTTGCAAGGATATATAGTACAACATAGGGAATATAGCCAATATTTTATAATAACTATAAATGGAATATAAGCTTTAAAAATTGTGAATCACTATTGTATAACTGAAACATATACTGTACATTAACTATACCTCAATAAAAAAATAATTTGAAAAATAAATTAATTTTTAAAAAATAATGCATGTGTTGACTCTCTATCTCCTAGACAGTAAAATAAAAAAGGCTGGACCAAATTCTCTGTGATCCTCTTAGCTCAAATGTCTTTTTCAAAATAAGCAATTTATATTTTCCTCTTGTTTCTAAATATTTGGGATTTATCTCAAAAAGAGTCATTTATGTATTCCTCAAATAAACCATGCCTGTGCATGCCAATGAACTTTGGCCTATGTTGCCCCTGCAAGCTAAAATGCCTCTCTCATACTCTCCATCTGGAAAATACCCCATCATCCTTGGAAAGATCAGCTTCCATGAATCCCTCTCTCTCACTCCCCAGGTAAGAATGACTCTGCCTGCCCTTCTCTGACTCCCACTGTACAAAGTTTATTCCTCCATGGCACAGGCTTTTGGTTTTGTTTTTGTTTTTAAAGGTAGTGAGTTGTGTCTGCTGTCTTCTTCCTAACCCATCTCTCCTTTAAGGACGAAACCCAGCTTCTAGCCATTTCCCAAGCAAGTCTTCATCATACAAAACTTAAGTTATGGAAGAACAAGAAAAATGAAAGCAGAGAGGTTAAGGCAATCAGTATAATAAAGAGATGAGTCTGAAAGGGGACTGGAGAGCAACTAGACAGACAGCATGAGCCAAGTTTGTGACACACTTTGGGGAAGCTTGAAGTGAAAGAGGGGAGAGCTTTCAACAAATGGTGCTTGAATCATGCCAAAACGGTACCTTGGTGCCATGGCTGCTATTGTAGGTATGAGATATGTGGGGGAGGGGAGGAAGCAGATGGGTTGCTAGGCTGTACAAAAGGCATTGCCTTTGGCATTCTTAGAGAAATTTCCACAGAGTTTAAATTGTTTGCCAGTCATTCTACATTCAGGGAAGGGGTGGGGGTGGGATGAACTGGGAGATTGGGATCGACATACACACACTACTGTATATAAAATAGATAACTAATGAGAACCGACTGTAGAGCACGGGGAACTCTGCTCAGTGCTCTGTGGTGACCTAAACGGGGAGGAAATCTAAAAGAGAGTGGATATACGTATATGTATGACTGATTCACTTTGCTGTACAGCAGAAACTAACACAACATTGTAAAGCAACTATACTCCAATAAAAAAATTAATTTGTAAAAAGTACCAAGAATTACAATAGAGATAATAATCAGAATTTATGTTTCAAATAAAATAGCCCCGGGGCTTCCCTGGTGGCGCAGTGGTTGGGAGTCCGCCTGCCGATGCAGGGGACGCGGGTTCGCGCCCCGGTCCGGGAGGATCCCGCGTGCCGCGGAGCAGCTGGGCCCATGAGCCATGGCCACTGGGCCTGTGCTTCCGGAGGCTGTGCTCCGCGGCGGCAGAGGCTGCGGCAGTGAGAGGCCCGCGTACCACACACACACACACACACACAAAAAAGCCCCTATATAATAAATAAATAACAGTTTTTCAGTCATTCTACATTCAAGCTATCATGTCTTTAAACATGACCATACAGTGAGGATGGAGCTTTAAGCTAGTGACATCTGTCTTGTAACACTCAGCAACTTGTAATTATACTTTCATGTCTGTTTTCTCCCCTCACTCGCCCCCAACCCTGCCTCCAGCCTCTCCATGAGAACAAGGACTGTGCCTTCTTTATCCACTTGCTCTGCTTCTATGAATGAATGATTCACCTAGAAAAGGAGACTTTCTCTGGAACCCTGCACACAATCCCTAGGCAGGTTCTAGAAGCATACAAACGGATACATATGGAAGGCTTCAGAGCTCTGGTGTCAAACAGGTTTGGGTTCTAATCCCAGCTCTGCCACTTACTAGCTGTGGGACCTGTAACTCCCTAAGGCTCAGGTCCCTCAACTGTAAAATGGTGGACATCCTGGAACCTACTGCATAGAGCTGTTAAGACAACTAAATAAAATAACACATATTAAATACTAAGTACAGAACCCAACACAAACATACATGTTATAGAGATATAGACATAGCATATCTAAATATATTCAAATATATACAGACACATTCAGCTTCCATTCTGAACCTTCCCTGAGAAACAGTCTTATCTCTCAGGTATGTATATATTAAATCCAGCATTTTCTAAAAAGAGACAGTAACACTATCACAGTTATTCTAAGTATGTTTAATTGACTGAAAGAGAGCATTGGGCACAACCTAAAAGTATATGCACCACTTTAAACTATTAATCTAACTTATTTACATCATATACATATCTATCTGTCAAGCAAAGGTTAATAGAGAGTTTATGAAACTGGGAATGCAATTAAGTCTCCCGGGAATCTCAGTTGGAGGCCGTGCCAGTTTCTATGGTAACCAAAGGGCTCACGCAAAAAATGGGGGGAAGGGAGGTGATTTAAAGGCAAGATAAGCACATAAATATAGCTCTTGTCTACCTTTTCTTTTGAGTTCCAATAAGCAATCTTTGCTGCATTTAAATTATTATACAAAGGAAAGTATAAATCAGATTAGTCTTTCACCTCCTAGAATTAAATACATTTTTGCAAAATGTTTAAAGTGATTCCAGTTTTTAAAAATGTATCACTTCTCAGTTTATGAAGTGTGTCAGGTATGTCTCAAATTCCCCAGGGGAGAGAATAGGAGAGGGGATTGAAAGAACACAACGAGATATCCAAGATGTCTAGGATGATTAGAGTATACTGTGAATAACCTTCTCAACACCAGCTAATTAGGTTTTACTTATGGTCTCAGAAATTGCAATTAGGCCAAAGGGAGAAAATGTAAAGAACTGGTTTTCCTGTGACAAATTTCACAACATCACTGAATTGAAGAAGAGTTTAGTAATCACCTAGTCAAACCCTTGATTTAATCACCAAAAACACTTCCCTTGAGAAATTAACTTAGTTCCCTAATTTAGGTGAGGGAACTAGATACCAGCAGAACCATGGTTAGAATTTGAGCTCCCTGACTATAGCTCCTACTATAGTCTACATACCACTTTCCTCTCCTTCACTTCTTTTTTACACGCAAAACTTAGGAACGCTCTTAACCAAGTCATTCCCAACTGCTGAATTGTCTGATCTCTAGATTATTGCAGGTAGTCTGATTTGTTTTGTAAAACCAAATGAATCTTATTTTGGTACACTTCACCTAAGTTCTTAATTTCATTCACATTTAGAAGCAACTTCACATTTTCCATCAAAAAACCACTTTATGGAAGTTCTGTGAGTACCTACCTGTTTTATCTGACAGTCCAGCAGCTCCGTGTTCATTGCCAGCAATGTGCTCCCGTATGTATCCCACATAGTCTGTGTTAAGAAGAGCCTGAAAGAGAGAGGCCACCAGAGAAATTCACATAGGTGCCGCGGTCCAGCCTCGGCAGTGCAGGGAAAACCCGAAGGGAGGACAGAGTCGGCGATTAAAGAAGATCCACACACACCCGAGTCAGATGAGATGCTTGCCTCTCTTTTTTTGCCACGCAAAAAGCCTTTTTTATATTTTTTTCTTTACTCTTATTACACCATTGATTTTTCAACAAATTCTCATGGTTATATTAATGATTATCTAATCATATGACACAGTATTGTGAATGCTTTCTTTTGGCAGAACTTCTGTCCTTTGTTTCAAGTCTTGTGGTTACAGTGAGCTGATACAATCTTAAAACACACAGACTGTTCTGTCTTTGAGCATTCAAAGGGCCTAACTATTTTCCTGGTATAGTTCTAGATTCTTATCTAATAAAAAATTATCACTAGTTCACACAAAACTTTCTATTTTCTAGCAAGGCATAAGCAATTTCTATCAAGTAACTTCTATTATGCATAAATCTTAGGTTGTTTAGGAGGACATTCAACTTTTATATATATGTTGCTTTCATGCAAAACATACTGGCAAAATATAAGTTGCCCTTTCCAAGCATTAATATCCACACCCGGCTTATAAGACATTTTATATTATGCATAATATATCATCATGGAATATCTTCGTGCCATAATGTTTCCTGGTATTAAGCAATTATTATACCAATACCATTTTGTACCAAATTTATCCCAGACTCCTCAAGGAGGCCATAAATCACTCATCTTCTCTTTTAATGTGGGCTGTTTCAATCTAAACATTCCCATGCTTGATCCTCTTTCCCATCGTGGAGGACGGGGAGTAGGTAATGGTGGGGGAGTTAAGGGGCTTTTTTGTCCCCCTGATGCTTCATCCCAAGGGGTTTTACTAAATTTCCATCGGGAATTACCATCTCCCAGGGACTCTACATGCCTTCCCCTAGGTTTTAATCCTCCGTCACCACATGCGAACAAACAAAGAAGTACACAGATCAAATAAATGTCAAACCCTTTAGTAATATCCATTATAATCCTATAAAGGCTGAGCTTTATCCGTAGACAACAGCTGTGCTGGTTCCCTTGGCTGTGCTCAAGGGATACTTGTCACATCCGGATGGCTCTCAGCACATAGGATCCACACAAGATATTGATTTAAAAAAAAAAAATCAGGAAAATCCTATTGCATAGTCTCAAATTTTCATTCTGCAATCTCAAATGATTCCTTTGTAATGGGGAGATAAAACGGGATAAAGACAAATAGAACAGCGTTATAATTCAGGAGCATTGTTAAAACAGTGAACTCCTGCTTCTCTCCCAAGGTTTGCACTAAATGAAATCTGAAGCTTCTCATTTTGTTTCAAATAAATATAATAGATTCCATAGTGGACATGGTGATCTCTCTGGGTCTCTGCATACATGTAAAAATGGTGCTTGGTGCAAGTGAGGAGACAGGTGGCTGGACTAGAATCTAATTCTCCATCTCTAATATTTCAAGACTGAGAAAGGATATCAAAAGTACAGATAAGATGCTATACTTACCTCGACAAACCACATTCTCTCTGAAATTCTGTCTTCTGATTCACAAACTGGAGATAATCCCAGCTAAGCATACCTCGCAATGTTCTTATGTGGGTGAAATGAGGGTGTCACTGGAAATTTTGATTTATTGTGAAACTTACCCTGGTGTAACAGCCACTGTGCTTTCCCTGCCTCTCTGTCCTCCTATGGGACACTTCCCCACCCATAACCTCTACGAAACACGTAGCCATGTGTTTTCATGTAACCCTACTGACTTTCACATGCTCATTCAGCTGATGCAAAGGACCACCGCTCCAATGCCTGGCCAAACACCTGTGTGGCCTTGCTCACAAGAATAAACTAGATCAATCAGAAATTTGAACCAGGACACATGCTTAAAAAAAATAAAATAGTGTGTGAGCAGTGGGAAGTGTAGTGAAAAGGTCCAAATGGATCAAGAAGCAGCAAGTACAGGGAAGGAGGGGTCAGTTGGTAGCAGGACAGAAAAGAGACCTGAGGAGGGTAACTGAGTTTCACTGAGAGCAAAACACTGGAGTAGAGACCCAGGAGCTGTCATCACCAGGTCTCCCCAAAGCTTGCTGGAAACAAGATTCACCAATCTTTTTTATCTCGCTTCCTAAATAGTTCTCTGTATCTCCTCCACTGCCACTTTGGTCCATTGTTATAAAATTAGTGAATTAATTGGTTAATAACCCCCCATCATTCAATATCAAGAAAAATTTTTTTAATCTTAAGAGTTTATTTGAGGAAAAATTGATTCAAATCGAGCAGCCCCAAACCAGAAATTGTTAGGAGGGCTCCACCAACAGGAGCTTGGAGAGAAACTTTCATAGAGAAAAGGCAGAAGCAAAGCAAGGCAATTATCAATTGGCTACAGCTTAAAGCCTGGCTGGCTATTTGTGACTGGTTGTCCTTGGTGTTTTGAATTCGTAACCTTGAGGCAGTTACAGGCTGAGACTTTGGTTTGCTTTCAAAGGCTGCCAAGGCATTAGAGTCACCTCAATCTAATGGCTTCCTTGTTTAATTAATTTAACAATTCCCCCCTTTGGATCATCCACTCATATGTGAGACACTGGCCCAAAATGTGCTATTAGCACCACTTTCAGTCACTCTCAGAGTTAAGGTGCCCTTGTCTAATTGTGAAACACATAGGTTATGATATCATATCCATGGAAAAATTGTTTTTGCTGTTTATCTCACTGATCATCTGGTTTTGGTTTCTCCAAGCACAGTGAGACCATCTGATTTACTGCCGATGGCTATGAACACGCACTTAAGACCTTTGAGAGAACACAGTGCACCAGGGAGACTACGATGAAAACTATTAGGAGGATAACACCAAAAACTGAAGTAAACCCCTTAGCCAGGGCCCCCGCGAACCAAATCAGTTGGTGCCCAATAAATCAAAGAATGTACCCAAAGAGGCATCAACCTCTTTTAGTCAAGTGGTTTTTTCATTAACTTCTTGTATTTGCTACAATACCAGAGGTGTTGATCCAGCAGGTTGTATTTGCTATGCACAGACTCCTCCTTGCTCAGTCAGTAAATAAAAAGACAATTCTATTGTCTAAAATCACCTTAGAAAGAAAATATAGGGACTTTTGTTGTGCAGCTATGGCCTTAGCAGTAAATTCAGCAATAGTTGCCAGAGTTAAGGAACATTATCTTCCCATGCATTAAAAGAGAGAAAAAAAGCAAGTAGCAAAAAGGCAAAAAGAATAAAGGTTTTAAACTGGAGATGAAAATTTTGATCTATGATCTTGGGAGAGCTGTCTACCACAAGACACAATCTGCTTCTGGGGAGGAATCTTTCTAATCATTTAAATTTTAGATCTCCAGCTGGCGCGCACTTCCAAGAGTCTGGAGGACACCTTTTTTTTTTTTAAGGGCTTCAAATGCTTGGCTTTTTAAAAATTGATTGATTGATTGATTGATTTATGGCTGTGTTGGGTCTTCGTTTCTGTGCGAGGGCTTTCTCTAGTTGTGGCAAGCGGGGGCCACCCTTCATCACGGTGCGCGGGCCTCTCACTATCGTGGCCTCTCGTTGCAGAACACAGGCTCCAGACGCGCAGGCTCAGTAGTTGTGGCTCACGGGCCTAGTTGCTCCGCGGCACGTGGGATCGTCCCAGACCAGGGCTCGAACCCGTGTCCCCTGCATTAGCAGGCAGACTCTCAACCACTGCGTCACCAGGGAAGCCCTGGAGGACACCTTTTTAATTGGGGGATGTGGACCCAAGGTTCAAATCTCTGCTGTTTGGCTGCTATCTGGGTAGTGAGGAGGATCTGGTATGGTCACTTCTAAAAAGATTCTGGGGCAGTCTTTGTTCTTAGTGATTCCAAATCAGAAGGGTGGAAGAATATTGGAAATGTAAGTTTGGAGAGCTGTAGCCAGATATTTGAGGAAACTAGAATTCAGGATCTAGTTCAGTTTACAGATATACAATAAAACCTCAAAGACAATGAACAAGGCTAGAATCTGATATACACAAGATTGTACTATAATATTTTACTGAAACATTTTTTCCTCTACAATCACCCTCATATCTATCGAGGATAATCACAGTAAGACTAATTTGTTTGCAAAATAAGTCTAGTCTCATTAAACTTGGCCTGATTATTCACTTAAATGTAGCAAGAATAGTGATTGACCATATAAACTTTTTAAAATGCTAGAACTTTTCATAAGGAATCATAGATTGGACTTTTAAAAAGGCTTCCCCAGGCTAAGAAGCCAAGCCAAGAGCTCGCCATCAGACTCCATCTGGAATACCTACAGGTTTGGGTGAATTCCTCTTTTCTCGTAGTCCCCAAGATACTCTGAAGTTACTGGGCTTACCAGGAAGTGACCTTCCTTATCCACCTGGTAAGGCTGCCAGGCACCCTCTAAAGGTACCAGGACATTTTTTCCAAGGGGCTTTTATTGGCTCCATAAAGTCAACCTTAGTTCCTCAAAACTATCTGGTCATATCTGATTTTATGTGTATTCTCAAACGTGACACTCCAGTCAAAGCCTTAGTAATATAACCAATGTTTCCAATCGTCTCCTTTTATAAGGAGAACAGATTCTTATTGAACTTATGCAAATAACTATATTGCCGTGAAAATAAGAATATTCAATAAGCTTCTGCATTCTGGATGTATCAGGTAGGGAGAAAAGCTAAATGTTTCAAATCTGTTTACAGAAATGGACTTTACAAAATTACTAGAAGCCACAGATAGCTTAAGAGAAAATGATTTCCTTAAATCTGGAAAAATAGGGAGAAGAGATCAAAATGGTAGAGGGTAGAGGGTGCTGAGCTCACCTCCCCCTAAGAATGCATTAAAACAGATATACACACAGAGACAGATAGCAAGGAAGGAGTCGGGGTGTGTGGTGGCATGGAGACACAGTGCCTGTAATACAATATTTGAATTTCCAATTTTGTCTTGAAAAAATGAGTCAATCTGAGGATGGCTCTACAATCTCCACAGCTGCCGGTGACTTGTCAAAAGGCCCCTGTTCTGTCTCTTTAGAGATAGAGCCCTATGGCCACATGAGACCTTAGCATTGAGATTAATCTCCCATATTTGGAAGGCAGAAGCGGGCAAATTAAGCAATGTGCATGACTGAGCAGGTTGAATGCCAGAGGCCAAAGAGAAAATGATGTCAGCAAGCAGCAGTGTTTCTTGTCATCCTCCTCCCAGGATCCTGTTCCTTTCAACACACTGTGTGTGTACTTCATGGGATGACTTTTGTAACATTCATTTATAAAATACACTCTATACTATTAAAACATACATCTACATGTGGAGCAATTAGCACTGAAACAAACTGGAGACTGGCAGAAAGACTCCTATCTTTCTAGAAGCCAAGGCTGTAAAGAAAGATCCACATGGTGTCACACAGGGGGAGAAGAGAAGCAATCAGGTCAGGACCCGTGCCCCTGGCAGGGGACACATAGAGAAGGTGGATTACGTGAGCTTAGAGATCCTCCCTGGGGAATGAGCAGTTCAAACCACATATTGGGCCCCCCAGCCCTCGGGAAGACAAGTCCCCTTAGCTGCTTTTGAAAACCAATGGGACTAAAAGGACGGCTGTTAGAAACCTAGACTCCACTCCTGAAGAGTGCCCAAGTGCTTGCCTAATCCCAGGAACAAAGTGGAGGAAGCAGATTCAAATTGCCTGGGACTCAGATCAGTTTCCCGTGATCACCCCAGCATGAATACCAGCCCACACCAAGGGCCCACTCTGGCCCCTCGAGCACAGCTCCCCACTAGGGCAAAGGGTGCCACTGTTAAGAAGACTGCATAGTTGGGGGGATAGAGCTGGCTTAGACCTGGCACTACAACTGAACAGGGTGAGGGTGGCCATTACTGGCATTTGTAGAGGCAGCAGATTGAAGGTGGTCTGGAACTCTGAATGGACCACACCAAACACATACTCTGGACCCTCTAGCTCCAGCACTGCTCCCCAGTGAGGGAAAAATGCCAACATTGGGAGGGGGAGAGCACACGCTTAGAAGGGATGGAAACATCTTGGACTCAAACTAAGTGCTCTGCTCCAGCACCTTGGGACACGCCACCACCAGCCCCCAATATATTACTGTCAGCCACTGAGCATAGGAGACGCCTCATCACACCTGGCTCTGGCTCTAGCCCCTCCATCTCCAGCCTACCTCTCACCAAGGTGATAGCTGCCAGCACACCCTGGGGCAAGACATGACCCATGCTCACCTCAGATCCATCTCTCATAACAAAGCCACTGGGCACACAGAGACGGCATAGGGATGCTCCCACACAAGGACACCCCTTCAAGACTGGGATAGGTAACTGTTTCACCTAATTTCATAGAAACTGAGAAAGTTAAACAAAATGAGAAGACAGATGCATTTGTTTCAAATAAAAGAACAAGAAAAAACACTGAAAAAACAACAAATGAAATGGAGATAAATAATTATAAGATAAAGAGCTCAAAGCATCAGTAATAAGAATGATAACTAAACTAGGGAATAGATGAACCCTGAGAATTTTAACAAGGAACTAGAAAATATTTTTTAAAAAACAAGTGAAAACTGAAGAATACAATAAATTCCTCCTAGTATGTTTTTCACTTCATTAACAGCAGATTAGGTGATACAGAGAACACATAAATAATTTGGGAGATAGAATAATGGAAATCACCCAATGAGAACAGCAAGAGGAAAAACAAGCTCTTTAAAATGAGAACAGTTTAAGGGACCCCTAGGACAACATCAAGCACACTAACATTCACGTTATAAGGGCCCCCGAAGGAGAATCGAGAAAGGGGTCAAAAATGCATTTGATGAAATTCTGGCTGAAAACTTCCTGAACCTGAGGAAGGAAACAGATATCCAGGCACAGGAAGCACAGAGGGTCCCAGGCAAGATGACCCAAACCGACCCACACCAAGACAAACCATAATTAAAATAGCAAAACTTAAAGAGAGAATTCTATTGTAAAAGCATCAAGAGAAAAACAAAGAATCAGTACAAAGGAACCCCCATAAGGCTATTAGCTGATTTTTCTGCAGCAGCTTTGCAGGCCAAAAAGGAGTGGCATTATATAATTCAAATGCTAAGGGAATTCCCTGGCAGTTCAGTGTTTAGGACTCTGCACTTCCACTGCAAGGGGCACAATTCGATCCCTGTTTGGGGAACTAGGATCCCGCAAGCTGCAGGGCATGGCCAAAAGAAAAAAATGCTAAGAGGGGAAAACCTGTAACCTAGGATACTCTACCCAGCAAGATTATCATTTAGAATTGAAGGAGAGATAAAGAGCTTCTCAGTCAATCAAAAACTAACAGTTCACCATTACTAAACAGACCCTAAAAGAAATGTTAGAGGGTTGTCTCTAAGTGGAAAGGAAAAAGCTACTACAAGAAGAATTCCTAAGAAAGGAAAAATTCCACTAATTAAGGGAAATATACAGTAAAGGCTGTGGATCAACCACTTAAGCTAGCACTAAGATTAAACATCAAAAATTGTAAAATCAACTATATCTACAATAAACACTTAAAAGATAAACATGAAGATGTAAAATGAGATCAAAACCAAAAAATGTGGGAAAAAAGAGTAAAAGATATATAAATCTTTTAAAATGTGTCTGAACTTAAATGACTGTTAGTTTAAAACAAGTAGATATATTTACAGGTCAACATATATGAACCTCACAGTAACCACAAATCAGAAAACTATAATAGATACACAGAAAGCAGAGAGAAAGCATATACCACTAAAGAAAAACAAAAACAAACAAACAAACCACAGGGAAGAAGCTAAAAGAAGAACAGAGAAGAACTACAAAGACAACCAGAAAACAACAAAATGGCACTAAGTACATGCCTAACAGTAATCACTTTACACGTCAATGAACTAAATGCTCCAGTCAAGACACTGCATGGGTGACTGGATAAAAACAAACAAACAAAAAACAAAAAAAATTTAAAAAGAAAACAAAACAAAAACACCAGACCGAACTATATACTTCCTACCAGACTCACTTCATACCTAAAGACATACCCAAGCTAGGGACTTCCCTGGTGGCGCAGTGGTTAAGAATCCGTCTGCCAACGCAGGGGACATGGGTTTGAGCCCTGGTCCGGAAAGACCCCCACGTGCCATGGAGCAACTAAGCCCATGAGCCACAACTACTGAGCCTGTGCTCTAGAGCCCGCGTGCCACAACTACTGAGCCCACATGCTGCAACTACTGAAGCCCATGTGCCTAGAGCCCGTGCTCCACAACAAGAGAAGCCACTGCAATGAGAAGCCTACTGAGCCCCATGCTGCAACTACTGAAGCCCATGTGCCTAGAGCCCGTGCTCCACAACAAGAGAAGCCACTGCAATGAGAAGCCCACACAGCGCAACGAAGAGGAGCCCCCGCTCACCGCAAATAGAGAGAGCCCATGTGCAGCAACAAAGACCCAAAGCAGCTGAAAATAAAATAAAATAAATAAATTTATAAAAAAGAGGAAAAAAAAGACATACACAGGCTAAAAATGAGAGGATGGAAAAAGATATTTCATGCAAATGGAAACTACAAGGCAGGGGTAACAATACTCATATCAGACAAAATACACTTTAAAATAAAGTCTATAAAAAAAGACAAAAAGGGCCTTATATAATGATAAAGGGATCAATACAAGAAGAGTATACCACACTTGTTAACATATATGCACCCAATACAGGAGCACCTAAATATATAAAGCAAATATTAACAGATATAAAGGGAGAAACTGACAGTAATACAACAGCAGTAGGGGACTTTAACACCTCACTTACATCAGTGGACAGATCACCCAATCAATAAAGCAACAGTTGTCTTAAATGACACATTAGACCAACTGGAGCTGATTTATATATATATATATATATATATATATATATATAAAGAAAGAGAGAGAGAGCATTCCATCCCAAAACAGCAGAATACATGTTCTTTTCAAGTGCATATGGAATGTCCTCCAGGACAGATCACATGCTAGGCCACAAAACAATTCTCTACAAATGTAAAAGGATAAAAATTATAGCAAGCATTTTTTTCAGTATGAAACTAGAAATCAATTACAGGAAGAAGAATGGGAAAAGCACAAACACATGGAGACTAAACAACAGACTACTAAAAAGCCATAGTCAATGAATAAATCAAAGGAGAAATTAGAAAAATACCTTGAGACAAATGAATATGTAAACTCAACTTTCTAAAATCTATGGGATACAGCAAAAGCAGTTCTAAGAGAGAAGTTCATAGCAATATATGCCTTCCTCAAGAAACAAGAGGGCTTCCCTGGTGGCGCAGTGGTTGAGAGTCTGCCTGCCAATGCAGGGGACACGGGTTCGAGCCCTGGTCTGGGAAGATCCCACGTGCCGCAGAGCAACTAGACCCATGAGCCACAACTACTGAGCCTGCGCATCTGGAGCTTGTGCTCCACAACGAGAGGCCACGACAGTGAGAGGCCCGTGCACCGTGAAGAGTGGCCCCCGCTCGCCGCAACTAGAGAAAGCCCATGCACAGAAATGAAGACCCAACACAGCCAAAAATAAATAAATAAAATT
>NW_006799284.1:100118-136247 GCF_000442215.2 Lipotes vexillifer
GGAGGGGAGGGGGAGGGGGAAGGCATCAATCTTGGAGACATAGAGGACTACTATGGAGCGGTAACCAATGATTTGGGTCTGCAGGGAGCTGGTGTCTTTGATCCTGATGCCTACAAGGAGTCTGAGGGTGCCCTCAACAAGCACATGAAAGGTTCAGTCTCTGTGATAAAGGCTGCTTATGCTCACTGCCACCAGCTGTGTCCTCCCTATGGCACTGGACAGCTGATTGCAGTGACAGGTCCTAGTAGGAGGAGGAGGAAACACATACTGAATAAAGTCAAAGCACTGAGCTGGGCAGCTTGTCACAAAATTGCTAAAAGATAAACCCACAGCCAACTCACTGCTGGAGTTGCCTTATATGAGCTATTGGGAAATCCTGGCGCTATCTCCTTGTAGAGAGCAGTTCAGGGACCACACAGGTCAGAAGTTTCATCTTGCCAAGGTAGTCTCCTTTCCAAGCCAAAAGACTGATGTTAACATTCCCACCATTCTCTAGTCTCTGAAGCCACTGGATCATTGCAGAAAACATCACATGAATACCTTATGAAACGCTGTAGCTTGGATTTGTGTGCTGTTTACCATACCAGGAACAGCCTGCCAGCCACAGCAGCTAAAGCATTCACCTACAACTGAACTTCATGACCTCTCTGAGAAAATCCTAGCATCACTGGCCTGCATCCTGAATCTCTCCCTGGTTCCTGACCCCCACCCTACTTATGAATCTGAGATAGAATTGTGTGACACATTTACTGTTCCTGAAAGGAAAATGGAGAACTTCACTCTTCAGAAGCTTTGGGAAAGTGATATAACCATCTTCAGTGTGTTTTCCCTAAGACATAGATGTTCTCTCACGTAATCACAGCACAATTACAGAAAGAGGGATGAGATATGGGGATATATGTATATGTATAGCTGATTCACTTTGTTATACAGCAGAAACTAACACACCATTGTCAAGCAATTATACTCCAATAAAGATGTTAAAAGATGAAAAAAAGATTACACACACAGACACACAGACACAGACACACACACACACACACACACACACACGAAAAACCAAATCTGCTCCTGACACTCCCTTCCAACCTTCTGCTCTTAAAGTAAAGACCAAAATCCTTAACCTGGCCTGCAAGTTAAGCATGACCTAGTCCATCTCTTTCTCCAGCTTTTGCCCCTTGTCATTTGCTTTTGATTTACTCCAGCCATACTGGCCGTTCTTTGGTGCAGCAACAGCCTTGTTCCTTCCCACCTTCAGGTTGTGCCCGTGCAAGTCTTTCTGCTTCACGCACACATCCACCCATGGTGCCTGCCTTCTTTATCCTAGCTAAGCTCTGCTTATTGTTCAGATTTTGGTTTCCTCTTCTGTTTACTGTAGTATGCAATCACTTTCTCAAGGGTTTTCTCCATCAAATCATGAGCCCCTCAGCAAAGAGATTTCATCTTATGTGTCTGTACCTGGTTCTCCCAGATCCTAGAACAGTGCTTGGTACATGTTAGATTCTCAAATTATCTCTGTGCTTGAGTGAACTAAAAAGTCTTTCCAGATTGCTGAGCAACGATTATTTACTTAATGTCATTTTCCACGGATTGCAAAACTTGTGATTCAGATTCTGATTTTTTAATTAGATTTTGTGTATCTAGTTTTTTGTACGTGCCCTAAGCATGTAATATGATACATGCTTAGTATCATATTTACTGAACACATGATAGGTGTTCAATAAATATTGAGGGAATGAACTCATAAATATGCATTTACTGAATGCTCAGAATGTACCCAGGCTGCACTAGGCATACTGATGGGTAATGTATCCATGATACCTGGAAAATTTGAGATCTTGCATTTTTTACATAGAGTATTTTTGAGAATTAAGTCAGTTTGTAAACAATATTTATTTCGTTTCAGGTTACAATTTTCTGATTGAGGACTTGAAGCAGGAGCAGTATCTGTTCAATGATTTTGTGGGAATATACAAATTTGATTTCCATAACCTCAGTACATATATGGGTTTGGTTCTAACTAGATTAGTCAGGTATCTTGTCTACAAATGAAAAGTAAATCTGTAACTATTTCAGGCAAAAATGAGAAATTATCTAAAAGCCTCAGAGTTCAAGGGCATTGTGAATCTTCTATGAGGACAATATTATTTATAAATTCCCCTATCTTATTTGAACATGAAATTATAATTTGTGGTTGGTATTTTTCCTGAATACTTATTAACATCCTGTGAAACACTGGATTTCATGTAACACACACTAGGAAATACTATATTACAGAGGAACCCCTTTATCATTTCTCAACTTCCCACCCACCTTCAGGTCACTGATATGTGTTTGGACTGTCTCAAATACTCAAAAAGCAAACCCACCAGATCAGTACGTGATCTTATCCCAGTTTGTGAGAGGGCCAGAACTAAGGATCAGATCTGGCTAATGTGGATTTGGCTTCACCTTATTAAGCAGCATGATGTTGTGATTCCTTTTGTTTATTCTGTTCTGCTGTGCTTTAGGTCATGATAAAGTGACCCCTACTCTATGCATCCGAACAATTTACGTATTAACGATGAATCAATCTCTTTCAACAAAGAATGGTTTTGACATATATTAAACATTTACTTTAATTGCGTATTGCTATGGATGCTTGTGTCCCTCCAGAATGCTTATGTTGAAATCCTAACCCCCCAATGTGATGGCATTTGGAGGCGGGGCCTTTGGGAAGTGATTAGGTCATGAGGGTGGAGCCCTCATGAATGGGATTCCTGTCCTTGTAAAAGAAGCCCCAGAGAGATCCCTCTCCCCTCTGCCATGTGAAGTTACAGCTAAAATGTGCTATCTATGAACCAGGAAGAGGGTTCTCAACAGACACTGAATCTGCCAGTGCCTTGATCTTGGACCTCCCAGTCACCAGTACTGTGAGAAATAAATTTCTGTTGTCCATAAACCACCTAGTCTATGGTATTTCGTTATAACAGCTCAAATGGACTAAGACACATATGCTTGTAACATCTGAAAAGGATCAGCATTTTGTGGATTTATGGTGCAAGAAAGATAGCATTCAACCTCCCACATAAAACAACTAAAAAATGTACAAATGATAAGAAACAATGGTTCCCAAGACATTCAACACTAGGCAACAAAAGACTGATCCCGACTGTCCCAGTTTACTACTGGAGAAAGTTTTCAGGCCACAGAGCAGAGGAGAGATTCAGGCAGAGCCCAGCAGTATTTATGAGCTGGGAAAACGGAAGTGGGTCTGAGAAGACCACAGCAGCTGCAGTTTGTAAGTCACAGTGCAAGACAGAAGACAGATACACAAAGAGAGAATTCTGAATACTTGAAGAGGGTTGCCCTTAAGTATTTATCGAGTACTGATCAGTGCATGAATGTGGAAAATTATCTGAAGCCAGAGGGAAAAACTACCCAAATGGATGAGAGGGAACAATCTCTTGCATTCACATAGGGCCAGGAATAGTGGCTGTTCCTAGCAGCCAGAGTAGAAAGCTTCATAATCCATGGAGCATTGAGCTTTGCACTCAAAAAGTATAGGTTACTTCAGTTATGAAAAAAAATTAACCCTAGAATAAATGCTGCTCTGGTTCCAGCCAAACATCTTAAAAAGCAATACCTAGGGCTTCCCTGGTGGCGCAGTGGTTGAGAGTCCGCCTGCCGATGCAGGGGTACACGGGTTTGTGCCCCGGTCCGGGAAGATCCCACATGCCGCGGAGCGGCTGGGCCCGTGAGCCATGGCTGCTGAGCCTGCGCGTCCAGAGCCTGTGCTCCGCAGCGGGAGAGGCCGCAGCAGTGAGGGACCCACGTACAAAAAAAGCAATACCTAAAAGGATCAAACTATTTTCAACTAACTAAATTCTAGCAAATGTAAAATTCACAATATCTGCATCCAATAAAGAATTACCAGGCATGCAAAGAAGAAGAAAACTATGATCCATAATGAGGAGAAAAATCAATCAATCAAAATGGACCCAGAAGTGATGCACATGATAGAACTAGCAGACACGGACATTAAAACTGTGATTAGAACTCCATCCATAGATTTAAGAAGCTAGAGGAAACAATGAATAGGTAAAGACATGAAAGATATAACAAAAGATCCAAACTGAACTTCTACTGATAAAAACCACAATGTCTGAGATGAAAAATACAGTGGATAGAATTAAGGACAAACTAGACATTGCAGAGGGAAAAGCTAGAAAAATTGAAGACAGCAATATAAACTATCTAGAATGAAGCCCATAACCAAAAAAAGACTAAAAAATAAGCAGAGGATCAGTGAATTGTGGGAGAGTTTAAAGCCACGTAAAATATGTATAATTGAAGTCCTGAAGGAGGAGAGAGAACAGAAAATATTTGAAGAAATAATGGGCTGAAATTTTCCCAAATTTGATGAAAGCTACAAACCCACAGATTGAAGAAGCTCACTGAAGTCCAAGAAAATGAAACATGAAGGAAACTACAAGGCACGTCATGAACAAATTACTTAAAACTGTTAAGTATCTGGGTACTAAAAAAACATACTTCTAAATAACCCATGGGACAAAGAAGAAATAAAGGAAAAATTATGAGCTATTATGAACTGAATTAAAATGAAATCAACGGGCTTCCCTGGTGGCACAGTGGATGATAATCTGCCTGCCAATGCAGGGGACACGGGTTTGAGCCCTGGTCTGGGAAGATCCCACATGCCGCGGAGCAACTAGGCCCGTGAGCCGCAACTACTGAGCCTGCACATCCGGAGCCTGTGCTCCAGCAACAAGAGAGCCCGCAACAGTGAGAGGCTTGCGCACCGCGATGAAGAGTGGCCCCTGCTTGCCATAACTAGAGATAGCCCTCGCACAGAAACGAAGACCCAACACAGCCAAAAATAAATAAATAAATATTTTT
Organism: Lipotes vexillifer; assembly: GCF_000442215.2. NCBI lineage: Eukaryota > Metazoa > Chordata > Mammalia > Artiodactyla > Lipotidae > Lipotes > Lipotes vexillifer. The sequence goes on from NW_006799284.1 coordinate 105,018, forward strand.
TTAAAAAATGAAAGCAACATATCAAAATATGTGAGAAGCAGATAAAACAGTACTTAGGAAATTTATAGCACTAAATGCCTATATTAGAAAAGAAGCTTTCAAATAAAAAACCTCAGCTTCCACCTTAAAAAACAGTAATAGAAGAGCGAAGAAAACTCAAATAGAAGAAATAAAATAATAAAAATAAGAACATAAATCAATGATATAGAAAACAATCACAATAGGGAAACTTAATGAAACCAAAAGGTTGTTATCTGAGAGGATCAATAAAAGTGATAAATGTCTAGCCAAAGTGATCAGGAAAAAAGTAGGGAAGACACAAATTACCAATATCAGAAATGGGAAAGGTGATATCACTTCAGATTCTACAGATATTAAAGGAATAATAAGGAAATAATATGAATAGCTTTATGCCAGGAAATCTAACAACTTAGATGAAACTGACAAGTTCCTTGAAAGACAAGTTACCGAAGGTGACTCAAGAAGAATTATACAGTGTTGGATGTCAATTATATCTTAGTAAAACTGGAGGAAAAAATGTGAAAAAATAATTAGGTTACCTAAATTGTCCTATATCCAGTAAATATATTGAATTTGCCGTTAGAAAACATTCTAATAAGAAAACTATAGGCCCAGAGGGCTTCACCAGTAAATTCCCCAAAGGAAGAGATAATACCAATTTTACACAAACTCTTTCAGAAAATCGAAGAGGAGGGAACACTTCTCAACTCACTCTTTGAGGACACTATTACTCTGATACCAAAACTGAACAAAGACATTACAAGAAGGAAAACTAGGGACCAATATCTTTCACGAACATAGATTGCAAAAATTCTTTTTAAAAGTTAGCAAATTGAATCCAACAATATATTGAGAAGATAATACCTCATAATTAAGTGGGGTTAGTCAGTAAAAGTTTTGAAAAACCAACGAAAATCACAACATGAGGTCTAAAAAGAGAAAAATCATACAATCACTTCAAATGAAGCGCAAAAGCATTTGACAAAACCCAACATCTATTCTTCATTAAAACTTTCAACAAACTAGGAACAGAAAAGAATTTCCTCAGGCTGAAAAGGAGGGCATTTTTGAAAACCCTGCAGCTAACATCACACTTAACAGTGAAAGACTGAATGTTTTCCCCCTAAAATTCAAAACAAGGCAAGAGTGTTCATTCTCAATGCTTCTGTTCAGCATTGTACTGGAGATCCCAGCCAGCACAATAAGGCAAGAAAAAGCAATAGAAGGCAGCCAAATTGTAAATGAAGAAATGTAATTCTCTTTATTCACCGACACATGTTGTCTACATAGAAAACTTTGGTGGAAACTACAAAAAATGTAGTGGCACTAATGAGTGAATTTAGTAAGATTCCAAGACTCAAGGCAATGCAGAAATATCAATTGTATTTCTATATACCAGCAACAACCTAAAATTAAAAATTTTAAATATACATTCACAATAACATGAAAAAATGTGCAATACTCAGGAATAAATCTGACAAAGGATGTTCAAGATCTTATCCTGAAAACCACAAAACACTGCTGAAATAAATTAAAACACCCTAAAAAAATTGAGAAATATACCAATCTGTAGGGACAAAAAATAGGTCAGTGGTGGGTGGAGGAGGTGGGTAGGAGTAGAAGAGAGGAATTACCAAGGGGCAAAGGGAAACTTTTGGAGATAATGTTCATAAGTTGTGATAGTTTCACAGGTGTAACATTTGTTAACACTGATCAAATTCTATACTTTAAATATGTTGTTCATTATATGTCAATTATCCTGAAATAAAGCTAGAAAAAAAGATCAGTTCAGAACATACCACCAACTCAGACTGACTGTGTGTAGAAATTAGGAAAGTCCCATATAGTACTAAGAATTAAGTCAGGATGCTCCTAATACGTGGAAATATAGAAAAAAACCCACAAGGTTATTTTTCTTTTCTGTACATTTTTCTTCTTATTCCATTTCTGTGTTCAGTCTGCTTTCTTGGTCTTAAAGGAAATCAAATAACAGCAATGGAGATAGTTAAAATAATGACAAAGCAAAGAAAGGGATTATTTAGACTGAAGCAGAATCTCAGCATTATTTTGCTAAGCATGTTGTATATGGAGCATTATCTAGTCAGAAGGGAATGATCATCTGTCATCTGTTCTCTATCCTCTCAAAGGAAAAGAGACCTGTTTTCACTGAGGTGAAGTGCAAAAAGAAAATTGCAATAAAATGATGGGGGTTTTTTTTTTGTGCAGGGGTGGATGCCCATGAAAGCAATTAATTTACAAGCATGAAACCCATGATCCTGATGGGAGGCAGAAGAATGGACAATAGGACTCATGTTTCCAGCCTCTGGATCTTACTTCTTACATCTTTTATGGTCATGGATTGCAAGTGTGTGGCTTAACACATCTTATCACATTAGCCAAGAAACTCAACCTGAGTACATTGTCTTTTTATTTAGAGTTTGCATTTGCCAAGGCAGACAACTCAACTTCTAGATAATGCTCACTTGGAAAATCACTCAGGCTAAACCCTAACCCATTTGTTGGTTGATATCTCACTTCCTGACCAAAACCAATTTCCTGGGTTGGGGGTGGAGTGGACAGCTGTAGTGCTGTGGCAGCACTTTCTCACTGGTTATCGGGGGTGGAATGGAAGACAGGGGACTCTGAAGATTTCAGCCACCCTTTCGAGGGATCCCTGTTACACCGTACAAAATAAGACATGTCCTCAGCATCCAGGTTCACCTGTCTAGAACGTATCTCAAAACTGTCTGCTACAGAGGTCTTAGATTTTTTTCCTGAAACAATCTATCACTGCGTGACAGTTATGTTTTATTCACGTGGCTCATCATCCGTGCCCTCATCTGCTGTGTGATCACATTAGCCAACAACGTCCTCACTTCTCTCAGTGATGATCTCATCTCCCATTAAGTCTGGATCATGACAGTCCCTAATTCATTACTATCTCATCTTTGAAGCTACAGCTGATATTTTAAAATCCCACCACAGAGCTCCTCCAGTCTACTGATTATTTTGAAGATCCACCTGATGGTGTAAGGGAAAGACATTGAATTGGGAATCCAAAGCTACTGCTGCCACTGGCTCAGCAAAGCCCTTTGTTATGAAAGGAGAAGAAATCACCTTACTCATTCATCCTGCATAAGCAAATACAGACAGACCAGGAAAAAACAGACCCAAGAGCCTCAGTTCTACTGTTTACTCTTTTCCTTCCTAAACCCTACCTGCTTCCGGTAGCAGATTAAATAGGCTTTTGCCAAAAACGACATCTATACGTATAAACAAGGTCAGCCATCAACTAGCCATACTTAATGTACCAAGTAGAGTGCAGTAGAGGCACCTTATCAGGATGGGGCTGACCTGACCCCCAGCTTCCTCTCTGGAAGATCACCCAGCATTTAGAGAATGGCTGATTGCCCAGAAAATTTTGGACAATAGCGCAGTTACCTTAGGAATCACCATGGGGCTGGACTAGACTAAGAACAATTCCACTTTTGTTTGAGAAACATCTTAAGAGTCTGAAAAAGGAACACTTGATAAGAAGCAATGCTCCCGCCCCATTCCCGGGGGACAAGTCAATCTGTGTCAATTTAGAAGATGGAGAATATGAGGTGTCTAGGTAACAATTTGTCCAGGTACATCAGCAAACATTAATGCTTCTCAGTGACCTACCACTTTCCCCTTAGAATGGCAGGAAGGAACCTTCTCAGTCACAGAGACTATGGGCTTTTGAGAAGACAACAGAACAGTGGTTTTGGAAAGGGGGAAGCTACGAGGCATTGTGACAGGCTTTTTCCTTTCTCCCCAAGCACAGAGCCCTTTCAGGTTTTCCTAAACCTCAATTTCAATGCTGTCAATGGTGGGAAACTAAAGCAGATCTTACTCCCCTCTTCCTTGTCTTATGGGATTCTAAAGAAGAAGGAAGCCAGATGACAGGTGTTTTATGAAAGGGACCTATGCTTAAGTGGGTTAATAATATTGATCTATGTTTCAAAAGAAAACCGAGCCTCAAGCTTTCTTGGGCATTTTTATCATAGTAGTTTGGGATCTCTGAAAAAAGTTCCTGGATGGGCCCCAAGGGTGGGTGGAAGATTTTGCCAAAAGTGAAGCAGGGAAGCTGCTGAGGAGTGCTGTGTTAGAGCTCCCACTAAAACTGGCAGCAGTGGAAGGGGAAAGAGGGGCACCCAATCTCCCCTCCTCCTTCCCCCAATTTTTACCAAATGCCACAGGAACAGCTGCCACTGAATCACCCACCAAACTCCCCTAAACTGACACTGGGGTAAAGCAGTAAGCAGAGGGTGGAAGGGGTATGCCAACTGGGCATTTCAACTGGGTAGCCAGTATGAAAGAGAAACAAAGTGATGGTCCATTCCCTAATAAGAGATGGAGCTTAAGTCAGGTAGGAGCTAGTCAGAGACTACGTCACTGGATTCTGGGACTGCAAATGGATGGCAATCCTTGGTTCCTCAAATCTCTAGCCACAAAGACCAACGAGGTTGAATACTACATTTGCCACTACTCCGCCTACTTAGCTTTACATGATACTGCCGAGAAATAAGTTGGAAGCATTCAAGAGATATTTAAGACTAAGCAGGCTTAGACCCTCCACAGAAATGTTTAGAGTTTAAGAAACAAAGATCTGTTGGCCAGCTGCCTGCTTCATGTCCTCAGAGAAGCCTAAACTTTCTGAACTGGTGATCTTCAAACACTGGGGTGCACAAAAATCATCTGAACACTTTGCTTTCCTTTGTTTCAGGCATATTCATAAATGCTCATTGAAGCATTTTTAAGAGGTCTGCTTAAAAATACTTATCTGGGCTTCCCTGGTGGTGCAGTGGTTGAGAGTCCGCCTGCCGATGCAGGGGACGTGGGTTCGTGCCCCGGTCTGGGAAGATCCCACATGCCGCAGAGCGGCTGGGCCCATGAGCCATGGCCGCTGAGCCTGTGTGTCCAGAGCCTGTGCTCCACAACGGGAGAGGCCACAACAGTGAGAGGCCCACGTACCGCAGGAAAAAAAAAAAAAAAACTTAACAAATAATCCCAACATCATCTCCATATTGACATCTATTGATTTTCTTCTCTCATTCAAGTTGATATTTTCCTGGTTCTTGGCATAATGAGTGATTTTTTAAAAATTGTAGTCTGAACATTTTGGGTGTTATGTCTTAAGACTCGATCTGTGTTGTTGTTTTCTTTAATTTTTTGGCCACGACGCACGGCATGCAGGATCTTAGTTCCCTGACCAGGGATCGAACCCATGCCCCCTGCAGTGGAAGGTGAAGTCTTAACCACTGGACCACCAGGGAAGTCCCTAGATCTTATTTAAATGTTTTGCTTTAGCTCTCTTACACTTAAAAACGGGCCGATGGTAGTAGGAAGGCACTAACTCTCTTCCCCTTTACCACTGGGAGGATATGAAAATCCAGACTTCACCAGACATAGCTGGAAATGCAGGTTCCCTGGGTGGCCTCCACTGGACAGTGGGGTAGGGGTATAGAGAAGGTTGCCTCATCACTGCAGGATGGATAGGAATCCAGGCTCCCTACCTGGCTTCCCTGAGCACCGCTTCAGCATGGGGGGCAGGGGGAGTACCCACTACTCCAGTCCAGGATGGAAGTCTAGGTCCTGCACCCAGCGTCTGCGATGCTTTTGACAAGGTAAGGGTGTGACACAGTTTCTTGCCTGGTGTTTCCCTGGAGTAGGGCCTCCATTGTCAAAAAGTTTCTGTCTTGCTGGGCTGCCTTTCCCAGTCTTTTGACAAGAGAGAGAAAACTTTTCTTGGGACTCTCTTTGTACCCACTGAAGTTCCTAGCTTGTGGGCTTTTCTAGCAAGAAGTCTGGGATATATAAGAGGGAAAAGGAAAACCCAGAGAACTCACTGTCATGTCATTCCTTGAATCCTGGGGTCCCTAAACAGTCCACCCGCTTCTCTCCACCTTTCAGAGGAGTAGAAACCAGATTTTCTGATTTGGGGCTCAATTTTGGCCTATTTTAACTCTGGAGTTCTTCTGTATTTAGTTTGCTCCAGCACTCCAAATTTTGCTTTGGGTTAGTGGTTCTCAATCTGGCAACACATTGAAGTTACCTGGAGAGCTTTAAAAAATGCTAATTCCCAAGTTCCTTTCTCCCCCCGGAAATTTCCATCTCTGATCTAGGTTATGGCATCAGGATTTTACTTAATCTCCCCAGGTGATTGTAATGTGCAGCCAAGAATGAGAACCCCTGTTTTTATGTCTAATTTCTACCTCAAACAAGTAACTGTAATCTCTCTCTTTTAAGGAAAAATCCAGAGCTGTAGGAAAAATATTGCCTTCTCAGCTCCCGTGTTGCTAAGCCTTTGTCACTACTGTGTGATGATAAGCTGTCACTGCAGGTGGGGTCTCTAAAGCATACACAGGGATTGAATGGTTCAGAATTATTAAAATAAGATGTCGAGACAAAGGAGTCATAATGAGTTGGCCACCACATTTGTCACAAAGTGAGTTTGCACCTGGCAATCAAGGAGGTGGCAGCAGCCAGGGCTGGAGTGCCCTGGCATCTCCCAATTTTGTTACTATATGGATATTTCCCCTGAAATTCCCAAATTCACATTTTTAAGTTACAAAAACAAGAACACAGCGACGATCAGGAGCACAATACTGACCCCAAGTGGAATGAAACCTAAATGGCACTTAACTTCCCTGCACAGATGAGAGCGCCAGGTTCTGATGGAAAAGAAACGCCATTCAAGACAAACCTGCTCTGCTTTAAAGATGCTTGGAAGAAACAAATCTGTTGAGTTCTTTATCTGTAATACGTTTTGATATAAAAGATAGTGATGATTCATGGGAGAATATTTGCTTTCCGATAAATGTCTTATAAGGTCATCACGCACATAGGTTTCCAACTATCAGTGTATATAGCTAAGGTTACTAATCCGAAGTTTAGGTTATAATCTGAATTTTTTCTGAAAAACAAAAATTCTGAGGACTCTCAATAATGTGCTCAATATGGAAATAAAGTAAATTTTTTCATCAAAATATCTCAAAGAAAGTTTTGTAACTGGTTTCTTAAAATTCTGAAACTCATTTCCGGGTTCAGTGTTCACGGTACATGCCCAAGGGCAGAAAATATAAGTACCCTAAAGGGGAAGGTGGGCTCAGGTACTGTCAAGGCAGATGAGGGCTGCAAGCCTGCCTCAGCTTCTCCATACTCTATGGGTCACTCAGATGTGTGCACTGACTCCTGTGTGTTAAGAGGGGGACGGAAACGGTAGATTTGGAAAGTGATCGCATAATCTTTTAAAATCACTCTGAAAGCTATCTCTTTGCGTCACATTTAGCCCAGCCTACTGCTTTGGTGCCCATTTCTTGTGAAATACTCTACGGCCAATAAATTCTCCCCAAATTGTTTTGACCAAAATTTGTCTGATTTCTTACCCCAGGGCTCCCTGAGTGCACAATATGGAAAGGATTGGGGGTGATCTCAGCCATAACCAACTCTACAAATGAAGAGGATGTTTACCAGCATATGTGCAGAGACAGGAAAGTAATACTGCATAGAACAGGTGTGATCCAGGCCCTTAATGAAAAAAGGTCACTGCTCTGAGTCTCCTTCTCACCCAGGAGCTAGATCAGCTACAGCTCTCATCAGTCTCGATTATAAAAGCAATATATTGGGGGCATGGGGGGTGGGGAAGGGCAAGACTTCCTACAAAACAGCATGAAACTAAAACAGAAACTGGACATGGAAAATATCCTTTCTTCTCACAGTCGGCCAAGGCCTTGCTCCAGACCAACTGAGTATGAGTCTCTGGGGACCTACAGCAGCATCTGCCACATTTTCTTGAGAATAAGAATCACCAGCATCTTACATGTTAGATGTAGAAATTCCCAGCGCTCCCCCTCCACCCACAGGACCTACCCCAGACCCACGGAACCAGAATCTCCAGGGCCTGGGGGTCTGTATGTTTCACATTGCCCCAGATGGTCTAGAATGGGAGACAGACATTTACTAGATAATTATATAAATATCAACCAAAAGAGAACAAGAAGACATGTGGGTACCTGACTTAGTCTGAGAAATCCAGGAAGGCTCCCCAGAAAAGTGTCTTTTGAACAGTCCCCTGCAGGTGAACAAGAGTTCATTAGAAATGGTGGAGGTGCGGCAGGGAGGACACAGGTATTTCAGGTATACAGGGCACACAAAATGTGCCAAAGCTCAAGGTAGCTTATAATAAAAGCACAACATGTACCTTAAACACTGGAAAAGAATATAATATGTTTTAAATGTCATGGGGCAGGAGGCTGTGCAAAATGCAATAAAAATTTAGAGTCAGAATAGGAATTAGGGAAGTGTGAGGATTTGAAGGACTCAAAGAATTTCCATCAGAGATTTCAGCTTTCTGAACAGAAGGAAAAGGACAAGCAGAGATAGAGACAGACAAACCCCAGGACGCTCCATGAGATGGGGGCCCAGAGGGTGTGAAGGAAGAGGGCAGAGCGGGTCAAGAAGAATCCTGGGCTTTGAGTATCAGGTTAAGGGATTCCTTTCCTCTCCTGAGTGTTGCATCACCTTGCAACTCCATTTCTGGTCTAGCCCTTGGAATCGTTTTGCCTATGATCCATATTCCTACTTAAAATCTTCTCATCCCTTTCTTCAGTAGTTCCAGTACATTTTATAATCCTCTGAAAAAATTTAGTCAAGACAGAACTCTCACAGTTTCCCAGGAAGTAAGAAATTATAGATAGACTCTATAGGTACATGGGCACCTGTATGAAAGCAGTGGTATAAGTGGCATTGGCTGGTTATTTTCCATGGTTCCCTGTAATTAACTCAGCTTAAATTAACTATGATTTTATTTTCAAATTAGTGATCTCAAAGGAAAATCTATTAGATTGAGGCTTTTCATTTGGAAAACCATAATATTCTCATTACCATTTCAATGTCCATTTGGTTATTAAAAGTGATCATTCATGCTCATGGGCAGCAGTGCTGAATCAAGGCCAATTTGAGAGAGGAGAGCATTCTTCAGGCTGCTAGGCTCCAGCTGCTAACCTCCCCTAACCTCGTCACAGTGAGGGTCTATCTGCTCAGAGCCCAGGCCAGTCACGCAGATGCTATCAAAGATATCTGTGGTGCTGCTTGCAATAGATCTTATACTTTATTTATTTACTTATTTTAATTTTATTTATTTATTTTTGGCTGCGTTGGGTCTTCGTTGCTGCACGCGGGCTTTCTCTACTTGCGGCCAGCGGGCGCTGCTCTTCATTGGAGTGCGCGGGCTTCTCATTGCGGTGGCTTCTCTTGTTGTGGAGCACAAGCTCTAGGCGCACAGGCTCAGTAGTTGAGGCACGTGGGCTCAGTAGTTGTGGCTCATGGGCTCTAGAGCACAGGCTCAGTAGTTGTGCTGCACGGGCTTAGTTGCTCCGTGGCATGTGGGATCTTCCCGGACCAGGCCTTGAACCTGTGTCCCCTACGTTGGCAGGCGGATTCTTTTTTTTTAATTATTATTTTTTTAACATCTTTATTGGAGTATAGCTGCTTTACAATGGTGTGTTAGTTTCTGCTTTATAACAAAGTGAATCAGTTATACATATACATATGTTCCCATATCTCTTCCCTCTTGTGTCTCCCTCCCTCCCACCCTCCCTATCCCACCCCTCCAGGCGGTCACAAAGCACCGAGCCGGTATCCCTGTGCCATGCGGCTGCTTCCCACTGGCTATCTACCTTACGTTCGTTAGTATATATAGGTCCATGTCTCTCTCTCGCCCTATCACAGCTCACCCTTCCCCCTCCCCATATTCTCAAGTCCGTTCTCCAATAGGTCTGTGTCTTTATTCCTGTTTTACCCCTAGGTTCTTCATAACATTTTTTTTTCTTAAATTCCATATATATGTGTTAGCATGCAGTATTTGTCTTTCTCTTTCTGACTTACTTCACTCTGTATGACAGACTCTAGGTCTAACCACCTCATTACAAATAGCTCAATTTCGTTTCTTTTTATGGCTGCGTAATATTCCACTGTATATATGTGCCACATCTTCTTTATCCATTCATCCGACGATGGGCACTTAGGTTGTTTCCATCTCCGGGCTATTGTAAACAGAGCTGCAATGAACATTTTGGTACATGACTCTTTTTGAATTTTGGTTTCCTCAGGGTATATGCCCAGTAGTGGGATTGCTGGGTCATATGGTAGTTCTATTTGTAGTTTTTTAAGGAACCTCCATACTGTTGTCCATAGTGTGGCAGGCGGATTCTTAACCACTGCACCACCAGGGAAATCCCCAGATCTTATAATTTAAATGGGTCTCCTGTTGTGGTTTAATTTTCATGGAATGAATGATGATTGGCTTTAAACCCTACTGATTTGTCTGGCTCTTTTATTTCAAGAACAGATTCATTCAGGAAAAAGGGGTTTGGTTTGGGCACCTGTAGAGAGTCTTAATGGACCTAGAAAGTATTCAATGATCAAAGTGGATCTTGGGAACGACCGCTTGCCGTCTCTCTCCTGGGCCACCTGCTCTCTTTCACGCTATCACCGTCCCTCTCTCTACGGGCTTTGCCTCCACCCTCTCCAGCTCACTGAGGTCGGCTTCCTCAGATCCCAGTCTTGCCCGGAGCCCACCCTGGTAACAATCCTCTTTTTTTTTTTAGCCGTGCGGCATGTGGGATCTGAGTTCCCAGACCAGGGATTGAACCCGCGCCCCCTGAAGCGGAAGCTCGGAGTCTTAACCACTGGATAACCACTGGACCACCAGGGGAGTCCCCTTCACAATCCTCTTGCTGTTCCAACTCCCACTTAAAGGTCCCACTGCCCTGTCTTCTAGGCACAAATTCTTGAGAGAGAGAATATGATTGGCTCAGCTCATCCTATTGAACCAAAGAAGCCACCGCCAGGCTGGGGTGACATTCAAAGGACTGAATTTACTAATTAGCTCCGAACTTGCACTGCACAATTGAAGAGAAGCAGGGTCCTCTAAGCCCGTTGGCCTGCCAGGACTTAACTCTTAAATTGCTGGTTTGTGGGAAGTTGAGAGGAGAGAGGGTAAAGACAGTCAGGTCAGTTGAAGGGTGCTAGGCAGGCTCAGGAAAGCCATGATTTCCAATGGATGCAGAAATATTTCAATATTTTAGTAACCAGTATGGCTATACTGATAGATACTGCTAAAAACTCTGAATCCCTGTGGGTGGGGAAGCGCAGAGACATGAGATACACAATATGCAGGTGGTCTGGGTTTAACAGGCATTTAAAGCTAAGCCTGTCCAATTCTTATGTATGTATTTCAAAGTGTTAAGGACCTTGAGGGCATCAAGTACCTAAGTGTTTAGTTCTTATTCAGCTCCCCAAAGAACAATTCATGTTTTCCTACACAGAAGAGAACTAGTCCATCGTTCAGTGCTGTCAACTGACTGGTGAGTGAGGGCTCCCCTGGGTACCAGTCCTGGCTTTGCACATATCTGACTATGGGGCTTTGGATGCAAGGTCTTAGGTTCCGCAACTTTAAAATGATGAGTTTTACTGGGTAAACTCTGCAGTCACTTTCCCACTTCAGAATACTCTCAGGATTAAGATTTGTGAGGAAAGGTACAAGCAGGACCAACCTCAGGAGAGGGAGGAAAGGTAGGAAACTAACCTTATTGGAAGAAATTCAGCTCAGCGATAAAGAACACAGGCTCTGGGATCAAATCCTGACTCAGCCAACTGTAGTTTGTGTCACCTTGGACAGACAACTCACTCCCCTGGCCTCCATTTTCTCATCTGAAAAATGGAAATAATAATGAGACTTCACAGAATTATAATAAAGAATAAATGAGAAAATCCATGTAAAGTGTTCAAATCAGTGCCTAGCACACAACAAACAATCAATCAATTATAGCCAATATGATTATTAGAAGCCAGACTAGAAATTTTCCATTGATTATATCATTTAATTATATCATTTAATTATTTCAACACCATACAAGATAGGTGCTATTAATCCCTATAGGTGCTATTAACCCCTCAGAAAAAATCTGAGGCTAAGAGAGAGACTTTAATTCACCTAAGTCAAGGGTTGCTGAACTTTTTCTTAAAGGGCCAGTTAGCAAACATTTTAGGCTTGGCACACCTTACAGTCTCTGTCACCACTACTCAACTCAGCCATTATAGCTGAAAATAGCCATAGATGATGGTAAATAAATGGGCAGGGCTGTGTTTCAATAAAACTTTATTTACCAAAACAGGCTGGCTGGCCCTTGGCAATCAGCAGTCATTTGCCAACCCCTGGCCTAAGATTACGTAGCAAAACACTGGCAGTCAGGATTTGAACCCCAGAAAACCTATTCTCTATACACTACACCAGAGATTTTCTAATTCTTTCTGTCATGGAAACATTTCCTGCTAATAAAAGTTTAGGTAGATAAAGAGGTAAATTACAGCTAGAAGCCCACTCACACCGTGTCCTCTTAGCCACCCCAGCTACTGTCCTTAAAGAAGTCAGTGGTTCTTGTAAATCAACTATACTCCAATTAAAACTAAAAAAAAGAAAAGAACTCAGTGGTTCTCAAACCATGGGTGTTAAAAATACAGGTCTGGGGGCTTCCCTGGTGGCACAGTGGTTGAGAGTTCGCCTGCCGATGCGGGGGACACGGGTTCGTGCCCCGGTCCGGGAAGATCCCACATGCCGCGGAGCGGCTGGGCCCGTGAGCCACGGCCACTGAGCCTGCGCGTCCGGAGCCTGTGCTCCGCACCGGGAGAGGCCACAACAGTGAGAGGCCCACGGACCGCAAAAAAAAAATTTTTTTAATTAAAAGAAAATAAAAATACACGTCTGGAGGGCCCTGATTCCACAACTTCAGATGGCTTGGGCTGGGCCCAGGTGATATTCGTTGTTTATAAACTACCCGGATGATTCTGACTTAGGGGGTCCTCAGACCACTCTTTGAGAAATATGGATCAAGGATATTCTAATAAATGTAAAAGAAGTTAATTCTTAAGGTTGGTTTTATTGAAAATCGGAGTACGAAACACAGGACCTGAGTTTCACTGACTTTATAGTATTGTCTTGCCTTTGGGTCAGGGATTAATCTATTTTTATGTAATCAGTGCCTGTGTCTAAAAGCTTGTCAATTGCCTTGAAAAGCAATGAGTCTCTCCTATTTATGTGACAGATGTCCTTGGGACCTGATCTTATTAATGTGAAGCACATACAGGACTTTCCTTAATCCTGCTGTGACTCTAACAGAAAGCCAGAACAGCACAGTAAGAATTCCATTAAGACACTGAGATAGAAGACTGATGACAGGAAATTATTCCATAAGCTGGCCCTTGAAAGAAACTGCCTAGTGCTCTGACACACCTGCAGAGAGTCAAGGCCATATCAAATGAGTGTCTGCTCTAAGAGGTCTGTGACAGCTCCGTGCAAGAAGGGCTTCAACAGGGCACCAGACAAGCAGATGTCTGAGCAGCTTGGACTGGTACCCAGTTCCGTTTCTAAAAGAACACTATTCGCTGAGCAAAGCACAGGCATTAAATTTTTGATATCACTGTAACTGCTGGAATGTCCTCATAAAACTTGAAAATCTGTGCTTGCTGGGCCCACAGAGAACAGTCTGCACTTTTCTGGGCCATAAACTTGCCTAGGTGGAGGGCCAGTAAGAAGGGCCGGTCCTTCGGTTGCGTGGCCTTCCTCATCCTTGGCCTCTTGGAGGCCACCTTCAGCAAACACTCTGCATCAGCACTGGCGGCCCACACCGGGCTTGTCCCCTAGCAGCTGGAGCTGCTTAAGACAGACCTATTAAATAACCCTTCCCCCAGATAACTAACAGCTAGAAAGAGCCTGGGGACCCTGCCTGGGAGGGTCTCCACCAATTTCCTTCTACTGATACTTTGCAGCACCTTCCTCCCTGCCCTGCTCAGACTTAAAGGCACACAGCTCCCCAGACAAATTCGTGGAGGCCTACCTAAAAAGGCTATCTGCTCAGCGCTTTATCTACACAAAGCTTAAATCTCAGCACAGCCATTGCAGGTGGTGGTGTGTAGGTTGTTACTACCCAAAATGTGGCCCGAGGCAGCATGGGCCTCCCCCGGGAGCTGGTCAGAGGTGCAAGCTTCAGCCCCACCCAGACCTACTAAGCCAGGTTGTGCCTTCTTAGCAAGCTCCCCGGGCGATTTCTGTGCACTTTCCAGTTGGAGAACACTGATGTAGCTCACACTGATAGCTCAATCATGTCCCGTCCTCAGCATTCATTTTCTTACCTGAAAAAATGAGGGACTTACAAATAATCACCTGTGCTTCATGAGCACATCGCCGTGCATGGGTTGCCTCTCACCCTCATGACAGCTCTGAAAGGCTGGTTTTCAGATCCCCAATTTACAAATCAAGAAACCAAGGCCAAAGCAGTAAAACAACTTCCCCATTGGCTTAGTTAGTAAGAAGTCATGCAGATCAAACCTACAATGAGATATCATCCCACACCAGTCAGAATGGCCATCATCAAAAAATCTAGAAACAATAAATGCTGCAGAGGGTGCAGAGAAAAGGGAACACTCTTGCACTGTTGGTGGGAATGTAAACTGATACGGCCACTACAGAGAACAGCATGGAGGTTCCTTAAAAATCTACAAATAGAACTACCATATGACCCAGCAATCCCACTACTGGGCATATACCCTGAGAAAACCATAATTCAAAGAGACACGTACCGCAATGTTCATTGCAGCTCTATTTACAATAGCCCGGAGATGGAAGCAACCTAAGTGTCCATCATCAGATGAATGGATAAAGATGTGGCACATATATACAATGGAATATTACTCAGCCATAAAAAGAAACGAAATTGAGTTATTTGTAGTGAGGTGGATGGACCCAGAGTCTGTCATACAGAGTGAAGTGGTCAGAAAGAGAAAAACAAATACCGTATGCTAACACATATATATGGAATCTAAGGGGAAAAAAAAGGTCATGAAGAACCTAGGGGTAAGACGGGAATAAAGACACAGACCTACTAGAGAATGGGCTTGAGGATATTGGGAGGGGGAAGGGTAAGCTGGGACGAAGTGAGAGAGTGGCATGGACATATATACACTACCAAACGTAAGGTAGATAGCTAGTGGGAAGCAGCCGCATAGCACAGGGAGATCAGCTCGGTGCTTTGTGACCACCTAGAGGGGTGGGAGAGGGAGGGAGGGAGGGAGACGCAAGACGGAGGAGATATGGGGACATATGTATATGTATAGCTGATTCACTTTGTTATAAAGCAGAAACTAACACTCCATTGTAAAGCAATTATACTCCAATAAAGATGTTAAAAAAAAAAAGAGGTCAAGCCAGGATGCAGACCTTCCCTGCGCCTAGAAGGCCATCTCTACTCCTCCCACCGTGTCGCTGTCTCAGACGATCTCAGGGCTCCTTCAACTCCTGCTCCGCAGCCGCCTTCCTCCGCGGCTTCCTCTAAGCACATGTTAACCAGCAGCATTCCGTGACCTTCCTCCAGTCAACTCCAAAGAACCCCTTGCTCTCAGCTCCTCACCTGTCTGCGCGCAGCCGTTTTCCGACCTCTGTGAGGCCCCAGGCTCTGCAGAACCCTGACTGGCAGCCTCTGAGTAGCCGACTGGCGTCCTGCTCCCCTGAGAGCTTCACCACACCCAGCTCTCAACCGATCACACCTGCTCCTCCACAGGTCAAGACCCTGCCTCCCCAGAACACTCCCTGGGAAGGGGCCTGCCCTTTCCCAACCCTTTTTAGATCCCAGGATGCTCCTAGTTTCTTATTGAAACAGCCAGTCAATTTATCACTACATCTGACCCATTCCTAATGAGGGGAAAATACTGACACATTTGAAGCCTTGTTACCTGTGTTAACTTAAAGAAAAACACACAGCATAAGAGTTGTGCATTTAAGTTTTGTTCAGGGTCTTCCTGAGCACTATAGGCCAAGAAACAGCCGCTCAGTTACTGCTGAGGAACTGCTCTGAAGAGGTAGGGGAGGGGCCAATATATATATGATTTGGGGGGCTAAGAAATACATGCAGTCAAGACTACATCTTGGTAAAAGATTACTGCTCATCACAAAGATATCTCAAGTTAATGATTTTAGTGCTCTTATATATGGGAAGATGCAAGAATCTGAGTTCATTGAAATTCTTCCTGAAATAGGTATCTAACTATCTAGGGGTCCCTATATCCAAAGCACAAAGCGCCTCATCCTGCTTTTCATTCTGAATTCCTCTCAGGGTGCACTGGTGGTGGGCAGCTGTAGTGGGGTGTGACTTAACGCTGTATTTCTGGGTGATGCTCTTCTCTGTTCATGCATGGTACCTAGCTCAGTCTTTCATTTCACAGGGGGTATTGCAAGGTCCAGAAAGGGGAAGTCCATTTCCTTTCTTGTCATGTAACAGCTGCCCTACGTCTCTTTTTTTTTAACATCTGTTATACCCTGCAACATTATCATCACTTATTATTACACTCAACAATAACAACAACAACAAAACAGAAACATGTCCTATTTCTCTAGGAAGCCTAGTAGAATTATAAAGGCTTAAAGAGGAAATGAAGTGAAAGAAGGAGAAACAGAAAGATGGGAAGAAGGAAGGAGAAAATACAGAAAGAGTCTTGAAACAGTTTTCGCCAATTCAAAAGGAATGGAGCTGATTAAAATTCCTCAGTAGTAATAGCAAAAAGAGCTACCATTTACTGTGAATATACTATGAATTTGGCACTCTTATGCATTCTTCAGCTATTGA
Organism: Lipotes vexillifer; assembly: GCF_000442215.2. Taxonomy (NCBI): domain Eukaryota; kingdom Metazoa; phylum Chordata; class Mammalia; order Artiodactyla; family Lipotidae; genus Lipotes; species Lipotes vexillifer. Next base: position 121,742 of record NW_006799284.1, read on the forward strand.
AACCAAGCCCTTTAAAACTGAGTTCCCTTACTGAGTTTATGATTAACCTCTCTATCCAAAGCTTTAATGCCTTCTTGTCCCCACACCTGTGCTAAATGAACACTAATCAGAGTCAGATGACCGAAATTGCTGTTGTCGATAACATCGTTAGTGTACTAAAACTGCTATTACAGATATCATCATTAACGAACAAACTCAGATGAGTTCGTTCATGGCAAGATGAGTTCAACAGACCCCCCGCCCCCCGAGCCGTGGACCACCTGGCCAGAGAATCCTAAACCAGAGACCTCCCAACTCCCAAAACTATAATTAAGAAGTGTCACAGAAATGTCACACGATGATGATTAACCCCAGCTTCTCTGTTCTTCCTCTTTTAAAAACCGCCAACTCAGGGCTTCCCTGGTGGCGCAGTGGTTGAGAGTCTGCCTGCCGATGCAGGGGACACGGGTTCGTGCCCCGGTCCGGGAGGATCCCGCGTGCCGTGGAGCGGCTGGGCCCGTGAGCCATGGCCGCTGAGCCTGCGCGTCCGGAGCCTGTGCTCCGCAACGGGAGAGGCCACAACAGTGAGAGGCCCAAGTACCGCAAAAAAAAAAAAAAAAAAACCATCTAGTGTTTAATCATCTTTTGGAAGCACATGGTAGTAAACAGTAAAAACCTTCTTGTGGCAGGTTCCATGTCCTGCCCACACTTTTTCTCAAAATCCTGGTGCAAACTAGTATCAGGGAGAAGGGAGGAAGTGACCTAGAACTTCTTTGGGAGTTACTCTTCCTCATCACAGCCCTGCTCTCCCAAGTAGGGAGAAATCTGGGTTTTATTCATTGCTGTAATAGACCTGAAATTAATTCAGAATTTAATCACACGAAGAGCCTTGAGAAATCAATCCAGTTTTTAGTCAACATCATTATCATCACCATCAACAAATGTTTATTGAGCATCCAGGACCCAGCCTGCTGGGAATACAAAGAAGCCTGAGGCCCTGCTCTGAAGGGGCTTCAGTAGAGACAAAAATAACAATGTACATTAGCATTCACTCCAGATAAAAGGTGTTACAGGAGATAGGCTGGGACAAGAGGCAGCGAAGGCAAAGGCAGGAAAGGCAGAATTCAGAGAGGGTGCCCCTAAGGTAAGATCCTGGAGTGGGATTTGTACTGAGTATATTCAGGACGCTCTCTAGCGAGCTGTGAGACAGGGAGTTTGGGTAAACGGTCCCTGGTTAAGCGAGGCAGATACGGATATCTGCCATACAGAGATGGCCTGTGGGAATATAAAATAAAGGACCACTATAGATGCCAACAAAAAGAAATAGGGGGCTTCCCTGGTGGCGCAGTGGTTGAGGGTCCGCCTGCCGATGCAGGGGACACGGGTTCGTGCCCCGGTCCAGAAGGATCCCGCATGCCACAGAGCAGCTGGGCCCGTGAGCCATGGCCGCTGGGCCTGCGCGTCCAGAGCCTGTGCTCTGGAGAGGCCACGGCAGTGGGGGGCCCACGTACCGCAAAAAAAAAAGAAAAAAAGAAATAGGAAACCCACAATTCCCCCCCACCATGTGCCTCTAAAATTATCTTCAATTTCCCACTGATCTTTCTACCTGTGACAATAAAGTAACAGAGAAACTAGGTTCTGTTTTTCTCTCACTGAGCCTATACTCTCAAATTTTCTGATTTGGCTTTCCTTCTTTAGTATATTTTTTGAAGTTTTTACATTTTACCCTATTTTAAAAGAGGCTTTGTTTTAAACAATCCCATTTTAATCATACATCTTCCTCAGAGAGACTTTGTGAAGGTTGTTTATTAAGTTGACAGTATCAATCGAGTTTTTTAGGACACCTCTAATTAAAGATGCTGGCTGATGTAAAAGCATCCATAAGCAGCTGGGGTTGGTTTGCTGCCTGGGGCTTTATTCTTTTAATTAGTATTAGAATAACTGTGGTCTCTGATTAACTCCTCCAAACAATGGCAAAGCCAAAACCTTTTAGGTTGGACATCCCCAAGTTATGAATGGGTTGTGTTCTGGAAACTTGTGAATTTGTCCTGTGAAAGTCAGGCCAAGCTTTCCCATAGAGGAAAATAAAAGTGGTCCACAGGACAAGCAGTGTGACAGCCAGTGGTGCCTGTGCCCTGTTCTCTGATGGGCACCGTACTAAGCTCCTCAGGTGGATTATTCCATTTATTCCTCACAGCACATTTTGTAAAGTTGGTGCAGTTATTACTCCTGTTTTCCTAAGGGAAAAATTGGGGTACAGAGTACGTAAATAACTTGCCTAAGATTATACAGCTAAGTGGCAGTGCCAATGGTTCCCTGCCCATTAACCAGTGTTTGATCCTGCCTTCTGTGGAGGTACAGATTCCAAGCAGGGCCAGGACTAGGGTGAAGCAAGTGAGGGACTCCCCTGGGGTGCAAAACTGAAAGGGGCTGCAAAAAACTCAGCCCAAGAAGCCAATCTAATCTGTGTGAAGCTCACCTAACACACTCTTCATACTATATAGTCCTTGGCCAGCCTGGGCCATGCAGTATTATAATCATCTTGCCAAACTCATCTATGGTTCTCAAACATTAATCTGCATCAGAATCCCCTGGAGTGCCTTGTTAAATTCAGATCCCTAGCCCTCACTCTCAGAAATTACGATTCACTAGGCTTGGGATGGTCTTTTATTACCCTCTCCTCTGTAGCTGGCTTTGACCCCTCTGCCTGGCTACTCACCTGAGGTGGAGAGCCAAAACTTGGACTGGGAATGGAGAGAGGGAAGGTGGGCCTGAGAGCACAGCTACTCGGCAGTAGAACAGGGAGGGAGAGCCGAGACAAGAAACCAAGAACAGGCTGCTTTTGGGGAGGTGGTGGCATAAGCAGGTCGGCTCTCCCCATAGCGAAGGGCAGTGCTCTTTCAACAGAGAAATATGCTGGAAAACCATTAAGAATCAGCGGAGCTGGAATGGCATTCGGGAGAATCATTTTTAACAGATGCTTCTTGTCATTACAGCAAAACACATGCTATGCACTGATGAAATAAATACGCAATGTTCAGATCAAATTTCAAAACGTGCATTTATATACTTTGAAAATATTTCTTTGACCAATCAAAGGAATGATGTATGTATCAATGTTTAACCCTTTCCCATTCTTCAGAGTTACCACCACTGAGGAAATATCAAGAAAGAGGAAGGAGAGAATATGGACCCAATATTTTAGTAGTCAATAATATTATATCACTACTTGCTCTGTGCAAAGAGGGTATACTCTATGTAGAGACTGTATACTATATCACTACATAGTTACTCCACCAGGATGAAAACTCCCCTTAGGAAGCTTCCTGTCCATCTGGTTCACCATTGTCTTGCCTAGGGCTGCACCTGGCATGCAGTGAATATTCCTGTATTCCAATGAATATTCCTGTAATATACAAAACACTACAGGGTGTAACTGAATATGAAATTCCATCATATAGTTTCCAGTGGTGTAGAAAGACCAACGAACATAAAGATAAATATAGCTGAGATAATGAGGGCAGTTCTGAAAAGGAAGTGAGACTTACCCTGAGTTTTTAAGGATTTTAAGCCCATGAACCTCTTCTCTCCCCTCCCATCCCCTTCTAGTTCCTTCTTTTCTCTTCTCTGCTCTCTCTACAACCACTCGTTGGTAACCTCATCCAGTCCTATGACTGATACTGAACAGCACCCTGTAGGGTTCCTGGGCACAAAAGCCTTTCTGTGTCCCCCACTTCTTGGAAATAGGTTTCATTTAGCCTCTATGACCTTCCCTGAGTTCCAAAGGGTGGGTTCAAACAGCTGCTCATCAGGAAAAGGTAGGAATGCTGAGACAAGGGAGGAACAGTCAAGAAACAATAGCGCAGCCTTGGGGCAGGGTCCTGCTTCCCCATCAAGGGATACACATAATAATATCTTTGAGCTGGTTTGCAGAAACTTCTCCCAGGTGGGAGAAGTTAATGGTCTGCTGCCCACAAGCACGTAGACCCCGGACTGGTTGGAACCAGAAGTTTGATGATGCTGACTCCCAATTACCTCACCACCAACCAACGAGAAGAACGTCCAGGAGCTGATCACGCCCTCCTCTGTGAACCATTACTGTAAAACTCCTCACTAGCCCCTCCAGGTCAGGACACACAGCTTTTCAGGGCATTAGCCCGCTGTGGCCCCCTTTGCCTGGCAAAGCAATAAAGCTATTCTTTTTACTTCACCCAAAACTCTGTCTTCAAGATTTAATTTGGTGTCGGGGTACAGAGGCTGGATTCAGCTCCATGACTTCAAATACCATCTATATAGCACAGCAATTCCACATTCGTATTTCCAGGCCTTAATTCTCTCCAGAAATCCAGACTCATATATCCAGCTCCATACATGTCATTTCCATGTGGGGTTCATTCAAAATTGAACTTTCAATGCACCCCACCACTGCCACCCTGACCCTAATCAATCTCCCCCATTTTGGTAAATACGTTCTCCAATTTGCTCAGGCCAAAAACCCTGCAATCAACCTTGCCTCCTCTCCTTCTCTCCGTCCCCACTTCCAAAAGCAGGTCTTTTTGGTTTTCTATTCATAACATATCCATAATCTGACCACTCCTCACTAACACTGTAATCTCCTTCCAGAATTTCTTCTATAATTTCCTGACCAGCCACCTGTTCCCACTCCTGCTTCCTTCCAGCCCCTTCTCCACACAGCAACCAGGAGGACTCATTAAATATCCATGGGACCTTGGAATTCTTCTGATCAGAACCCCCCACTGGTGTCTCATCTCACTCAGAATAGCTGGCTACCCCAAGTCCTTACCACGATGCCACCTGATCTCACTGACCTGTCTCCTATTCCTTACACTGGACGAGATCAAACCACGCCGGGCTGTAATTCCTTTGACCCTTCGAGCGCACTCCAGGCTCATGATCTTTGACCTTGCTGTTCCTTCTGCCAGAGAGATTCCTCCAGACATCTCCATAGCTCACTCATTGACCTCTTTCAGGTCTTTTCTTAAAGCTCCCCAACAGCACTATCTAAAATAACACCTCACTCACTGCCATGACTCTTAGCCATCCACCCAGCTTGCTCACTATCTAAGATTTTATTAGTTTTTTCACAGAATATAAATTCATGAGAGTAGGGACTTGATTATATCCACTGCTATATTCCCAGCCCAAAGAACAGTGCCTGGCACACTGTAGGTCCTCAACAGATATTTGTATAAATAAATCCATGCACCCCTATGTTCACAGCAGCACTATTCACAATAGCCAAGACATGGAAACAATCTAAATGTCCACTTACAAATGAAAGGATAAAGAACAGGTGGTGTATATGTATACAATGGAATACTACTCAGCCATAAAAAAAGAAAGAAATCACACCACTTGCAGCAACATGAATGGACCTAGAGATTAGCATACTAAGTGAAGTAAGTCAGAAAGAGAAAGACAAATACCATATGGCATCACTTATGTGGAATCTAAAATATGACACAAATGAACTTATCTATGAAACAGACTCACAGACATAGAGAACAGACTTGTGGCTGCCAAGGGTGAGAGGTGGGTTGGGGAGGGATGGATTGGAAGCCTGGGATTAGCAGGTGCAAAGTATTATGTATTGAATGGATAAACAACAAGGTCCTACTATATAGCACAGGGAAATATATTCAATATCCTGTGATAAACCATAATGGGAAAGCATATGAAAAAGAATTTACACATATTTATAACTGAATCATTTTGCTGTACAGAATTAACACAACACTGTAAGTCAACCCTACTTGAATAAAATAACTTTTCAAAAAAAATAGAATGTATCCATGATTTAGGTTGATGGAAAAGAGGATAAAGATTTGCAGGGAGGGTCCCAGCCTAAACAAAAGTCACAGGATAGGACTGCGCATGATGTGGAGAGCAGATGGGAAACAACATGTCTAGAATGTGGTGTTAAGTTGACATTAATATACAGTTGGAAATGGCTGGGTTTCAAACAAAGCTCTAATGAGATATACTGAGATAAATACTGTCTAGATTATCAGGGAAGAGTATCACAAGATAAGCATCCTAAACAGAAAGACTAGTGCATGATAAATATGACTACACAAAAGGAGAGAGAAACTAGCAGAAGGTTAACAACAGTTACCTCTGGAAGGTGGAGTTAGTTATCTTCCTTTACTTTTCTATTTTTTTCAAATTTCCTTAATAAGTATGGACTAATTTTACAACTCGAAAAAAAAATCTGTAAAGTTGCTTTTGAGTTCTAAAGTACTGAAAGGTAAGTTCCTCTGTAAATTCACTATTCTGTCTGAAATAAGACTGTTTAGTGAATGCCATATATATTTATGAATAGGCAAAGACAGGGGAAGAGTTTCAAGAGAAAAAAAGGATTTCAGAACCTCTCTCTAAGAAAAGACTTTTGAGTTTGATGCGAATGACAGTGAACCAGCCATAGAAGGGGAGAATTTTCCAAATTTTCCAGGTAGGAGGATTAAGTGCAAAGGCTCCAGGGTGGAATAAACATCGAGTATTGATGCTCAGTGAGCTGATACGATCTGATTTACATTCTCTTCCTGCTGTGTGAAAACTGAAAGGGGTTGAGGGGGCATTGGGGAGTGGAGGAGGGGGGCAATAGTAGAAAGCGTGGAATGCAGTCAGAAAGGCTAATACAGGGACTTCCCTGGCGGCCCAGTGGTTAGGACTCTGTGCTTTCACTGCCGAAGGCCCGGGTTCAATCCCTGGTCGGGGAACTAAGACCCTGCAAGCGTCTGGGCGCGGCCCGGAAAAAAAAGCCTACTGCATAAACCTAAAAAAACGACTTGCTCTGGGTTAATAACAGTAGAGAAGGAGAAAAGTGCAAAGATTTTGGATCTACGTTAAAGGCAGAGCTAACCAGACTTGCTAATGAACTGGTTCTGGCAGGTGAAGAAGAAAAAGAGAAATGAATTACTGCCAAGTCATATGGAAGCTTCTGGATTAGCATCACACTTAGAACACAACACTGAAACTCCCACATTACTTCTCCAAAAACAGCTACACCCAGAAGAGAGAAGTGTCGATTACTCACTGTTATCAAGTGGCCTCTGGGTTCTAAAGCACTGCCCGGGGAGGGGGATGACACTGTGAGATAGAGTGTAAAAGAAAAGGAACGGATGAATCTTTTCCTCTTGAAGTTTATGAACTTATAGGTGAGACAGAATAAAAACAAAGATATATATCAATGTAACTTCATATGCTTCATCGTTGACATAAATGCACACTCTGATTCATCTAAGAGGCTGATGTGCTTGTTGCAATTTCATCAAGAATCATAGCTCTAGTAAATTACACTCAAAAATCCAACTTGGTGGCTTATAATTACAAGATCAGGAAAGGATCACAGTTAAAAACATTAATGCATAGAGGGAAGTCGATTCAAATGCCCACCTTTATCCTTCACAGTTATCTAACGGCATGTCACTCTAAATGACAGGCCTATCAGTCTATTTTATTCTAGAGCTGAATTTACCCAGCACCAAAATGAAAAGACCATCTGAACGATGGACTACATTTTCACTTGTCACACACGTGTTTTGAATTCTGCCATAAAGACAGAACAGAGGGAAACAGAAGAAACTTGCCTTCAGAGGAAGCTACCCAAGACAAATTTGCCATCAGGATGAACCAAGGATAGAAGTGGAAGAAATTCTGATACTTAGGAGTCACCTGCAAGCTTGTTATATGTAAACATGAACTCTGAAAATAGAGCAAATTTTAAAAGTTAGGTAATTACGGCATTGTTTTTAAATTAAGACTTATTCAGTACTGATAATTCATGAGATTCTGGAAAGTTTTATTTACACCCATAATAAAACCAGAGAATGAAAATAATTATCAAATTTAGCAGATGTTTTTATTCTACATAATTTATACCTACTGAAACTCAGCAAACTTCAGCAAATGACTAATCAGTGAACAACTTTTCTTTCTCTCCCTTGTGGTTAAACTATGATTGCTAATTTTTATTTTTCACATTTTCATTCACTACCAGGAAGAATAAGATTTTAACAACTTGTTCAATTACCAAAGAACCTACAGGCCAAGGTACTGGGAAGATTTCCCTCCTTCTTGAAAAATGAGTGTCATATAGACTTCAAGGGCTAGAAGAACTAGGAGTGCACTCTCTCACCTGGGAACTGCCAACAAAGGAATCAAGGCAAACTAATGGTTAAGAACATAGGAACTGGGGCTTCCCTGGTGGTGCAGTCGTTGAGAATCTGCCTGCCAATGCAGGGGACACGGGTTCGAGTCCTGGTCTGGGAGGATCCCACATGCCGCGGAGCAACTGGGCCCGTGAGCCACAACTACTGAGCCTGTGCTCTGCAATAAGAGAGGCCGCGATAGTGAGAAGCCCGCGCACCGCGATAAAGAGTGGCCCCCGCTTGCCACAACTAGAGAAAGCCCTCGCACAGAAACGAAGACCCAAACACAGCCAAAACTGAATAAATAAATAAATTTATTAAAAAAAAAAAAGAACATAGGAACTGGAGTCCAATATTGAGTTTTAAACCCACAGCTACTGTGTGTGCTTTGCGTGGGACCACTGGCATGTTATTTAAGCTCCCTCAAATGTAAAATGGGAATTCTAAAACCAACCCGTACAGATTAAGGAAAATAATGCGTGTTAAGTTTTGGGCACAGTGCCAGATCTACAGTGTTCTAAGTTGGCTAAAAGGATTATCCAAGAAACCCTCAAGCTCTCTAGGTAGTTTACCATGACCGCTGCCTTCTCTAGGCTACCACAGCTCTTAAATTGTGCCCCTTCCCTGTTCCTGTGTTCACGCCTTCATTTACTCAACAGCTGTTTATTGAACATTTATTCGTGCCAGATATTGGGCCAAGTGCTAAAGATATAGCTATAAACATGATAAATGAGTTCTCCACCCTTAGGATTTTATAGCCTACTCAGGGTTGGAGAAAATATAATATGGTATTTGCCTTGCTGTGAGAAATTCAGGCCATAATTGGATCCCCTAGCACAGGTTAGGTTGGAACCTGAACTTGAGGGTCAGGGAAGGTTTTCTTGTGGTCAGTGTAGTGGTAAATAAAAGGGGAAGTAGGAGTCACTAGGAGAAGGGAAGAAGAATAGTGCTTCAGGCGGGAAGATCAACATGAGCAAAATCCCATGAATGAAAAGCACTGGTGGGATTTCCCTGGTGGCGCAGTGGTTAAGAATCCGCCTGCCAATGCAGGGGACGCAGGTTCAATCCCTGGTCCACGAAGATCCCACATGTTGCGGAGCAACCAAGCCCGTGCACCACAACTACTGAGCCTGTGCTCTAGAGCCCGAGAGCCACAACTACTGAAGCCTGCCCGCCTAGAGCCCGTGCTCCGCAACAAGAGAAGCCACCACAATGAGAAGCCCGCGTGCCACAACTAGAGAAAGCCTGTGCGCGGCAACGAAGACCCAACACAGCCATAAATAAATAAATAAATAAATTTATTTGTTAAAAAAAAAAGAAAAAACATTGGTGCAGTATTCACAGTGCTGAAAGTATAAGAAGGCCATGGGAGACGGCTTTGGAACAAGAGCAGAGCCCAGTCATAAAGACACTTATTGCTTTTTTCTACCCAGTAACCACCAACCTGCCTCCCATTCTACCTAAATGATTTTTATAGGACCCGTCATGTGTTCACCAGACCCCATCCCTCCCTAGATTGATCCAGGAGTAGTCACTGACCTAAGCTGCACCAATGACCACCTTCCCTAGGATTGTTGGTCTTCAAGGTGATGAGAGTAGTGTTATTCTTTCTCTGCTGGATGGAGCAGTAAGCTATAAATTCAGGAGCCACCAGCTCATGGTTTATGCCCTGTGGAGAAAGCGAGCCTATGGCAAGAGAAAAGGATGAGACTCAAAGAGAATCAGAGATGGAGGACAGAAGTCGAGTCTTGATTGTGTTTCAGTCCCTGTTTCCAGCTGTTACTTCCTACGGTTTAACGGCACCTCTACCATCCACATGGCTTGCTTTTCCCATGAGTACCCCAGTACCCTTCCAATAAATTTCTCCTTTTACTTAGCCTGGTTTGAATTGGGTTTTTAATCAGCAAACAATGTTTTAAAAGAAATAAAAAGATTGATACAAATATTTTTAAATTTAGTTTTTTCAATCAGTTTTCTATTTCAAAAGAAGTCTCATTTTGTGTTAAATTCATAGCTGCTTCTTATTCAATAATGGAAGTAATATAATACATACTAGAAGAAATTTTCCCACAAGCCTGATTTATAACAATAATAGGAGATCAGAACCAATCTCCACTCCGCATCCTCTGAGAAAACTTCTTAGGGTCAAGTATGTTAGTTTGTGTAGAGCTAGCAATTATGTATGATGCATGAATTGTTTATGAGAAAGAGTGCATGTTGACTACAAGGCTCTCTGACAAATTATACAGTATTGATATCAGTCATCATAAATTATAAACTTGGAAAAATGAATCCTGTTAGGAAAAGACTGGAAAATACATCTTGAAAGCTTGAAGTCCTGATACTTTTTAAAAAATATTCAGAATGCTGATTCATGAATTTGCCTTACTTTTCTTGCCTTAACTTTACAAACAAAGATCTGTAAAAAAAAATTAACTTTCCATAATGCATCAAAATTGACTGCATCACATGAAAAGATGCTCAACATCGCTAATCATTAGAGAAATGCAAATCAAAACTACAATGAGGTATCACCTCACACCAGTCAAAATGGCCATCACCAAAAAGTCTACAAACAATAAATGCTGGAGAGGGTGTGGAGAAAAGGGAACCCTGTTGGTGGGAATGTAAATTGGTGCAGCCACTATGGAGAACAGTATGGAGGATCCTCAAAAAACTAAAAATAGAGCTACCATATGATCCAGCAACCCCACTTTTGGGCATATATCTGGAGAAAACCGTAATTTGAAACATGCACCCCAAGGTTCATTGCAGCATTATTTACAATAGCCAAGACGTGGAAGCAACCTAAATGTCCATCAGGAGATGAATGGATAAAGAAGATGTGGTACATATATACAATGGCATATTACTCAGCCATTAAAAAAAAAATGAAAAAACGCCATTTGCAGCAACATGGATAGACTAAGTGAAGTAAGTCAGAAAGAAATAGACAAATACCATATGCTATCACTTATGTGGAATCTAAAATATGACACAAAGGAACTTATCTATGAAACGGACTCAAAAACATAGAAAACAGACTTGTGGTTGCCAAGGGGGAGGGTGGGTTGGGGAGGGATGGACTGGGAGTTTGGGATTAGCAGATGCAAACTATTATATATTGAATGGATAAACAAGGACCTACTGTATAGCACAGAGAACTCTACTCAATACTCTGTAATAACCTATATGGGAAAAGAATTGATATATGTATATGTATAACTTAATCACTTTGCTGTACACCTGAAACTAACACAACATTGTAAATCAACTATATTCCAATATAAAATAAAAATTAAAAAAATTTTTTTCAATCCCTTCACACCTTCAAAGGAGGGGGAAGGTGACACTTCACAGATTTCCTGTCATGTATCAGGCATACTGGGCAGGGCTTTCACACGTTATTTCACTGAATCCTAACAGCTCATTTATAAAGGAGGATACAAAAGTTCAAAGATGTTGCTCTGCTTGCTAAAGGTCATGCAAGTGTTTAAAAGGGGAGATAAAGTCTTTTAGATTCCAAAGCCTACACTTGAAATAATAACGTCCTAATCATTCAGCAATTTCAATTCGCCAATCATCATTCAAAATGATTCAAAATGAGTCAGGGACTTCCCTGGTGGCACAGTGGTTAAGAATCCGCCTGCCAATGCAGGGGACATGGGTTCGATCCCTGGTCCGAGAAGATCCCACATGCTGCAGAGCAACTAAGCCCGTGTGCCACAACTAAGAGTGGCCCCCGCTCTTTTTTATAAACAAATAAATTTATTTTAAAAAAAATTTTTTAATGGGTCAGTGGCAGGACTTGAAAGTACTTTAATAATTTATTTTATTTATTTTTGGCTGCATTGGATCTTTGTTGCTGCACAGGTTTTTCTCTAGTTGCAGCTAGCAGGGGCCACTCTTCGTTGTGGTGTGTGGGCTTCTCATTGTGGTGGCTTCTCTTGCTGCAGAGCATGGGCTCTGGGCACGCGGGCTTCAGTAGTTGTGGCTCACGGGCTTAGGTGCTCCGCGACATGTAGGATCTTCCCGGACCAGGGCTCAAACCTGTGACCCCTGCATTGGCAGGCGGATTCTTAATCACTGCGCCACCAGGGAAGCCCCAAGCCTTGAAAATATTTTAAAATAAAAACGGTATAATATCCTTCAGTAGAATGGGAAAACTAAAAAAAATGTATCATTTGGGGATGGCTTATTAAGAGCTGTAACTAATAAAGCAAAACAGTTAAGAGCCCAAATGAAGTGAATATTTTAATTAGCTAATAATGACTTTTTAAAAATTGGGGTATGGGGGTAGAGGGGAGACAATGTTGGTAATGGTGTTTTTTTTTATTTTTTTGTTGCTTGCTTTGTTTTAGGTTATAATATAAGCTGTATTAAATCTGCTTTAAGGGAAAAGATTTAATACTAACAAAGCACAAGAACAAATGTGTTCATTCAGCTTCTGTTTTACTTCCATCTGCTCTGTCTAAAAGCATTGTTGTCACACTGGGAAAGGTGAAATTAATACTGTTAAGAGGGAATTGAAGCCACAGATGGATCGGGAAGTTGTAAATGAGGACCTAGGTGTTCTAAATGAGTTTCAAGCAAAGAACAGTGCAGAGATCACAGAGAACACCTGTTGGTAATCTCTGAGGAATCGGAGAGAAGAAAACGCATAATTATAATCCCCATCCCCACAAAATAAAAGAATAAAGTGGATTCTACAAGCTCTAAGTGGTTTAAATATCCGAAGAGAAATAGAAGGCTCAATGCAATCTACCAGTGGTGCAATGGCTGCGTGGCTGGCCGGGAGGTGACAGAAGACACCAAACCCGTTCCTTTCCTCCAATTAACTTCACCTTTGTGCTTCATGAGGGTAGAGAGGAAGGGAACTGGATGTTCACTCCATGTCTGAACAAAAAGCAAGGATTTGGAGCAAAGATTCATAAAATGGCCACAGCTGAGAAGCTGAAACTCTCTGGGAGTTGAACAGTTATAAGCATTCAGCCCCAAGTCTTCATCTATAAGTAAAATAGAGTAGATGAAGCACTTGCAAAATTAATTTTTTATTCACATATATATTCCTTCCTGCCATATATATTACATATATACTGTATACATATATAATATATATACAGTATATATGTAATATATACACAGTATATATATATATATATATATATACACATTTATATAGGTACTTATGGCAGCTTTTGCTAAAACTACTTTAAATATTGAGAATAAAGGTCTGACACTACCTGTACACAAATCTCCCAGCATTCTATGTGGGAATATAATTGAAAGTACATCACAGGGCCATCTGATGTAAAATACTCCTGAAAGGGAAATTTCAGTATGAACAAATTGTGCATGAACAAAATTCACAGGAAGATATTGCTACAGGCTACATGGCTTTTGGGTTCACTCTTCCAACAAGAGGTCCCAAGTTCCATGTGTCATTTGTGGTAGTGGGTACAACACATTTATAATATGTGAGATGAGTTCCACCGTGTTTCTGCTCAGCACTGAAGAGCTGTCTACCCTATTTCAAGAGAGTGCTGGCACATGGAGTTTGACTCATGCTAAGAGAGTTGAAAATTATAACCTTTCAGTAGCATATTAGTCTTCATTTCCCAATTTATTTGTAGCATTTTCAGACTGCAAGGCATTCTTACAGCATACATATACTACTGTAGTTATATAAAAGTCACATTTCATTCTAAAGCAAAGATGGATGATGAATAGGCTGTAATTCTCCATTCCCCCAGAGAAAACAGATTGTGGCGTATGAGCTTACCAATATAATTTGAGATCACAACTGAAGTGAAATAAAGAATAGTTTAGCAGGCATTGGAATACTAAACTGGGAATCAAGAGGCACAGTTGTATTCCTAAAATTCACAATGCAACCTTGAACATGTTAATTTTTTTATTATTCATCTCCCTTTTTGATAACGTGAGAACGATATTCCACATCTTATCTATCTCCTGGGGATGTCCTGATGCCGGAGGAGATGAGGCTGGAGACCAGGGAATCAGCAGAGATACTCAAGGTCTCTGCCTATTTCCTTCCCTTAACTTGCTCATCAGAATAATAAATTTCTCTCCAGTGCACCTACGGCTCTTACTCCATGCCCCTATTACAGTATTTTCTCAATGATCATGTGTGTGGGTCTTTTTATGTCTCTCTTTTTTAAATTTTATTGAAGTATAGTTGATTTACTTTTTTAATGTCTCTTTTTCATTTTGACTTTTACTTTTTGTGACTTTTATGATGATTTTTATTGATGAGCTTTTTTTTTTTATTATTTAGAGGGGAAAAAATAAATCCTAGCCACAGGCAATTTATAAACTGGCATTATAGGGAAAGC
>NW_006799284.1:136257-136539 GCF_000442215.2 Lipotes vexillifer
AAAGACAAAGGCTGGAGTTAGAAATCCAGCAGTTAGAAATCTGATGCAGAAATCCACCGAACCCTCTGATACCAGTGGGTAATACTACGACCAAATTGTTCCAAACTAGCGGGAACTAGTCTGTCAATGATGTGGTTGGAGCCCCACACCCAGTGGTCCCTCGGTGCTTATCATTTCCGTGCCTATCTGCTCAAATTCCCACTGCCAGTACCTCAGCTCTTTGCCTAAGGGCTTTGTCCGATCACAGGAACCCACTCTGCTCCTGCTGGGCAGATCAGGAAT
>NW_006799284.1:136549-139484 GCF_000442215.2 Lipotes vexillifer
TGCTCCCCCAGGACAGCCTTCAACCAGTGACTGATAGGAGCTGATGAACAGACACTCCAACTCTTGCCTGCTTCTAACATCTCCTCTTTTTTTATTTTTTTAGCCATGCCACAGGGCATGTGGGATCTTAGTTCCCCAACCAGGAATCACACCTGCGACCCCTGCATTGGAAGTGTGGAGTCTTAACCACTGAACTGCCAGGAAACTCCTTGCCTCATTTCTAGACCAATCAGCACTCAGATCCAGAGCCAACCAGTTGAAGCCACTGAAGGCATTTGACCTGCAAAACCAGAGCAAGTACACAGAAGAATTCCCCTAATCCTATGCCCAAAGGACCCAGAGCCATTTACCCATGTAATTGTACACCGAGGAGAAGAGAATGACCAGAACACTTGAAGATTATTTGGCACAGGGTCCTAGCAAGTCACCATCCAGCCTCTTACTGGGGTGGAGGGAGTGAAGGGGAGACTAGGCAGTAAATAGAGAACTGGCCCAAGTCTGTCTCTCAGTGGATCGTTTTCTCCATTCCCAGATGCATAATTTAGACGATATCCTTACCCCAGAAAAAACTCCCACATTAGTTTACGTCTGGGGAATAAGTGTGTGGATGGGCCAATGGTGAGGGTAATGCTTCTACCAGAAGAAACAGTAAGGGTTCCACCAAATGCTCTCATCATGGGCAGGTCAAGCAAGTAGTGTCTACACTGCCAGAGCTCTGGCACTGTAGCTCTGATAATTATAAGCAGATAGGGTTGCTGTTATATCATGGGGCAAAGAGGAACAGGCCTGGAACCCAGAGAAGTCATCAGAGCCCCCTTGATGCTTCCATGCCCTCCAGGAACTCTAACCAAGCAACTGTAACTACAGAATCACTAAGACTCTAAACAGGGGTCCAGGCTGCAGAAGATGAAGGTGTGGGTTCCCCCACTGTGTAAGCCAGGGGTCCCCAAACCCCAGGCTGCGGATTGGTGCCAGTCTGCGGCCTGTTAGGAACCGGGCTGCACAGCAGGAGGTGAGTGGCGGGCAAGCGAGCGAAGCTCCATCTGCCGCTCCCCATGGCTCCCATTACCTCCTGAACCACCCCCCCCACCCCCCCAGCTGGGGAAAAACTGTCTTCCACAAGAGCGGTCCCTGGTGCCAAAAAGGCTGGGAACCGCTGGTAAGCGACCTCCAGGTGCTCAAGTGCAGGCTGAGGGTGCGGGGGATTTCGAGGGCACGGTGGAGGAAAGAGATGATAAGTAGCAGTGATGTCCTCGAAACCAATGGCAACAGCGGAGACTGTAGCTTGTCCACTAACTCCTAGTGACTGGCCTCAAACTTGAAGAAACAGTATGAGATAAAGTTAAAATGGGACACAAGGGGATGTGTGAGAGGCAAGAAACAGACTGTAGCAGAAACCATCAAAGCCTTGCTGCATCCCCTTGACACAATTTTCTTCACTCAATTTCCAAGGGCCATCACGCTTAACTCCTTGCCTGGGAGCTCTCTCTGTCCTGGAGCTATGGGACGTGCCAGGGGATTAATCCATTCCCACCCTGGAGCACACATCCTCCAATGCCAAGGGCAACTGGTAGGCAGATATCCAGATCCCTCACTCCTCCAGTGAGATAACTCTCAGTCCCAGCTTCTCTACTGTCTCTCCTCTGACTTCTCAGAGGAATTCAACTCCTGCTGCCTAGAGTGGTATCTTGTTGATAACACATCCTTTTGTGGCTGCCTTTCCTTCCTTGTTTCATTTGCCTACTCCTCCAGGGTGTTTTCTCTGATCATATTCTAAATAAACCTCAATTCTTATCTCGGGTTTGTTTTTGAGGGCACACGACTTATTAGGGATGTATATTCTGTTAAACAATTGCAAAGGAAGAGGTATTTACTGGATAACATCTCTTTTGTAAATAAGCAAAGTAGATTCACTCCTCTCCCTTGTGTAAACCCATTGTGTTCATCCCCTCCTTAATAAGGGACCAAGTACAGCTAGTGCTTTTTCCTGTTCTCCTTGGGTGGGAGCAGCTATGGAACTCTAAAATTCTTCATTTTAGGTAGAAATAATCTGAATGTGAATGCATGCAGAAAGGAAAGGTTATGATCAAAACAGGTAATGCATTCAGCACATGTGTATACCAGATCCTCTGTTACATACCTTGCATGCATTGCTATTTCCTTTTATTCTCACAGCAACTTTATGAAGCAGCAAGGATTATTATCCCCACTTTCCTGGTGAGAAAATGGAAGCATGGAGCGTTCATACAGCTTGGAAGATTCAAGTTTGGGAACGGCTGCCTTGGAATTCCATGCATGCACTTTCCCCTGTGCTACAGAGACTCCTTGCAATAAAGTAAAACAGCCTTTGTACATCTCTTAGGTTTGTAGCTTGGAGCACAGACAAACTAGTGCAATCCCCAAAACCAGAACCACTAAAAAGCCTGAGAAAGAATCTCAATTGTGAGAACAAAGAGGAAAATGTCTTAATAAACGCAGTGGGCACTTCCCAGGACTCCAGTCACCACCTGCAGTGCTCAGCTGGCTAGAAAGCAAGTAATCAAAGTTCATCCAACATGAGTAAATTGCTGAGTATGAAAACATAGGGAACTCACAACAGTGCCCTACTCAAAGTTTTCCTTTTAGCTGCGAATATGTATAACTCAAGAAAATAGACAGGGATAAAAATAAAGTGTAATACCAAAAACATGATCCATAAGAGGAAACATTGATAAAAAACTGAAAAATAGACTTCATCAAAAGCAAAAGAAGGGCTTCCCTGGTGGCGCAGTGGTTGAGAGTCCGCCTGCCGATGCAGGGGACGCGGGTTCATGCCCCGGTCTGGGAAGATTCCACATGCCGCGGAGCGGCTGGGCCCGTGAGCCATGGCCGCTGAGCCTGCGCGTCCGGAGCCTGTGCTCCGCAACGGGAGAGGCCGCAACAGCGAGAGGCCCGC
>NW_006799284.1:139561-169913 GCF_000442215.2 Lipotes vexillifer
AAAAAAAAAAAAAAAAAAAAAGAAAAAAGAAAAAGAAAAAGAAAAATTTTTTTTTTGCTCTGTGAAATATCCTGTGAAGAGGATGAGAAGATAAGCTACAAACTAGAAGAAAATATTTGCAAACCACATATTTGACAAAGGAGTTGTATCTAGAATATATAAAGGACACTCAAAACTCAACAGTTTAAAAAAACAATTAGTAATAAACATTTAGAAAGTGGGCAAAAGACAAGAACAGATATTTCACTGAGGAGGATAAACAGATGGCAAAAAAGCACATGAAACAGGGTTCAGCCCCATTAGCCACTAGGTAAATGCACATTAAAACCCCAGTGAGCTATCATTATATACCTATCAAAAGGGCTAAAATAAAAAATAGTGATAACCTAAAATGCTTACAAGAATGTGGAGAAAGTGGATCACTCATACATTGCTGGTCCGAATGTTAAATAGTACAGCCACTCTGCAGGAGAGGATGGCATTTTCTTATAAAAATAAGCATGTGCTTACCATGTGATCCAGCAGTTATTCTTGGGCATTTACCCCAGAGTAATGAAAAGTTAAATTCACATAGGAACCTGTACACAAATGTCCACGGCAACTTTACTCATAATATCCCCAAACTGCAAGCAATCCAAATGCCTTTCAACCAGTAAATGGTTAAACAAGCAGCAGTACATCCAGATGATGGAATAATACTCAGCAGTAAAAAGGAATGACCTATTAATACACCTAACAACCTGAATGGATCTCAAGGGAACTATGCTAAGCCAAAAAAAATCTCAAAAATTTATATACTGTAGGAGTCCATCTACATAGCATTCTTTTTTTTTTTTTTTTTTTTCGGTCCGCGGGCCTTTCACTGCTGTGGCCTCTCCCGGAGCACAGGCTCCGGACGTGCAGGCTCAGCGGCCATGGCTCACGGGCCCAACCGCTCCGCGGCATGTGGGATCTTCCCAGACCGGGGCACAAACCCGTGTCCCCTGCATCGGCAGGCGGACTCTCAACCACTGCGCCACCAGGGAAGCCCTACATAGCATTCTTGAAATGATAAAAGTATAGAGATGAAGAACAGATTAGTGGTTGCCAGGAGTTAGAGAGTAGGGCAGGGAAGAAAGTGGTCGTGGCTATAAGAGGAGGGCGAGGGTTCCTTGTGATGAAATTATCCTGTATCTTCAATGTGGCGGTAGTCTCACTGTTCTACACGTGTGATAAAACTGCATGGAACTAAACACATACACACATGAGTGCATGTAAAACTGTTGAAATCTGAATAAGGTCAATGGTTTATATCAATGTTAATTTCCCGGTTGTGATATTGTACTATAAATTATGCCAGATGTTACCACTGGGAGAAGCTGAGTGATGGGTATATGGACTCTCTATAATATTTCTTATAAGCATATGTGAGTCTACAATTAACTCAAAATAAAAAGTTAAAAATAATTTTTAATACAGTGGAATTGCATTATGTAATATAGCAAATTTTATGTTTGCTTATATCGCATAAAATGTAGTTTTACCTTCACAAAATGATGGATGGGCAGTTTATTTATATTTTGATGCCAAAGTCAATCACTTATTTCTTCAACATAAATACAGCAATGAGATCCAGCAGTAAATTAAAGTATTTTTGGATCTCCAACAAGAACTTTTAGTTCTTCGTGTCCACATGTAACTCTGAGTTCATGAGTCCACAGAGGATAGTGCAAATGACCTTACATGGTAGTTAGGAAACCCATGTTCTAAGTCTGGCTTTGCCTCTTTCTAGCCTAGGCCAGATTTCGCCTCGAGTAGTAACACAACACAAATATAATTTCCTTTAAAACATCAGTATTTAGAATGTCCCTCCTTACTGAATATTCTTGAAGTATCTTATTTAACTTACAGCAGGCAAGAAAAATTTTTCTCATATTTCTCCTACTGAACTCATATGCCATGATAAAACCTTTTTTTTTTTTTTTTTTTTTTTTTTTTGGGCGGTCCGCGGGCCTCTCACTGCTGTGGTCTCTCCCGTCGCGGAGCACAGGCTCCAACCGCTCCGCGGCACGTGGGATCCTCCCGGACCGGGACACGAACCCGCATCTCCTGCATCGGCAGGCGGACTCTCAACCACTGCACCACCAGGGAAGCCCTAGAATGTGAATAATATTTTTAAAGACATGTTCTTACACTAGTTCATTTAAGACAAACTTAGAAAACAGATAAAAAGAAAAAAATTATGTGACACAGAGATAATTACTTTTAATGTTTTGAGGCACTATATATATATATATATATATATATATATATATATATATACACACACAAATGGTCGGAGGACCTCAATCATATTTATGAAACTTCAGACATTTGTTTAAATAGCAAAATGTCCCGAAGCCATAACCTCTCAGATCTCCTAGCAGACTTCATCCCTTACACACAATGCTGATATCCTAGGAGAGCAGACTTTTCCCAATAACTCACTCCCTCTTCAGCCAAAATAAAACTTGAATTCATTCCAAATAACTGTGTTATCAGAGGAACATTTGCTAGCTGGGGGCACTGATCTAACTCTACTTTCAATAAGAGCATAGCATGATTTATAAAGCCGAGGAGGCACATGCTGACGTGGTCTCAGGGTTTTTCTTCACCTTTGTTTTATATCTGGACAAAAAGGTTATGAGCCTTAAAAACGCCAAGCCATGACTTTGTATTACAATTAATGTTGCTGTGTTCACCTTCTAATCCATAGCTGACTGATACTATTTTTTTCTCTCTTGAACGATCAGTCACAATGTTTGGAATCCTGGGGGGACACATTATAATGTGGGGACCCCTATCTCCAATACATGTTGCTTATGACTTTAAGTCAGGTAGGTTTTAAAGGAACTTTGGAGAAAGAGATGGCCATCTCAGTAAATAGACAATGGAAAGAGAATCTGGTAGAAATCCCTTTAGATTGTTGCAAGCGAAGGTTTTGATTAAAAGAGTTTGTAGCAAATATTCTGTAAGCTAAGAAAAGCTTTGAACTTGGGTGAATACATTTGAAACTTATAAGCTAAGAGATGGTAGATACAAAGCGATCTTCAAAATAAATTTTGACGGGCAAAACAGGACAAAGATTCGTGGGACCATATAAATAGGCAATATTTAAAGCTACTATCATAAAGGGAATCAAACCTTTAAGTCACCATATAGGGTCTAAAGATCTAGATTTTTTTTTTTTCTGGATAATGCACTGGCCTGTAATGGGTCTAAAGTTTTGAAGCAGCTGGTACAAAGAAAAAGAACTTAACTTCAGAGACTAATGGATCTTTGTCAAACAATAAGTAGCAAATAGTTATCACCATATTAAAAGG
This sequence comes from Lipotes vexillifer, assembly GCF_000442215.2. Lineage (NCBI taxonomy): Eukaryota > Metazoa > Chordata > Mammalia > Artiodactyla > Lipotidae > Lipotes > Lipotes vexillifer. The sequence continues at coordinate 142,903 of NW_006799284.1, forward strand.
TTATTCGCCCCTAAAAATAAATAAGCAAATAAACAAATACATATGCGTTTCTATGCCACTGACCCCTGCTGCCCCCCGCCCAAGTAAGTCAAGGCCTGTTTGGGATCATTCCTTCGTTGGCACCGGCTTCCTGAGGGTCTCAGCGCTAGGGCTTTATAGGGTGAAGGCAGACATGATGGTGTTAATGGGGGAGACTTGGGGGTATATAGACATTTCCGGTGATTCTTGCCTAATCTTCCTCTCATCACTGCAGCCACCACTCCCCCTATTGCTATGTCAAAATAATAATTCTGAAACAAATAAAACCAGGGGAGGAAATCAGTGAATAAGTCAAAGAAAATCATTCTCTGGATTTCCCTCTTTTTCTGGAGCCCCAAAGTTGCAACTGTGCAGAAACGCTGGCAGCTAAGCACCAGTCGCGTGCTTCAGGGTCCAGATTTCACAGCGCTCTCTGTAGCATGTTTCCCTTTTGTTACCCCCTAGGCTTTAGCAAAGTCGTCTTCTGACTGTCCCGGCTGCATCTCACAGGTATTGTGAGAAAAAAAGGGAAGAGTCAGTTGTCCATGGTGGGCTGGAATTCTAAGAAGATGGGAAGATTTGGGGTCTTGTGCTCCTGGCAGCCAACCCACAAAGACATCCTCTTACAGGTCAGTCTTGAGTCTCTGGGTTTGTTTCCTCAGTCACTTTGGTGATAATGGCATTCCCCATCTCCCCCCTCCCGCCTCTCATAACACTACTGAGCCCATTCACTGCCTCAGGCTTCACCCCATGAGTAGTCACCAAAGCCAATTCGTCCAGAAGAACATGCAAAGCTGGATACAGATCAGGCCCTAAGTGTGTCCATCAGGACCAGGCAAACTATGACCCCTTGGCCAAATCTGGCCCACCACCTGCTTTTATCAATAAAGTTTTATTGGAAACCTGTCATGTCCACTTGTATTGTCTATGACTGATCTTGTGCTACAGAGTTCAGTAGTTGTAACAAAGACCACATGACTCCCAAAGCCTAAAATATCTACCATCTGACCTTTACAGAAAAATGTTGCTGACCCCGGTATAGGTAGTAAAAAAAAAAAAGAAAGAAAATAAAAAGAAAAGGATTCTTCACATTGAACTTTTTAAAGCTCCTTTCATATACATAAGCCGACTTCAATCTCTCAGTATACTCTCTGGTTTTCCCACAATAACCCTGAATGAGAAAAACTACCTTTTCAAAAAATATCCAAATAAGTACAGAGCTCTAGTACAATGTGTGATAATAATCTACTTACTATAATTTTCACACGCTCCACTTTCTAGAAAGGGCAAATGCCAATCATGTTGTTAATTCCTGACCTTCTCAGGTCTGGAGTAAAATTAACTGCAGACAATTTAATGAGCAATTCCCCGCTCTGACCTAGGGATGCAGCAATGAGAACAGGACGACAGAGGGAACTGGAACCTTCTTTGCAGGATGTCCTGTCAGCTCTGACCTTTGAGAAAAGACACACGTAGAAGCTACTTCAGTCGGAAATCACCCACGGAAAGAGCTGCAGCCCTTCAAGATATCAAATATCTTTAATGCCTTGTACACTGAGACTTCTTGCTTTGAGATGGCTTTAAATTTTTCTTCTTTGAGCTTTTTGATATTTTTCAAATTTTCTAAGATAAATATAACTTTGTAATTAGAAAAAAAGCTATTTAAGAATCAATTACACACACACACACACAAAGAATCAATTACACAAAAGCATACTGTTTTCATATGCGCTATTTAGATTATGTATACATCATCTGCAAAGCTAATCTTATTTAAAAAAAGAGCCATTAAAAAGTGAGTGTGTTGATGTAGAGAACAAACGTATGTACACCAAGGGGGGAAAGCGGGGGTGGGATGAACTGGGAGATTGGGATTGACATATATACACTACTATGTATAAAACAGATAACTAATGAGAACCTGCTGTACAGCACAGGGAACTCCACTTCGTTGTACAGTAGAAACACAACATTGTAAAACAACTATACTCCCATAAAAAATAAATAAATAAGTTACTGTGTCGCCATATACACTGTTGTATGGCCACTTGAGTATTTAGTGTCTATCCCAGAACAATTGTTCACCTATAAGATCTAATACAAGATCTCCCCAAACCTCCTTGCTAGAGAACGTATTTTTTAAAAATCGTTTTCTTTTAGAATAGTTTTAAATTTTACTCCTCCCCCAAATTGAGAAGATAATACAAAGAGCTCCCACATACCCAACCCAGACCTAGTTTCTTCTACTAAGGTTTTACATTAGGACAGTTACGTCTGTTATAGTTAATAAACCAGTACCGATACATTATTAACTAAAGTCAACAGTGTATTCAGACTTCCTTAGTTTTTTATCTAATGCCCTTTCTCTGCTCCAGGATCCCAACCAGAATATGTTAGATTATATCTCCTTAGGCTCCTCTAGGGTGTGACAGTTTTTTAGAATTTCCTTATTTTTGATGACCTCGACAGTTTTGAGGACTAATGGACGGGTGTACTGTAGGATGTCCCACTATCAAAATTTGTATAATGTTTTTCTCATGATTTGACTACAGTTACAGGCTTTGGGGGGAGGAGCATTGCAGAAGTAAAGCAACATTTTCATTACATTGTATCAAGGGTATATAGTATTAACATGATATATAACTATTGATGTTGACCTTGATCAACTGGATAAAGTAGTATTTGTCAGGTTTCTCCATCATACGGTTACTCTTTTCTTCCCCTCTCCCCTTCCATACTGTTCTCTTTGGAAGGAAGTCGCCATGCACAGCCTGCAGTTAAGGAGTGGGGTGCTAGGTTCCACCTCATTGGGTGGGGGAACAGATCCATAAATTATTTGGAATCCTTCTGCATAAGACATTTGCCTCTTTGCGCCCATATTCTAATTTATTCTATCCTTTACTCATCAGTATGAGCTCATGGATATTTATCGTGTGTTCTGTGCTATATAAGGGAATGCACTCTTACAGAGCTATAAAATGCAGTCTTCCCAAAGAAGAATTCAGGCCCTGTCTGTACTGCTGAAACAATCAATACTGGTTATTGGAACAATCTGTTTCCATGTCCAGCTCCATCCCTCTGGGGATAATTCTTCCGCTATGGAAAATAGAAAGGATTCAAACTTAAATGCTGAGCCCAGCCTTTCTCATTCCAGCCACACCTGACTTGTGGCTTCGGCCTGCAAAGGTCATTTAAGAAATACTTGCAAAATGATCAGTCAGCGGAAGAATGAGTCCCTAAATCTCTTAAGAGCTCTGTCTGGGTATCAGAGAATGCGGTAAAGAACATTTTCCCCCGGATACGATGTGGTTCAGAAAGAAGCCTTGATTTTGCAAAAAAATCTTTCTCATTTATTTTCCCACATATAACCGTTGGATTGTTGACTTTCCCAACAAACGGGCGAAGACACACGCTTGCCCCTGTCATTGAATTTTGACGCTGAACTCAGAATCTCTTATTTCTCACATGAAAATTTATATAAGCACATTTGGATTTTTAGTTCATTACCCAAAAGACAAGGATCTTCTGAACTAGGGGAGGGCATTCCCCGAGAAACAAAGCACTAAGAGGGGCCCAGGATTGTGGGCCGGAGCGGTACCTGCTTCACTGTACCCCTCACACCCACACAGAAGCGATGATGATATACGATGAACAAATTATTGGAAGACAGTAACCAAGGATCAGGCATCAGGAGGCCTGTGTTTCTGTCCTCTAACCAGCTGTCTGTCCTGGAGTAATCACTTCCTGACTCGGGGTCTCAGGTTTTCTTGGGCAGGGATATGGAGAGGCAATTCTTCCCGGCTATTAAGAACCAAAAGCATTCAACATACCTTGTCCTGGAAGTTCTTAAGCTTTAAAATATTTTCCAAGAACCCTACTGAGAAAAATGCCTTTGCTGGGTGGAATTGGCCAGATTGATTACAACTGCGTGACAGTCACAGCAAATATTTAAGGCAGCCACTTCCAGCAGCTTCAGCAATTGCTCCTGAAGGGAAAAGGGTGAGTGAGAACAAACAATACAGCTAGTTTTCAGAGCTGTTTTTCTAGATCGAGCCAGATTTCGGCAAAATTGAGAATTAACCAGGCAAGGCTTTTCCATTCTCTCCCCTCTGTGTGTGTTTGGTTTAATAATTTTTAAAACAACCTTTTAAAATAAGCTGTTATTTATAGAAACAGGACCTATGCATTGTGGAAAATAAAATGCAAACAAGTAAAACTTAAAAAATAAAAACATCACCTTTTAACCATGCAGAGACCACCCTTGTTAATACCTTACTGCATGTCATTCTGGGTCATTTTCTACATATATATATGTATATTTACTTATGTTTGACGTAAGATCATATACTATTACCTATTTTTTCAATGAATGATCTCTACATTATTACATCACCTAACAACCAGACAATATTCAACTTTCCCCAATTGACTCCAAAAGCCGTTTAGCCGGTTTGTTCAAACCAATATCTAATCCAGGACGATGAGGGCATTGCACCTTTTTCTTTTTTCCCTCAGTCTCTTTTAACTTAGTTCTGACATGAAATAGATAGCCCCAAATATCCTGGAAAATGCCCCACCTTCTGGACTTGAATTTGTCTTTGCTGTTATCTTACAGTGTTGTTTAGCTGTCCCTGTACAACAGTTCAATCTGAAGGCTTGAATGGATGCAAGGTGTGTCACATCAGAAGACTTGTAATATCTCCATACACCACTGGTGGCGCTAAGCCTGACCCCTGGATTAAGGTACTGATGGTCTGGTATCGCATTACTGTAAAGGTTGCACCTTGCCTCTGAGCGTGTACCTGTGTGGTATTACTTGGACACTATAGGAGTGTTCAGTTGTTCCTTGCCCATCCATCTAGTGACCTTTTACACAGACTGATCGTGCCTACCTGGGTCAATACTCTCATTATAGTTTCCCAAATGACATTTTCCTATTTCTTTCCTTCTCTGTGTATTTAGTGTCTACGCTCCTTTGAGCATCACTGATGTCCTAGTCACTTGTGGTTCAAACCATGTCAATGGCCCCTTTAACTTTCCTGCCACGATGGCCACATGTGAATGTGTAAGTACCCACATCTGCCTTCTGTGTTAAGCATGGTGTGAGGTGGGGTGTCAACCTTGTCACATCTTTATGAAATAATGCCCAATGCCTTTCTGCTTTACAACCACACTATATGAAATGACACCCACGTAGGGCAGCTAGGAAGGGGTTGTCAGCTTCCTAAGTGGGATCATGAAATAAGTCTCGGAAATGGGCACATTCTGAAGTACGTTGTATATAGTAATAGAAAGTATTCAAAGCTGTTTTTTTTTTTCCTGGTAGAGTGCACCCTCTCCCACTCCCTCTTCCTCATCACCACCCCACCATGCTTTTCTGTGAGGTCTAGTAGGAAGAAGCAAACCCTATCTAAGTCAAGTTCACTTGTCCCCATCATTTGTCCTGTCTGCCCTTATGACCAAAGAACACCTGACCATTGGGATGACACAGCTCTGAAACTCTTGAGCTGTGGATGCTGGAAGCAAAAGAGTACACTTTTATGAGCTCAACTCGTGTATCAGGAATTCTGCTAGGAACGTGTCTTAGCTCAGGCTGCTGTAACAAAAAACCATAGACAGAGCGGCTTATAAACAACAGAAATTTATTTCTCATGGTTCTGGAGGCTGGGGATTCTGAGAGCAAAACACCAGCAGACTTGGTGCCTGGTGAGGACCCTCTTCCTAGTTTATATAGATGGCTGTCTTCTCACTGTGACCTCACGTTGGCGGAAGGGTCAAGGGAGATCTCCAGAGCATCTTTTATAACGGCACTAATCCCATTCATGAGAGGTCTGCCCTCATGACCTAATCACCATCAAAAGGCCCCACTTCCTAATACCATCACATTAGACCTTAAGATTTCAACCTACAAATTTTGGGAAGATACAAATATTCACTCTATAGCAGAACGTAATTCTGAAACACCGATTTATGGATGAAGAAACTGAGGGTAGAGATATTAAGGTTCTTGCCCTCTGTTTCAGTCACTTAGTTGTCTCTCTGACCACATGACTCCCATTCCTTCCCTGCTGGCAGAGTCCACTTCCCACACTAGAGGCCAAAAATGTCACAGCCAGGGCAAGAGCATGGGACCCATCCAGATCAGTGGTCCTCAACCAAGGGGGGAAAGTGTGTGTGTGGAGGGATGAATTGGGAGATTAGGATGGACATATATACACTAATATGTATAAAATAGATAACTAATAAGAACCTGCTGTATACAAAAAAAATTAATTAAATTTAAAAAATTTAAATTCATCTTCGAGGAGCTTCTGAGAAAGGTGTCCATCCCCATAAAAAGGAGTGCAGAAGAGGAAACTGCCCCTTCCACACTTTTTTTTTTTTTTTGCATTCTTTCCTCTCTAATCAGTTCCAAGTCTCTTGTCCTCTGCTGTTCTTCCCCCAGTAGTCCCTGCTAAAACTTCCTCTCAAGATAAATCTTTGGAAAATGTTAAGGACAGGATAAGAGCTTAATGTGTTGTTCTCCTGAGGTCCTCTCATGCCTTACGCTAGGATTGAAGCCCTTACAGTAAAATCTCAGAAAGAGAGAAAGAGGATAAGAACAGGGCTGTCCAGCTGCCCCTCAAAATGTCTCCTTGGTTCACTTTGGACCCAACAATAACATTAACACTCCGAATAATGTTGTTATGGATCGAATGTTGTGTTGAAATCCTAACCCCTAATGTGATGGTATTAGGAGGTAGGGGCCTTTGGGAGGTGATGAGGTCATGAGGGTGGAGCCCCCATGTTGGGATTAGTGTCCTTATAAGAAAGGAAGAGAGCCATCTCTCCCTGTCTGCTCTCTGTCATGAAAAGATACAATGAGAAGATAGCCATCCACAAACCAGATGGTCCTCGCCAGAACTCAACTGTGCTGGCACCCTGATCTCAGACTTCCAGTCTCCAGAACTATGAGAAATAAATTTTTGTTGTTTATAAACCACGCAGTCTGTGGTCCTTTGATATAGCAGCCCAGACTGACTAAGGCAAACGCCATGTCACTATCAGCTTCATCATCATCATTATCATCAGGGCCAGGACAGGAGTCAGGCACTCACTTTCAGAGTCATTTTGCACCCTCACTTGCCTCATCTTAGCCGTGATTCTCAATGTCAATGAATCCTTAGCAGGTCCCAGGCCCTGTTGAAAGGTGTTTATATGTTATTAACGAGAAGAGGAAACTCAGGCACAGAAATCTCACCAGTAAACATTCTGCCAAAGTTACACAGCTAATGAAGGAGAGAGTGTGGATTTGAATGGGTGACAACAGTTAAACACATCCTCTAAGGTTCTGGTGTTTGGAGACGGGGGCCTCTGGGTATTGACTCTATTTATCACTCTGAGTATAAGCATATCTCTGCAAAAAAAAAAAAAAAAAAAAAAAAAAAAAAAAAAAAAAAAAAAAATCTGACGACTTATTTTTAATAGGAAATCTGTGGGACGAAGCAGTCAATTATTATGAGTGGTAAGTTACTCAGCGAGAGTCTGCCAGTGACTAAGGGTGCGACCACAGGCAATCAATTGCCCTCTCTGGACCAGTAAGGAAATTGTAACCTTTCTGCCAGAAGCAAATGATAAAGGGATAAAGGAGTATGGGTTCGAGATAATAGGGAAGTAGGTGAGGTTATAGATATGAGTGAAGCTTCTGCCCCATCTATCCATCTTCTAATGCTATTTGTTTTCAACCAGCGCTGGCCAAACCCACATATCTTAGTGAAATTCATCTGCAGGTCGAGTGAATGCAGTTTTCAGGGTGTATCACCGACGGCCAGGAGCTAATTCCTAACTTGGAGCAACTCAAAACATGAGCTCAACATTTTACAGTAACAGCAGGTAGAAATGTCAATTTCTCTGGCTGAGCTGAGTCATCTGTGAAATGTGGACACAATTCAATTTAAATAATAGAACAGTAGCAGCACGGATTTATGTTTCTGCATGACTCTCTGCTTAGCTCAAATTGGACCCACTACACCGCCTGATTTCTCAGCAGGCAGTTAGCCTGTAGGAGATGTTCCACATCCAGTAACAAATCTCATTTCCTCTCAGCCTCATGGAGACAACAAAAGCCAGATGGTCCTTCAAGGCTGTTAATTATGCTCAATGATCCCAAGATGGATGCGGCCTACTTCTGGACTTTTCCGCCTAAACCACAAGGTGGCACTGAAGCACAGGAAATGCTTCTGAAGCTGAGGGCGTCAACTGCTAGGAGGAGGGAAAAAAGGAAAGCAAAGATCCCTCATCTCGGGTGGCTGAATTAACGAGGAAGATGAAGGCCTAGGAAGGGCCTAGCAAGGAAGGCAGCACGCAGCGAATTCCCAGTTAGCCTTGTAAATCCACAGGTGTCCGTGTTTCAGGCTACAGGTAAATTAGGTCTGAAAATTCCAAGGAGCTTAAAGAGCAATTAAGTCATGCTTTGGTTTGTTAATGAAGCCAGCACTAACCAACCGGGCAGGTAAAATATAATTGAGCTCAGAGCTGAAAACGCCACCGTGTCTCTGTTGTAAATTCTACAGCTGTTAAGCTCTGTTTGCATTTATAGGTGTGCTAAACAGTGAAGGAAACCCCAGAAACATCCCGCAGGAAATTCTAGACAACTGGGAGGTCACCTCTCCTAAAATCCAGGGAGCAGAGAGAGAAAAAGAAGACAGCCTTCCCCACAATCTTTCTAGACCTGTGCTGTGCGATGCAGTATCCTTACGTGCCCACTGGGTACTTTCTGAATTGAGATGGGCTATAATTTTAAAATATACACTAGAGGGACCTTCCTGGTGGCGCAGGGGTTAGGAATCCTCCTGCCGGTGGAGGGGTCGCCAGTTTGAGCCCTGGTCCGGGAAGATCCCACATGCCACAGAGCAACTAAGCCCATGCGCCACAACTACTGAGCCTGCACTCTTGAGCCCGCGAGCCACAACTACTGAAGCCTGCGTGCCTAGAACCCGTGCTCTGCAACAAGAGAAACTACCTTAATGAGAAGCCCACGCACCACGACAAAGAGTAGCCCCTGCTCGCCACAACTAGAGAAAGCCCGCGTGCAGCAACGAAGACCCAAAGCAGCCAAAAATAAATTAACTAAATATATATATATACACACTAGATTTCAAAAAAATGTAAACTATCTCATTAATCATGTTGTATACTGATTACATGTTGAAATGGTAACATTTTGGATCTACTGAGTGAAATCAAATATTAAAATTAACTTTTTTTTAATTGGGTTCCTAAAAAATTATAAATTACATATGTGGCTCTCATTGTACTTCTGTTGGATATTAGTGCTCTAGGAGCAAAGCACTGATACGCATGTCGTTTGTAAAATACTGAAATACTTTCATACCAGCAGGATGATAACACCGCCCTGGTCCCCCGACCCCTCCTTGTGTCCTCACAGCCTTGGGTGCTCAAGTCCCTCAGCCTTGCAGTGTCCACACCCCAGCCAGCTCACGGTAAACTCATCTCCTGTGTCCATCCCACCACCCCCAGGCCTCTGGGCCTGACCCACAGGAGAGTTGACACTCTTGGCGGGAGTGCTGGCCCCCTGCAGACAAATTCCCCATGAGCAGCTGGCCTCCACTTAGTCGCCCTGCCTTGGTTGTTGGTGAGAAATGCCGCCTTTGCAGTGACTCTGCTTGTCAAATATTTTGCATCTCACCCACGCCTATAAAGCTTGCATTTTCTGTATCAGTGATAGTCCTCAATTTGTGTTCTACGTATTTGTATGTTGGTTTCCCCAAGGACACTGTGAGGTCATGGGTGGCAGGGTAAGTCTCAACCAGACCTTTATTCCCTGCTCGCAGCACTGTGAGAAAATGCACAGATGTATGTTGCACGTATTTCCTTTGTATATATGTTGGTTGAAGGTAAGAAATGGAGAGACTCTTGAGCAGTGTCAGGAGGCCACATAGGGGCCCTCAGACCAGCCTCCACATCCAGAAAGGAGGCTGACTTCTCCCACAGAGATTCTGAGGACACTTTCCCCCTGGGGGTTAAGCTACTTGGGAAAAACGAGGAGCAGGAAATCTCTGAAGGGTCTGCAAGGTGAAGCCAGCTAGAATCTAAAGTTTATTTTGTCGGAAATCCTCATGGTGTAAAATGACCAAGTCACTTTCAGTCTGTACTTCAAGGTCTCAATCTGATTCTTCAAATCCCCATTCATTCTGTTTCTCATCTATAGATGTCTTTCTCTCTCTGAACCCAAGTCCCCTTAAAACCGAGTTCCCTCACTGTGCTTATGATTAACCTCCCTATCCAAAACTTTATTCCCTTTCTGGTCCTCAATCCTGTGCCGAGCACTAATCAATCAGAGTCCTATGAACGAAATTGCTGTTGTTGATAACACTGTTAACGTATTAAAATGGCTATTATAGATATCATCATTAATGCACAAACTCAGGTTGTTTCTCCAGGGCAAGATGAGCTAACAGGCCCCAGAGCCATAGACTACCTGGCCAGAGAATCCTAAATCAGAGACATCCTGACTCCCGAAACGACAATTAAGAAATGTCACAAGACAGCGATTAATCCCAGCCTCTTTGTTCTTCCCTGTTTGAAAACCCTTCACTCAAAGAACAAGTGGCCTGGATCTGAAGCTTGTCTTTCACTCCCTTGCTTGCTGCCCTGCAATAAACACTGTACTTTTCTTCACCACAACCTCGTGTCAGCAGATTGGCTTTGCTGCATGTCAGGCGAGCAGACCCAAGTCCGGTTTGGTAACATCTCCAAGCTGTTACTGGACTCAAAAATTCCTGCACAGAGGAGAGTTAAGTTTTCACCTCTTGGATTGTAGCTCTTACATAATCCTTGCAACGACAGACCTTGGAAATGAAGCCGTTTTTACCTAGATCTTTGGAGGAAGAGCAGATATTTATGCCCTGGCTCACCAGTGATGAATCCCTTGTCAGCTTGAGAGGACAAGGCATTGGATTACTGTGCCCCCTGGGGTACATGGAAACTTGTCTGCACATCTTAAGGAATCAGACCCATGGCCCTACACCCGGCAAGCACAGCAAGGCTTTCATTACTGTGGAGAACAAGAACTCTGCTCCAGGGCTTTTTCTCAGCCCTCTAGTCACAGCTGCTCTGGAGCTGAAGGAGGCTGCAGAGGAAACGTCTTGCCCATCTAAATGCACAGCACTTAGAGTGATCCCCCACACTCCCAGGGCTGCCACTAGATGAGGAGGCAGAAGCGGCAGATACAAGCCCATAGTGACAAAAGTAGTATGGACTTGACTAAAGAGGAACATGGTGCCTTCCAAGAGCACAGCCCCTGGCTGTGGCCAGCCTCACAGTTATCCTTTACTACATGCTCATGATGTCCCAAGCTCTATGCCAAGGTGTTTCCAGACCTTACCTTAATCATCATTCCAAACAAAGAGATGAGTACGACTATTTATTCCTACTTTACAAAGGAGGAAACTGACACTCAGAGGGGTTAAACAACTTGCTTAATAACACACAGCAAATCGGTGCTGTGGTCTTTCTAAATTCAAAGTCCATGGGGCTTCCCTGGTGGCACAGTGGTTAAGAATCCGCCTGCCAATGAAGGGGACATGGGTTCAAGCCCTGGTCCGGGAAGATCCCACATGCTGCGAAGCACCTAGCCCGTGGGCCACAACTACTGAGCCTGCGCTCTAGAGCCCGCGAGCCACGACTACTGAAGTCTGCGCGCCTAGAACCCATGCTCCGTGACAAGAGAAGCCACCGCAGTGAGAAGCCCCCGCTCGCCGCAACTAGAGAAAGCCCGCACACAGCAACAAAGACCCAACGCAGCCAAAAGTAAATAAATAAATATTTTTTTAATAAAAGAAACCTATTGAAATATTACTCAGCCGTAAAAAAAAGAACAAAACAATGCCATTTGCAGCAACATGGATGGACCCAGAGATTGTCATATTAAGTGAAGTAAGTCAGACAGAGAAAGACAAGTATCATATGATATCTCTTATATGTGGAATATTTTTAAAAAGTGATACAAATGAACTTATTCACAAAACAGAAACAGACTCACAGACTTTGAAAACAGACATGGTTACCAAAGGGGATAGCGAGGGGTGGGGACTTTGGGACTGAAAAAAAAAGAGAAAGAAACCTATTGCGTCAGCTTCCTAAATCTCTCTCCTTTCATGCTCTCCTCTACCACAGTGCAAGCATCCATCATCTTCATCTGGACTCTTGAAATGGTCTCAGACAGCCTCCCTGCCTCCAGCACTGCCCCTGCCTTCTACCACCTGCTTGAGATTGCTACGAGAGGGATATTTCTAAAATGCAAGTTTGACATCACTCCAATGCTCAAAATTCTTCAATGGAGAATAAAATGAAAAACTGGGAGTTTGCTATGACCAAAAACAAAATGCATTTCTACCTCACAGCCCAGCAATTCTACTTCTAGATGCTTCTCCCAAGAGAAATAAAAACATATAACCACAAAAAGACTTGTACAACAATGTTCACGACATCTTAATTCACGTGAACCAAAAGCAACTTAAATAATCACTGACAGGAGAAAAATTAGCTATAATTGTGGTACATTCATACTATAGAGTATTACTCATCATTTTTCAAAACATGAACTACTAAAAACAAAATGATATGGATTACAAATATATAATTTGTATCAAATTACAAATATCGCATTGGACATACTTTTACTACAAATTATTTATTACCTGAAATTCAAATTTAATTGAGCATCCTATACTTTATCTCACAAACTTAACATGGCTTAATCTCAAAAACATTATGTTAAACAAATGAAGTCTGACACAAAAGCACAGATCCCAAATGATTCTTTTTATATGAAGTTCATGAAGAGGTGAAATTAATATTTGGTGATAGGGCTTCCCAGGTGGCGCAGTGGTTGAGAGTCCGCCTGCCGATGCAGGGGACGCGGGTTCGTGCCCCGGTCCGGGAAGATCCCACATGCCGCGGAGCGGCTGGGCCCGTGAGCCACGGCCGCTGAGCCTGCGCGTCCGGACCCTGTGCTCCGCAACGGGAGAGGCCACAGCAGTGAGAGGCCCGCGTACCCGAGAGGCCACAACAGTGGCCTTTACACAGTGACTGTGTAATGCAAAAAAAAAAAAAAAAAAAAAAAAAAAAAAATTGGTGATAGAAATTAGAACAGTGGTTGCTTCTGGGTAGTGAGGCTTGAGCAGAGGGGAGGCTAAGGAAATTTCCAGGGTAATAGAAATGTAGATTGGGATGGAAATTAGGCAGGTGTATACATTTAGCAAAACCCATTAACTTGTACACTTAATTTTACCTCAATTAAAAAAAAACAAAAACTGGGGAATTCCCTGGCAGTCCAGTGGTTAAGACTGCGCTTCCACTGCAGGGGGCACGCGTTCAATCCCTGGTTGGGGAACTAGGATCCTGCGTGCTGTGCAGTGCAGCCAAAACATTAATAATAATAAAATAAAAAAACAAAAACTATTTTCCAAGGATTCTCAATGCCTAAACTCTTGATTATACCACACAGGTTTCTTCTTCCTCTTGCCATTACTTATCCACTACCCTCCCCTTACCCTTAATGAGTTCTACTGGCCAAGTGTGATGACACTGGGATCCATCGTTTCAGCTCTGGCTCTACCTCCTTTAAGATGAAGACTTGCTAAGAGAGATTTAGACCCACTTTCTTTTCTGGTCCATGGTACCTTGCAGTCCACCTCCATTTACAGTCCTGTCCCATTGTTAGAGAATCACTGACTGAAACCACCCACCCTGGCCAGGCACGATAATAACCAAAATTCGAGAGTTATCTCACAACAGGAGGTCCCGGTAAGGAACACAGAACTGACAAGCTACCGCCAGCTGGAAGAATTTGGGAGGGGACAAAAGGAAGGAGGAGACACCAGCCCATAATATGTCCTGCCAACCTCCCAGAAACCCCTGCGCTGAACTCCATCTTGACTGAGAGGTGCACATGCCACCAGAAAGGGCCCTGAGTCGGACCAAATATGGGCACAAGTAAGATGATTGGCCAGAGACAACCCAGAAGGCTAACCCCACCACCATAAACCGTGAGACTGCAAGCCACGAGGCAGAGCAGTCCTCCTGGGTTCCCTTACCCTCCTGCTCTCCACCCGGGCGCCCCTTCCCAATAAAGTCTTTTGCTTTGTCAGCACATATGCCTCCTCGGACAATTCATTTTCTAGTGTTAGACAAGAGCCCACTCTCGGGCCCTGGAAGAGGTCTCCCTTCTGGGAACACCATTGCTTTATTGTCATCGTATACACCACACTAAGCTGTAAATTCCTGGAGGGCAGAGACCTTTCCTCTTTGAATTCATGCAATACAATAAATATAAAGCACCTAGTAACCATCCACAAATGAAGGAACCAAACATTTACTCCAATCTCTCTTCTTAATTTCCTACCAAGAGGCTCAATACTTTCATTTTCAACTTTTTTCAAATACAATATTAAACACATATGCACATACATAAAAGATTTTCAAATGGTCAGAAAAGAATTAATGAAGGGCAAGTCTCCTTCATACCCTAGTTGCACAGTTGCCCTAACTTTCAGAAAGTCACTACATTTTATTCTAGATCACTCTACAAATGTATGCATAAGCATATTTTATGTATATATATGAATTATATGCATATATATTATGAATATATATTTATGCATATGTGCATATATCTACATATCCTTCTGTTAATATATTTTTAATTAATTTATTTATGGCTGCACTGGGTCTTCGTTGCTGCACACGGGCTTTCTCTGGTCGCAGCGAGTGGGAGCTACTCTTTGTTGCAATGCTCAGGCTTCTCTCTGGGTGGCTTCTCTTGTTGCGAAGCATGGGCTCTAGGAGCGCAGGCTTCAGTAGTTGTGCCCCACGGGCTCTAGAGTGCAGGATCCGTAGTTGTGGCGCACGGGCTTAGCTGCTCCACGGCACGTGGGCAGACCAGGGCTCGAACCCGTGTCCCCTGCATTGGCAGGCGGATTCTTAACCACTGCGCCACCAGGGAAGCCCTCCTCCTGTTAATATTAATGGCAGATACTGTGCTACTTATTCTCCACTTGCCACTCCTATTCTCAATCCATTTTATGTCCTATTTGTCCCCAAGAGGTGGCCCCTGCATACTTCATTACTCAGACTCCCTTGCTGGCTGGCTTCCAGTTGGGTCTGTCCAGTGAATGACATGGAAGGAAGGGGGTTGGAGGATGGGGAGAGAGAGAGGTCTGGGTATCTCTTCCTCCTCTCCTTTGGCCCCACGTCCCTGATGGTAGCTGCACGCCTCCACACCTAAAGCTGCTGTGCACAGCCCCTACTCCAGGCTCCAGTGCTTCAGCCCCTTCAGCTCCAAGGATGTACCTTAATCTAGGTTTCCTGGAAACAGACTGAGATGGAGAGGTGCGTGCACATAGCTTACTGAGGAATGTCTTGGGAGACACACCTGTAAGGAAAGGAGGAAAGCAGGACTGGCCAGGAGAGGCTAACATGAAATGCAGTTCAGTGAGGCCTCAGATGATGCTACAGGGAGCTCTGGAGCTGGGGTGGCCCTTCAGAAATGTCCCAAATTGAGAAAAGGGGGTTGGGTTTTGTGTTCCTGCATCAGATAGTCATTGGCCGTGGCCACCCCCAGGAGGGAGTGTAATCTGAATGAAGCTGTCCCTTGTGGTGGCTGAGGGCAACCCAGTGAAGGGTCACCTGTGAGCCAACAACAGTTGATATTCCCAGTTCCTGGGAATGGGTACATCAGCCCCGGAAAGGAGATCTGGGTGGAGAACCTCAGTTTCCATTATAGGGAGGCAGTGGCTTCTTCCTCTGGTGCTGGTGTCTAAGTGTCTCTGCCCACACTTCTGTAAACAGTCCGTTCATTACAGTCTCGATATTTGAAACATCAGAGGCAAATTTTGTTTCCCAGTGGGATCCTGACTGACACACACAAAATACATGCAAGCCCCGACCCACTCACACACACATACACTTATACTTTCACTTAGTATGTCTTGAAACACATTCCATCTAAGTCTATAATTATCCAATGGCTACATTATGATTCACTGCATCAGTATAATATAATGCAATTATCAACTTCTCTTAGACACTGAGGTTATTTCCAGCTTTGCTCTTGCAAAAAATGGTGCAATGAGCACTTGTGTACATCTTTGCACACGTCAACAAGAAAAGGATACATTCTCCACAGTGAACTTGCTGGATCAAAGAGTATGTCCATTTTAATTTTGATAGACATTGCCAAACTGTCCATGAAGAGTTTACTTCATTATCTGTTATCGTAAGCAGAGCAGAGTGGCTATACCAGCACTTATTCATCAAATGCGTGTTCACTGTTTTCAAGGCAGCCTGTTGGATCGGAGGTCTCCCAAGGGCATGCATCCTCTTACCCTTCTCTTCCACCCGCAGCCAACATGCCTCTTCGGATACATGCTCATTGCTGGGCTGGAGAGTGACCACTGTTAGACAAGCATGGCTTCACCACCCATTTTCCCACCGTCGTTTTGCCTTTCATTCCGGTAGACTGACCTACGATGCTTGGCCCTCAGGGCTACAGTGTCAAGTGTGATTAGTGAAGGAATTTCCATCTGTTCTCTCTCCTCGCAGAGTTCAGGATGCCCTTAGTAATTCCATCAGGTTGTCTAGAGCTAGAAAACTGGAAGTTAACCTGGAATAATGAAAGCTGGCATGTGTAAATGCACCTTACTGTGTAATTAGTAATCAGACCAGTGCCCCACATTCTACAGACTCAGACACTCTACATGGGTTTTCCGCTTCAGGATACTAGCAATCTCACCTTGAGGCCTTTTTAACTAACATCTCAAAGGAGGCATGATCCATTTCAGAAAAAAGTTCAGCTTCATCAATTCCACCACCTCAGTTCCAAATTGCCCCTTAATGCCCTCCTATCCAAGCATAACATATAGATGCATTTCATTTGTTTTGACTAGGAACATTAATAAGTGAATTACACTCTCTAAAATTAGTTCTGGAACATCCTTGGAAATGGAAGAGAAGTTACATAATTTCAGGAACACAAAATGAAGGGCCCCCTGTCATTTCATCTAATAGATCATTTCACCTAATGCTCTAATCTCTTGGTTTTAGAAGGAGCTACACTTGATTTTAATAGAAGTGGATGTCATCCAGCACAATCTGATAGGCTTCTTACAGCCCATCAAACTTTGAGACATAACCCATGAAAAACAATCTAGAAGGGCCCAAGAGAAGAGAGCAGAATTTAGAGTTGATGACTTCCAGACACTGAGACAGGACAGGGCAGCCTCAGGCTGTTCAAGGACGACGGTGAGAGCTAAATGCTGCCCTTCTTTCCCTGCCTGTTAGCAGGAACACATGACACAGGGAAGCAGATCTAGGTTGCTGATCACTCGAGCTAAGTGGAATACAGCTGACTTAGCCAGGGGAATCTGACTGAATAAGATGGTCAGAAGTCCTAGGTGCTCATCCCAGCTCTAAAGCAATGCCTCAGCCACTGACGTCTTCAGTTTCCTCCTCTGTAAAACGGTGAGAGCATCATCTGCCTGGCCAACATCACGTGGTTTTTATGAGGATCAAAGGAGATACTAGGTAAGAAAGCACTTTGTAAAGGAGGCAGTGCCGTACAATCAAAGGGGGTTATTATTTTCCACACTAATCCAGAGCACCTGCTGTCCAGCAGGCCCAGCGTGAACGCCTTGTCCCAGTTTATTTCACCTAGCAGAGATAACCTTCACAGCAAAGAAGGCCAGGAGTCACATGTTAGACAGACATTTCAGTTGTTTCTCTAGGACTGTGGGTGATTTTGTAGTGATTTGTCCACACTCTCTCAGATCATCCCCAGAGGTGATTAACATGCATGATCAAAGTCAAGAATTTATTTTTGGCCATGAAACAAAGGAAAACAAACTGGCCCTGTCTTTAAGGCTCACAGAGGGACAGAAACAGTAATTTGGGGCTAATTAGCACCAGGCCCAAGTCACTCAACAGAGTTAACATATTTTCATCATACATAAGAATAAACCTCCTTAAGAGTCATTTATATTCATGGTCTCCCATCACTTTTCTCCATTCTCTTTTGAACCTACTCTAATAATACCCTTGTATGCTGATTGCTTCTCCAAATAACTTATCAAGACCACCAACGGATCTGCGGATGTAAACTGGTGCAGCCACTATGGAAAACAGTACGGAGGTTCCTCAGAAAACTAAAAATAGAGCTACCATTTTATTCAGTCATCCCACTCCTGGGCATATATCTGGAGAAAACCATAATTCAAAACATGCACCCCAATGTTCACAGCAGCATTAGTCACAATAGCCAAAACATGGAAACAACCTAAATGTCCATGAATGGATAAACAAGATGTGGTATATACATACAATGGAATACTACTCAGCCATAAAAAAGAATGAAATAATGCCATTTGCAGCAACATGGATGGACCTAGAGATTATCATACTAAGTGAAGTAAGTCAGAAAGAGAAAGACAAATAGCATCTGATATCACTCATATGTGGAATCTAAAACGTAACATAAATGAACTTATCCATGAAAAAGAAACGGACATAGAGAACAGACTTGTGCTTGCCATGGGGGAGGGATGGGTTGGGAGTTTGGGATTAGCAGATGCAAACTATTGTATATAGAGTGGATAAACAAGGTCCTATTGTATAGCACAGGGAACTATATTCAATAACCTGTGATAAACCATAATGGAAAAGAATATGAAAAAGAATATCTACAACTGAATCACTTTGCTGTACACAAGAAACTAACACAACATTGTAAATCAACTACACTTCGATAAATTTTTTTTTTTTTTTTTTTAAGAAGACCACCAAAGGATCTCCACACTGATCAAGCCAACAACGTGCCTGCAGTGCTCACCTTGCCTCACCCATCAGCATCAGTAACCCAGCTGATCACTCCCTCCTCCTTGAATCATTTCCTTCACTTAGGTTCAGGGACACTATTCTCTTTTTCCTCCTGTCTTACAGACTTGCTCCTTTTCCACCTCCTTTGTTGGTTTCATCTTATCTTCCAAATTTTTAAGTGATGGAATATCCAGACCCAGTCCTTTACCCTCTCCTCTAACTACATCCACTCCCTAGAGATCTCAGCCTGACTCCTGGCTTTACTCCAACTGCACGGACAGCGGCCCTAAACATCGTGCCGGTGCATCCAACTGCCTGCTCAGCAGCTCCACACAAATGTACAGTAGCTATCTCAAGCTTGACGTGTGCAGAGCAGATCTCTTATTTTACAGCCTGCAAAACATCTGCAAATGGCAACTCCATCCTTCCTGCTGCTGAAGCCAAAAGCCTTGGAATCATCCTTGTCTCTCTCTCTCTCGCCCTCTCCCTCTCTCTCTGTCTCCCTCTCTCTCTGTGTC
Source organism: Lipotes vexillifer (assembly GCF_000442215.2). Lineage (NCBI taxonomy): Eukaryota > Metazoa > Chordata > Mammalia > Artiodactyla > Lipotidae > Lipotes > Lipotes vexillifer. The sequence goes on from NW_006799284.1 coordinate 162,312, forward strand.
TCTCTGTCTCTCTCTCTCATATCCCACACCAAGCCTGTCAACATGATTCTTAGCTCTACCTTCAAAGTAAAACCAGAATCTGGTTCCTTCTCCCAACCTCTCATCTGTTCCAAGTCACTTCTCAACTGAATGACTACAACGGCTTCCTACCTCATCTTTCGGCTTCCCACCCTTGCCTTCCCTATAGCCCATTTTCAACTCAAAAACCAGATAGATCCTCTTAAAACATTATTCAGATCTATCCCTTCTTCCCTTCCCTCCATCCTTCTCTCCTTCCTTCCCCCCCTTCCTTCCTTCCCCTCATCACTAGAGTTGTCTCAGCCTCATTTAGAGAAGACAACATCCTTCCAACAGCCCATAAGGCCCTGAATAAAAGCCTATAAGCTCCTTCACTTCTCTTCAATTCACGCTACTCCACCCACCAGTCCAAAGAACACTCCTGCCTAAGGGCCTTGGCACCTGGTTCCTCCACCCAGACTTGCTTTCTCCCTAAATAGCCATATAGCTTGTTCTGCATCACACCTCTATTCAAACGTCACCTCCTAGTGGAAACCTCCCTAACAATCATATTTTAAAACACTCCCCATCCTCTAGCATTCTCATCCCTCTTTTTTTTTTTTTACTCTGCTTTCCTTCCATTGTCTATGTACAATGTACACACATACACACACACACGGAATATATTTGCTCTTGTCTCTCTTCCTTATCTAAAGTCTAAGCTTTTTAAGGACACCAGGTGGCTGGCACATAGTGGGCATTTAGTTATTTTTATAATAAATAAGATACAGGTACATTTAAAGATTTGATGTTTTTAAAAGCTAGCATATCATGTGACTTCTCAGCAGAGGAGTCAAGATTTTTAAGTTACGTTCCATACTGTCTGGCCAGATTTTAGATGGAGAGAGAACATCAGTGATCAAGTTCCTACATTATGGATTTGCTATGTGTCAGAATGTGATTTGAAAGTGCTGTCTCACGGAGTTTTATATAAGACTGTGAGCTGAAAAAGCTTGACCCAAAATTCCCACGGTGTCAGCAGATTCTCCTCAATGTTTCCTCTTAGAAACTTGTCATAAGATAGCCGATTAAAAAGATAAATGATTTAATAAGTAGGACACTCAACTAGCTGTTCAAGGAAAAAATAATAAGCTTGATCCCTAGCTTTCTGCTTATACCAACATATATTTTAGGTGGATCAAAGATTTATATGTAAGAAATAAATCTGCAGAACTACACAGGAGTGATTCCTTCCTTTCTCCTTGCTCACAGAATCCAGATCAGGCTCAGATACGTGATGATCATTTGCTTTAGGCTTTTCTCAAGTCCCAGGGTTAAACCTTCATTAGTCGTTCTTGCCAGTTTTACCACCAATGCCAGTGATTACATTGGAAATGAGCACAGGACACAATTCAGAATTAACACTTGCCACAGGGCTTCTTCAGAACGATTTTCTGTATTCTCAAAACCTGAAATCTGAGGAGGTACCTCCTTTTCCTATGTCTGTAGTTGTTTGCATGTGATACCTGGAAAAGTAGTGGCTCTCTGAGGCCAGGAGAAGATTCAGCCTGAGAGGATAAACTGTTATGCTTACGATTGCAAAACAAAAAGATGAAAAGAGACTGGGTCCTTGATGACATTGTTGGGCTACAAAATTAATCAATGCTGTGATTTTCCTAGCTCCAGATTTTTTGCTATGCAAAATAATACATATTCTTAATATACTCACAACCTTTAATTTGATATTCTATAGCTTGTAGCCAAAAATATTCTCATCCTTTTTTTTTTATCATCTTGAAATTGAGAAGGCCTTCCTAAGCATGACACAGAACTCATAAGGCACAAGTGGAAGTATTCATAATGTTCACTCCATAACTCATAAACTTTATATTATAATTACAAAAATAAGTAAATAAAAAACTTAAAAGATGCACATAGCTAATACCTAAAATACACAAATTCTTAATTAAAATCAATTTGAAAACATACAATAAAAAATGAGCCACGCACAAAAATTTTAAAGCTTCACCATGGCAAAAGACATCATGAACAAAGTAGAGAGACAATGACAAACTGGAAAGATCACAAAGGGCAAATATCCTTAACATATAAAGAGTTTCTAAAAATAGAGAATAAAAAGGCCAATAACCCTATAGAAAAACAGTTTACAAAGAAAGAAATTAAAATGTGTCTTACACATATGAAAAGATGCTCAACCTCGTTCATAACAGGAGAAATGCAAATTAGTATTGCACAAGTAAACCTAGTATCAAGTTGTGACTTAATCACATGGAGAGGAATTATTTCAAGGGACTAAAACATAACAATCTGATTTCACATCCTGAATAGGTTACCCTAAGGACAAAAAGAGCTGCAAAGCAGTTTTAAAGTATTTTCAGTAATCATGTTATTCATAATATTTATATCATTATTTCAAAAATGTTATATACATGGTAGGATAGGACAAATACTGTCATTAGAAAATTAGGATTTTCACTACTCAACCATAAAAAAGAGCGAAATGATGCCATTTGTGGCAACATGGATGCAACTAGAGATTATCGTATTAAGTGAAGTTAAGTCAGAAAGAGAAAGACAAATAGCATATATCACTTACATGTGGAATCTAAAATGTGACATAAATGAACTTATCCACGGAACAGAAACAGACTCACAGACATAGAGAACAGACTTGTGGCTGCCAAGGGGGAAGGGGAGTGGGGACGGATGGGTTGGGAGTTTTGGGGATTAGCAGAGGCAAACTATTATATACAGGATGGTTAAACGACAAGGTCCTACTGTACAGCACAGAGAAGTATATTTAATATCCTATGATAAACCATAATGGAAAAGAACATTAAAAAAGAATGTGTATATATATATATATATATATATATATATATATATGTATACATATATACGTATAACGAATCACTTTCCTGTACAGCAGAAATTAACACAACATTGGAAATCAACTATACTTCATTTAAAAAAAAAAAGAAAAGAAAATCAGGATTTAAAGCATCAAAGAAAATGAAGTTAGGTAAAAATATGTGATTCTCAATTTAAATTAGAATTATTGGTATTAACTCATGATGCATTTTCTGTTGAAAAACAAAATATCTATTTTGTAGAAATGATCTCCAACCCACTAGTGATGAACAACCCTAGTGCCCAGACTGTGGTCTAAAAACTATCCTGCAGGGCTCCTTGGAGGAATGACTAATTCCAGATCTGGAACAGAAAATGTACAAGATAAGCCTAAAATATCGTGGCATCTCAAAAAGTAAAGAAACTAGCAAAGACTACCGAGTTTGTGTCCTTAGGACTCAGGAGTCAACTTGATGGGAAGTTTTGAGCATCAAAAAAGAAAAAACTGCAATTACTGTAAACTTACCACCCCTCAAAATATTAAATCCATGAGTTCATAATGAGGTCTTCCCTCAAGGCGGGGCAGGGGGACTCACTGGTGACATTTGGAGGATGTCAGAAAACCAACCTATTTTTCTGAAACTGATAAATAAAGAAAAAGAATCAAATATGTACCTTACTTTTCCTGTATCTGCTGTTCCTTGGGGAAATTGGTGGTTGACAAGGAGATCATCTCTTTATAGAGGGATGTCAGCTAATAAATGAAGGAATGATAGAATATCACCATTTTGCAACCTCTAATGAAATAATGAGCATAAGCAATGATCATAAACAACTACAAAAACCATTACGTGAAGAAAGTATTATGGGAAAATGTATAATGGATAATCATGCTGAACTCACCGCTCAATCTTAACACCAAAAAAGGGATACAACCAGATAGATATTTAGTGCACCTCGATGGAAGTACATACCCACCAATGAATTTTTCTTCCCCAAATAATCAAACCTCAATGTGACCAAGCCTCTAGATGTAACTCCCAGCTTCCAGGTAACACAGGCTACAAAGGAATATATTAAAAGACGCCAGGGGACTTCCCTGGTGGTCCAGTGGCTAAGACTCTGAGCTCCCAATACTGGGGGCCCAGGTTTGAACCCTGGTCAGGAAACTAGATCCCACATGCCACAACTTAAAGACCCCTCAGGCTGCAACGAAGACCCTGCGCAGCCAAATAAATAAATAAATATATTTTTTTAAATGATGCCAGGAGTGTGCAATCAACAAGATCCAGAATGTGGGAAACACTACAGGCCAAAAAGATCTGATTTCTTTAACAAATAAATTGAAGAAAAATCTTAAATTAAAAGACTTAAGATTCACATCAACCAAATATGTGTGTTAAGACTGCTTAAATATGCTTTCAGATGATAATATCTAGAATAGTACTGCCCAATAAATATATAATATGAACCACATGTGTAATCTTAACTTTTCTCACAGCCACATTAAAGGAAAAAGAAACAGGTGAAATTAATTTTAATAACGTATTTAACCTAATATAACCAAAATATTATCTAATTATAAAATAATCATTAAACATATACTCAATATTTTAAATCATTAATAGGTATTTTACTTTTCTTGTGTGTACTAAGTCTTTGAAATCTGGTGGGTACTTCATACAACACATCTCAATTTATCAATAGGTAAATCACTCAGTAGCTATGTTTCCACTGGCTATGCCATTGGACAACATAGAAGAAGGTTCTTACTAATCATAAAGTTCTGGTTACCTAGTAAATGCCTGTCTGTTTTCAAGGGGAGGAAGTGATGTCATGAATTTCCAGGTGTAAAGAGTGAGGCAGAAGAGTTCTGTTCTGGACCCTGTCTCTTTCTGGCCCATGGTGTTTTCTTCTGTGAGCTCAGAGGGGTGGATCAGATCATTTCTGAATGTGCTCTCACCTCCCCACCTCCATCACTGGACAGGAGCTGGGCCTGAGCAGTGGCAGGGTGACCTGGAGCACGTGGCTTGATTCCCTTGATTCCTTGGTTTCCCCACCTGTCTCGTGGTGATGGTGGCTCCCTCAACAAAAGTTATGTATTGCCTAAGTAGACTCCCCTCTGAGCAGTATGAATCAAACATCATGCCTCTGAGCAGACATTTGCACAGTGGTTCTGACCAGCAGCACTTGGCTGTAGCCTGATTAAAGGTATGAACACATCAGGGGAGAGAACAGGGGTTGGTCAGCCATGGTGCTGATTGCCATTGAGGCAAACAGTCTCTGTGCTCAACTATGCATGGTCCAGAGGCAGTGCCTTAGAGAGGCCAAAATTGAACCTGGCTATCTTCTCGTGATGCTATTAAACACTCATGTCACTCAGCGAGCCACGATGGCCCTGATCCCAAGAACCTCAAACACCTTCTGATTAGTATATGGCTTCTCACTGGACTTACCTACCAGGAAAGGGTGACTAGCAAGTGAACTGGAAAGTTCTCGTGCAAATTAATGAACTGGCATTTTGGCCCCTATATCTGTTCTTTTGGGAATCTTCGTGTGAGTCAGAGGTGACTTAACTAAATTGGGACAATGCTGAAGGGCCATCTCATATGCAGAGCTTCCCATAAGATCTGAGGCTTCTGCTGAAACTAGCTCTGGGGCCCTGACAAGCTCACAGAGGTCGAGGACCTTGCCCATCTTGCTCACAATTATATCCTTGGTCCCTGGGAGAGCGCCTGACACCCAGTAGATGCTCAGTTAATATGTGTTGGGTGAATAAGAAATGAAGAATCTGGATCTGCCACAAGAAAGATGGGCCCTAAATGTACCAGGCTAAAAGGCATCTCTGTGGCATCTTGATACATAGCCAGCATTGCCTGATGACACACAATCTTTGCCAAAGTCTTTGGAACTTAAACAGGGCAAGATTTGGTTGTGAAGTATCTGGAACAATACTGGGCACATATAGGCCCTCAAGAAAGATGTCTCCCTTCCCCCTCTGCTCTGATGAGCAGAGCATTATCCCACTGTATTGGGATCCCAGGTGTCTTCAGTCGGGTTTCCTTATGAAAAGCTGACTATGCAAGGGAGTTTACACGCAGGAAGTTGACTGGAGTGTGCTTTCCAGAAAAGCATCTTTAAGAGAGCAGGGGGGGCTTCCCTGGTGGCGCAGTGCTTGAGGGTCCGCCTGCCGATGCAGGAGACGCGGGTTCGTGCCCCGTTTCGGGAAGATCCCACATGCCGCGGAGCGGCTGGGCCCGTGAGCCATGGCCGCTGAGCCTGCGCGTCCGGAGCCTGTGCTCCGCAAAATGGGAGAGGCCACAACAGTGAGAGGCCCGCATAACGCAAGAAAAAAAAAAAAAAAAAAAGAGAGCAGGGGAAGCAGCATTGGGCAGTAGGAAAAGTTGAGCTGTGATGCAACTGCAAGAGGCCTCATTTCCTACAGGAAACTCTAGAGAGAGAACAGCATTTCAGAGTTGTCCCAATAGAGTCAAGGAGGCCATTCATCAGTATTGAGGCCAGGGTTATTGGAGTCTGGCTTCCCCTGAGGAGGGAGTATAATCCCTTCAGCTGAAGGCAATGCCCGGAGCACGGCTCAGCTGTGAGCCCTCAGCGGCCAGTCCCAGCCCCAGAGGGAAGGAGTGCCAAAGTGCTGCAGGGATATTAGGGTGACAAACCGCAGCATCCACTACAGCAGCAAACATGGGTATCTTTTTCTCCCCCAGGACAACCTCATAGACACACTGCCCTTAAACCCCAAATACTAGTTAGAGTACTATGGGATCTACCTTTTGTTTTAAGAAATCATTGTGAACACAAGGACTATGCCCGTCTTGTTCATCAGCATTACTTCAACGCTTGTGTCCTTGGCACATGGTGTATATGCTAAATAAAAATTTGCTGAATGGATACATAAACTGTTTAACAAGTAAGTTTTTAAAAGCAGTTGATGCATTTATACTTAATTGGATATTAGTTGCTCCTGTTAAATCATGAACTACTCAGGGCAAGAGGCTTTCTTAATTATTCCTGTATTTCTAGCGTCTAGGACAAGTCCTAGTACGATACACTGTCCCCTTCCACCACCAGCACACACACAAAATTGTTTGCAGAACAACAGCTTGATACTATGCCCAGTGAGACAAGAATTCAATCTATCATATATTGTGTATCTACTATTTTACCATATACTTCCTCCTTTTATGATATTGGGGTTCACTTTCTAAGATGCCCCTTTTGGGAGCAGGGGTTAAAAATAATTTCTTTCTTTTTTTTTTTTTTTTAGCGGTACGGGGGCCTCTCACTGTTGTGGCCTCTCCCGTTGCGGAGCACAGGCTCCGGACGCGCAGGCTTCGCGGCCGTGGCTCACGGGCCCAGCCGCTCCGCGGCATGTGGGATCTTCCTGGACCGGGGCACGAACCCGTGTCCCCTGCATCGGCAGGCGGACTCTCAACCACTGCGCCACCAGGGAGACCCAATTTCTATTTTTTCAGAAACAACTACACACCGGATATTTTGCATTTATTATTTCTAAACGTTCCAACAATACATTCAGCAATAACAAAAACGGAGCTCAGAGAGTTTAACAAACCAAAAGATTACCTATCAAGTGAGGTGCTAACTGGAGGAGCTAGGAAGTCAAAACCTGCTCTGCTGGACTCCAGAGCCCATGCTTCCTCCCCGCTGCCGGGCTATTTTCTTATTACCACCTACCTTTTTTTTTTTTTTTCGTTA
>NW_006799284.1:175196-179154 GCF_000442215.2 Lipotes vexillifer
CTTTTTTTTTTTTGCGTTACGCGGGCTTCTCACCGCTGTGGCATCTCCCGCCGCAGAGCACAGGCCCCGGACGCGCAGGCCCAGTGGCCATGGCTCACAGGCCCAGCCGCTCCACGGCACGCGGGATGCTCCCAGACTCAGGGCACGAACCCGCGTCCCCTGCATCGGCAGGCGGACCCTCAACCACTGCGCCACCAGGGAAGCCCATTACCACCTATCTTTGATGTCCAACTTACCAGGTAGTTACAGCAGCCCTCGGTGTTCCACCGGATTTCCTAGGGGTACGCTCGCACTCACAGACCCGGCCTGGCAAACTAGGCACTGACCTGCTGTCTCACTACGGAGAGCCCACGCCCTTCCCGAAGTTCATTTGAGGAGGGCGGGGTTAGGCAAACCCCTCTAAGGCAAAGCCAATAACCCACAGAGGAAATCTACCTCGAACTTCCTGAAGAAGCCCAGCTGGAAAGAATCTTCCTCTTGCCTAAAAACAACCCAGAGGTTTTCAATTTTCAGGTCTTTCTGGAAAGACTGAGATGCCCCAGGTTCTGAAACAAGATCTTCCTGAGATGTTTCATAGTGGGCTGTGGGCTGAGATAATGAAGACACATCTCTCCCCATCTTTCTCTCAACCTCTCTCTCTTTCACACACGCATGCACGCACACGTGCATGCACGGACACTCACACTTTCAGATTTCTTTGGCACATCCCTTCCTAGTCCCATCAGAGCTGACTGCCTGGGTTCCTTGGTGCTTCTGTTGTCACCTTTCTTTGGTTCACACCACTTCCCAGAGCTTTGGGAATTAGGCACAGACAGAACTCTTGTATCCGCTTATGCCTCTCACCTGCTGACTGCTAAATGCCCCTTGAAAGTTACAGTCGTTTTTAGTCTTGGACAATGGATGGTCCCATTTAATGGAACAGACCTGCACTCTACATACAGTTCTGTCCAGGGGCCTGAGCTCGTCCCGACTCGGCCCTCTCATCGGCCTCAAATGATTCCTCCACCTGGTTCTTGTTCACCTTTGACCTTTAGGGAGATACATTTCCCAGGACTTTTCAAAATGGCACCCTCCCGGCAGCCCTGGCGACTGTATGCAAATGAGCTACTGACCCTGGTCCATCACTCCTTAGAGGTTGATCTAAGCAGTCCCACCTGGTCTCCTTTGTTGTTACGGTGCTAGAGTCATCTGGGCTAGTCCTAGAAATGCCCTCTTACCGCTGTAATGTTCGGGAGTTTTCAGATGTAAGCTGGATGAATGACAACTTGCCTTATCACATTAGGGACGTTCCCAGGAAGAAAAACCAGGCTTATCTCTGTGGCTATGTAGTTTTAAGGTGACCTACAGCAGTTCAGCACCTTGACAGCAGTTCATTATTCTTTTCCAAAAACATGCTGCTTACCAAAGATTTTAGACTATCACATAGAGAAAACTGATGAAATTTTTAAAGATATATATCTTTTTATTTTTGAAGGGAAAATAAAAGTAAATAACTCGGTGGGACAAGGAATGTATGTAGTAAAAAGCAACTAACATGACTGTTAGGAATAGAATCCCAGAGGACCTGGCAAGGAATTACACTCCCTCAAGGGTAAATCTCAAAGGCATACTGGCAGGCAGTGAGGTAAGGGCCCTGAGCTGAAGCCAATTAGTGCTCAGTAAACAAACGGGAGCATTTTGCTTTCTGCCCAATTTCAGTCCTGCCTTCCAAGCAGCTTGTGTGATCAGTTCTTAAGGAAAAAAATAAAAGTTCAAATTCCCATAGTAATTCAGTTTGCAAAGTGGATTCTATGTGATTTGTGGAGGAACAGAGTGTTTTGTTTTGTTTTGTGTCAGGGCTTCTGAAGGACAATTTCAGAAAAATGTGCTGAGTCATGAATCCCTAAGGATGCAAGATTTTGACAAGAACGTGCATGGGGGAGGGCAAGAGCTGTGACAGAAGGCTCATTCTCCTTCTAAATGAGACTCTTCAGGACAAACACATACCCCACACCTGGGACCAGGAACACTGGATACTCCCCCTGGGTACTGAGAAGCCACACACTCACTAAAGAATAATGACCACAACAAAAATAATAATAGCTAATATTTACTGAACATGTGCCAGGTATACATATGGGTTATCTTATTCAATTCCCACAATAGCCTTATGACGTGTATGACAAATGAGAAGACAGGCTTTGAGAGGCTAAATAATTTGCTGACAATCGCCCAGCCACAGGAACTGGGCTGGGATTTGAACCCAGGAATCAACCCTAATAAGTACATACACTGTCTCTCCAAGTATTATCCATGTATTATTCACAGATCTTGGATCATTTTAACTGATCGTAGTTAAACTCCTTACTCAGAGGCATCTTACTAACTGGCATTCTTCAGACACAATCAACTATAGAACAAAAGATCCCAAGATTGTTAATATTAATGAAGGAGAAATTATATGGCATTGCTCATGTAAGTTGTGTATTTATGTGTTTAATATAACACTCCTTCCAAGTCAAAGAAAAAAGGACACATTCTTCTATTAAAAACAGAGCTCTTCATTTCCTGTAACGTCCTGAGTTGAGATAATCCTACAGTGATTACTAGAAGTTGAGGCTGTCTGAGGTCACGGGCCTTTCTGGCCAGTACAAGACAACTGCCATCCTACTTGGCCATGACCTCCCAGAGCAGGAACTCCTGATTCCTGGGACTGTTTCTCATGGGGACTTTAAAAGTTGGTGGCTGAACCTTCTCCCCTGAAGACACGGTCACCCTAGAGAAAATTAGATCACCAACCGGCTTCTAGGAGGCCCATCAGAGACAGAGGAGAGAGAGAGAGAGAGAGAGAGAGAGAGAGAGAGAGAGAGGGAGAGAGAGAGAGGAAGGAGAGAAAGCAGGAAGCAGAAAGCAGAAGTGAGGAGATGTTAGAGTCAGTGAAGACTTTCTTATTTCATATATTTCCCCAAATCAGCCCCAAGCACTTGGAATGTCAAGAGATATCTTGAGTCACAAAAGAAAAATCGTATTCTAATCAATAAAATTCCATTATTAAATGGGTTTTTTAAATGCTTAGGAAATAGGCAAGTCAAGAATAATTACTTACATAAACAAGACTCCTCTATTCCCTAAAGGACTGGCTTTATAGCAACCGTTCCAGCTAGGCCCCATTTCCTAGCCACGTTAGAAATCAAAGGGTTTGCTAGAAACCTTTCTCATTTTGCTTTTGGAAATTACTTGTGTATGTTGTTTATGTCGTGGCAATTATGTTTCATACCATACAAAGAGGGTCATAAACCCCATCTCACAGGGCTATTATGAGGGATGAATAACATAATGTGATTGGAACAGACCAAGAATTCCATTAATGAGTAGCAAGATCAATACTAATAATTCCAAAGGGGCGTCCATCTCCCTTTCCTCAAAAGGATTCTGTAGGACTGATATTTTAGCTTTTTGGAAGGCAATGGTCAAAATGGTTTAGCAAATTGACTTTTGAATATGCTAATATCTATATCACCAGATTCTGGATCTGAAGTGAAATCAGATAATTCATATTTTTACATTCAAGTAAAGTATGACTGTAATTCGGGGGGCTAAGAAAAATAAAAGCAACCACACTGAGGCAAAACAAACAAAAAGTATTTTATTGTAACTTAAAATTCATTCCCTAGACAATGGATAATGCACACGCTGGAAGACATTAGCAGACATGGTAAAGACGCACTTGGACAAGTATCAACATTGATGAATGTGGGGATGGCATAAAAGTTAAGAAAAGGGCTTCCCTGGTGGCACAGTGGTTGAGAGTCCGCCTGCCGATGCAGGGGACGCGGGTTCGTGCCCCGGTCCGGGAAGACCGCCCATGCCGCGGAGTGGCTGCGCCCGTGAGCCATGGCCGCTGAGCCTGTGCGTCCGGAGCCTGTTGCTCCGCAACGGGAGAGACCACAACAGTGAGAGGCCCGCGTACCGCACAAAA
>NW_006799284.1:179193-205672 GCF_000442215.2 Lipotes vexillifer
CACATGCCGCGGAGTGGCTGGGCCCGTGGGCCATGGCCGCTGGGCCTGCACATCCGGAGCCTGTGCTCCGCAACGGAAGAGGTCACAGCGGTGAGAGGCCCACGTACCGAAAAAAAAAAAAAAGTTAAGAAAAGGTTATTGGATTTCCCGAACATGATATTGGCAAAAAGAAACTTTTATCACAAAAACATCTCCTTTCATTTTTTTGAATGCTATTTATTTTACTTACTAACCTTGACAGTGACTAAAGAGTGAGACATAGAAAAGTTTCCAGGAGTCTGAATATGGAGCAGAAGTCCAAGGTGCTTTGGAGCCCCATTATTGGGTTATTGAATAGGATTCACACACTTATGAAATTCCCCGCACTCCAGGTTTACTGCCTGGAAAAACACTATTTACCGACCTCACTGAGGTGCTGTGGGGATTCATGCTTATAAAGTGCTTCAGGTGCCTTTGAAGAAAGGCAACATAGAAGTATAAAATAACCTTACATATTTCAAAAGAAATGAAAAGACAATTTTGGCACAGTGGGAAGAGTGCCTCCTATCTAAAGAACCAAACTTGGCTATTTATTAAAAACCCCTCACCTCAATGGGTTTTTTGTTTGTTTTTTTATTTAAGAGAAAAAAAAAATGTTTCTCTACTGTCAATCTTAAAACAGTCATTCTCAACTCAGGTTGTGGTCTCAGAATCACTTAAACAGTTCATTAAAAATACAGATGCTTAGCCCACAACCTAGAACTACATAATCAAAGTCTCTACTAGTGGTACTCAGGCAACTACATTTTAAAAAGGATCTATAGAAGATTCCGATGCATAGCAAAGTTTTTAAAACATTTCTTCAGAAAAATGTCAACATATTAAATGTTGATTTTCTTCCTAGAACATTTTGCTTAAGAGTGACTAAAGCTGGAGGAGGGTATCAATTTCTTATTGCCTTTTTCCCTTCCCACGTACTGAATAGCACACAGGCTCGGAGCACAACGTGCACACGTCCACACACACATCCACACACACACACACACACACACATTTTTAGTTCTGCCCTTGAATTAAAATTGGATAGTGATAAAATCTGATAGTAGCAAATAAATGCTTCACTGACAAGACAAGCAAGGACTTGCAACTCACCCCCACTGTGCCCAAAGCAAACGGATGTTTCCCGTTTGCCAGAACGGAATGGTTTAAATATGCATTTCCAATTTGGAAACAGGTAAAATCAGCACTTCTTGGGAAACATCAACTGAGTGGATGCTGACAAACAAAAGTGAGCGAGGTTCCAGCGGCCAACCATGAAGAAAGGCTACAGCGACTCTACTCCTCTGTTTGGAGATTGCCCGCAACTCAGCAAACACCTTAGGAATTGAAAGGATGTATCCTCCGTGGGCACCAAACATGTGGGTGGTTCATCAAGGTAAACAGAATACAATAAGTCCCCTACATACAAATAAGTTCATTCTGAGAGCACATTCACAGTCCAATTTGTTTGTAAGTTCAACAAAGTTAGCCTACATACCCAACTAACACAGTCGGCTCTATAGTACTGTACTGTAATAGGTTTATAATACTTTTTCACACAAATAATACATAAAAAACAAACACAAAAAATAAAGAAAACATTTTTAATCTTACAGTACATTACCTTGAAAAGTACAGTAGTACCAGCTACATCATCACTGCTTTTACGCTTGCTTCCGGACATCCTGGGCTTGAAATAAAGATACTGTACTACTGTACTCTATACAGTACTGTACAGTAAAGTACACAAAAGCACAACCACTTGTAGAGGATGCACGCACATGACAATCTACGCCAGACACGTGAACTAACTTACGTGATTAGACATGCGAACGCACTTCATATCTTTGAAAGTTCGCAACTTGAAGGTTCACAGGTAGGGGACTTACTGTAATGAAAACTGGTGACGGTAGTTTAAAATGTCACTTTTAAAAAATGATCAATTTTGTGCCACCGCAATTCTTAACGCTGTTTTAGGAACCCCTTTCATTTCCTGACTGGCTCGAAGTCTTCTATTTACTAGCGAGGCTAGCAGAGAGAAGAGAGTGATTTAGTCCCTGGCAGGCTACACACATATCTCGTCACGCTGCTTGCACCAGTTTTGAAATAGCTAGAGTCTCCTCTGGCTGCCTTGCAATGGAACTAATGGAGTCTGCAGAGAAATCATATTTCTTTACACAGAGAAAGCCTTCTGAGGCTGGCCAAAATGATCACAATGTCCAGAACTCATGAATAATAGTAAAACAGAATAGTCCCACTTCTTGGAAAAAGGCAAAAAGAGAAAAAAAAAAAATAGAGGAGATAGAGGCTACATATACAGTACACAGAGAATAGGATATGTAAAAAAAAAAAAAAAAAAAAATTCATTCAGATCAGCCACAGTGCAATTTTGCTATGAGAAAACAGTCTTCAGTGCCTTCCAATATTCCTCTAAACATTAGAGGAATCAGAGGCAACTTTGTACAAAAAGGTTGTTGGAGCTGGCTTGGGGAGCTGCTTGTTGCATGTATCCCAGGAAGGCAAGGCTGCCAGCAGCAGAATAAAACCTCCCAGCAGGACGCAGAAGCCACTAAAATAAAATGCAATGTCATAGGCGTGGGTCCAGTCATAAAACCAACCTGAAAAGAGAGGAAGAAAAAAGTGAGTTTGATAGACATAGTATGAATAGGAGTACTCTAATTTCATCAATTTATATACAGTTCACGGGATTGACATATACACACCACTATATATAGAATAGATAACTAATAAAGACCTACTGAATAGCACAGGGAACTCTACTCAGTGCTCTGTAATGATCTATATATATGGGAATAGAATCTAAAAAAGAGTGGATATATGTGTATGTATAACTGACTCACTTTGCTGTACAGCAGAAACTAACACAACATTGTAAACCAACTATACTCCAAAACAAAATTAATTAAAGAAATTTATGTACAGTGCAGATTAGGATATGTATTACCCAATCTACTCCCAAAGGGGCCTAATGGGAGTTAGAGGGGGAGAATTTCTCAAACAGTTGGACAAGAATCAGCAGGCATTTTGGGTTACTCCCAGATGAAGAATAAACACAAATTCCTGAGCAAGTGTACTGGCTTTTCCAACTACATCAAAGTGATTTTGAATAAATCACGATCAGGAGACATTCCACGCAGATTTATGTCGTATAAATCTGTGCTATTATTACACTATGAATTTCTGTATCCAGAGATGTTACAAAGAAGAACAGTAAAGTGGATTGACTTTAAGATGAATATCTTACCAACAATTGGTGGTCCAAGGCTATTTCCAAGTCCAGCAAAGAACATTAAGATCCCGTAGGCATGGGCTAATTTTTCAATTCCCACAGTCTTCGTGGTCACATAAGGAAAGATGGACCAATTACCAGTTAGAAACCCTAGGATCCCAGAAAGTAGTGCCAACGTGACATAACTTTTGGCAAATGGAATTGCACACAAGGCCAGGCTCATAATTATTAAGGTAGCTACGTAAAGATATAAGGTATTAATCCACTTGAAGTCAGCCAGTATCCCTAAAATGAGTTTACCAACTGCTGTCATAATGCCAATAATGGAAATAAGTGGCATAGGAAACTCCTCTTCTTTCACATTTGAACTTCTTGCTACATCTTCCATAAGTAATGAAGGTGGAAACCCTCCGATGTCAAAAAGAAAGATGGCGATGAAGAGTGCTGAAAATACTTTGTTTTTAAAAAGAGCCACAGTTTCTTCACAGTAGTTTTTATATAACTGCCATTTCCTCTTGGCAAGCTGTTTGCAAAAATACCTCCGTTCTGCAACTTTCTTTTTGTACGTTTCAGTCTCTTTTGTGTGTGCCATTGTTGTTGGGTTTTTATGAAGGAGACCCTCTGGTTTCCAGCCACCACTGGCTAAAGTGCTCTTACATGTTTCCTCACCACGGTAGGTCTTTTCAAGAATGTTTATGTTTTCTTCCAGGTTCTTTTCTTTTTCACTGTAAATCGAGTATCTACCTGGTACATTTTCCAGAGCTATTTTTTCAGGCAAAGTGCAATCAGAGGACTGAAGGGGTCTCATTAGACTGCCACAGGCTAATATATTTAAAGCTAAAGCACCTACAATCAGCAGGCATCCATCCAGTCCATAGAACTCAATCAGCAGTCTCTGCAGAGCAGCATATATAAAAAGTCCAATGCTTGAACCTAAAAAGGAAATGGTAACTGTTTAATCTCTTATCATTTGGGGCTCTCAGGACAAGCATTATTAGTATTACAATTTGATTTCTTTTTTTACACTGGCATTCATGTGTGTGCCTTCATATTAAAACCACAGCAAGAATGCTGAAGACAACAACAACAGTGACAATTTATTTTAAGAATTCGCATTTGTATGTCAGACACCACTGTTAAACACATTACACTGCACCATCTTGTTTCATCCTTACAATGACCCTATTGGGTAGGTCCTATTATTATTCCCAGTCTACACTTGAAGTGACCTAGGGCTAGAAAGTTTGAGAAATTTGCCACACATCAGAGAGCTGTAAATGCCATAAGAAGGATTCACACTCAGTCTGACACCAGGAGCCCAACGTCCTTAACAAATACCTATGCAACTCCTTTTTGGGTACTTAAAAAAGTACCAAAAAAGTACTTTTCTGGCTCCATGTTATGTATGCATTCCTTTTGGAAAAGAAAAGTTCTCACGTTTTATTTTTTGAGATGAAGGATATATTTTAGTTTTAGGATATTTATAGTGGTTTGATAGCTCAAATCCATTGCTAACCACCAGAATGGATGCTTGATATTAATAAACTATGAAAAGAGTAAAGTGAACTCTGATAGGGTATTAAAATTACAAAATATGCCTGGTTTGCACATTTGGGCAACACTGTAAAAACTCTATTTTTTAAGCATAGATCACACTAACCACACTGGAATGGAAAGTTACATTAGCCCAATTAATTTGCAGTGTTCTTATATGGCTCTGATTTCAAGTTTTTGATTGTTTTAAAATTTAAATACCATTGAGAAATGTCACGTGAAAACACAGGAAAGAAATAAGTAGATCTGTAGTAAAAAAAAAAAAATAGTCTAAATAGGTTGATCATACTTTTTAAACGGTCTATACCAAATTATATCAAAACCCCAATAGGATGCCAAGCTTATGGTAAAAACCCATCAAAAATTCTTACAAATAACCAAATGGCTTTGTCTTAGAGTTATAAGAAAACTTTTTTTTTTTTGGTACCACAGTTGTCCCTTCCTAATATATTTAAAGTTAACTCCTTCATCCCCAAAGAAAAAAAAAACTTCGCTGACAGCTAAAATAGTATCTTTTTGTGGCTACCAAGTAAGTATCTCTTTGCTGACTACTGAGAAGTTATAAAAGTAGACGAATTGAATTCTGCCTTATCTTTTTAAAAGTGGCACATACTTCAAAAGTTGAAAGCATTTCAGAAAACGAACTGAAAGAATTGAAAAGGGGACATTTCATATAATTCCATACTGCATTAGCATCCATTCATTATTAATTCATATTTTTCTCTAACACCATTTCTTTGCAGAAGTTCTAAGAAAGTGTCATATAATTAGACACTTAAAAATATTCTTGGTATTTTGAAAGTTCTGTATTTTGACCTTAAGTTGAGAAAATAAATAATTCCCCTTTGCTCACCAACTAACTTTATCTGTCAACATCATGAAATATAAGGGAAACATATAAAATCAATTCAATAGGTTTTATCAAACACCTATGATATGCTAAGTGTACGACAGGGCAGCAAAATAAAATTCCACTTTGGACACAAGTTTCTTTAGCCTACAGCCCATGCGAATGTAGTTATGGCTTAGAACGACGCAGGAGGGAATTCCCTGGTGGGCCAGGGGTTAGGACTCCGCACTCTCACTGAAGAGGGCCCAGGTTCGATCCCTGGTGGGGGAACTAAGATCCCACAAGCCACGATGCTTGGCCAAAAAGAAGAGAAAAAAAAAGATGCAGGATTCTTTCAGGGCAGTGAAGAGTAATTAGAGCTCTCTTGTGGAACTGTGTAAACTGTAAAACCATAATTTTTAATCTTCAAAAATAAAATCCCAATTTAAAAAGCAACACTGTAAAGGAAAAAGTGAAATAAAACACTAGTTATGCTTCCATGCATGCCTAAAGTATACATTATCACAAAGAGGGAAAATATGAATTGATGTTCAGGGAACCTGAAACAACAGGAGATACACTCATGCTTTGACTAAGACCAGGGGTCAACAGACTTTTTCTATAAGGGGCTAGAGAGTAAATAATTAAGGCATAGTGAGCCATACAACCTCTGTCACAAACGCTCAACCCAGCCCTTGAAGCGTGAAAGCAACCAGAGAAGAATCATGAAGGAATGAATATGGTTGTGTTTCAATAAAGCTTTATTTATGGACACTGAAACTTTAATTTTACCTAATTTTCATGTGCCATGAAATATTCTTCTTTCGATTTTTTTTCAACGAAACAAAAATGTAAAAACCATTTTTAGCTCACGAGCTGTCCAAAAACAGGTAATAGGCCAGTTTTGGTCCATGGGCATTAGTTTATCAATCCCTGTTCACCAGGGATTAAGATCGTTTCCCCAAAACCTCCATTTCATGCCCGTGTTTCTTTCTTTCAACTGGATCACAATATTTCAACTAGGTCTCATTATTTCTTTCTTTTTTTTTTTAGATTTTTTCTTGACACGGACCATTTTTTAAGTCTTTATTGAATTTGTTACAATACTGCTTCTGCTTTATGCTTTGGTTTTTTTGCCTCGAGGCCTGTGGGATCTTAGCTCCCCAACCAGGGATCGAACCCGCACCCCCTGCACTGGAAGGCTAAGTCTTAACCCCTGGACCGCCAGGGAAGTCCTAGGTTACATTATTTCAACTATATTTTGCTTTTGGGTTTTTTTTCCATTAAAGAAAAACTCTACTGTGAGTTTTGTTTTTCTTGTCACCACTTTCACTGAAGATGGATACTACAGTGTGAAGGTTTGTGTCTCTCCAAAATTTGTAAATTGAAATCTTAACCCCCAGTGTGATGGAATTAGGAGGTTTCTCCTTTGAGAGGTGATTAGGTCATAGGGTAGAACCCTCCTGAATGGGATTAGTGCCATTATAAAAGAGAACCTCAGAGAGCTTCCTTTTCCTCATGTCCACATGAGGACAAAGGGAGAGGGTGGCAGTCTGTAACCCAGCAGAGGGCTCTCAGCAGAATCTAACCACGCTGACCTTGACACCCTGATCTCAGACTTCCAGCCTCCAGAACTGAGAGAAATAAATTTCTGTTGTGTATAAGCCACTCAATCTATGCTACTTTACAGCAGCCTGAATAGACAAAGACAGTGGATTCATGCTGCTCCTTAATTTTGCTTCATCTAACTTCCTATGTGCTACAACTAAAAACTCCCCAATTCTGCCAAATCTAGATTGTCCACAGTCAATCCATTTTGGTTCAGTGTGCCACAGCTCAGTCTCTTATGCTTTCCTCTTTAGACTGAGTGAAAGCAAGAGCAGCTCTCTCAGCATACAATTTCCAACATCTTCATCACAAATAAATTCGGACGTTAAAGGAAACCTAGGTCATAATTATAATGACTAACACTTTTAGAGCCCCTGCCATGTGCCTTACACATATGTTCCTTTAATATTCCCAATAACCCAATGTGATGGTGTATGGTCAGGCCACCCAAGATGGCTGTTCTCTTGCTCTCTGTACATCCCCTGTTTGACCAGTGCCTGCTTTACCTACACCTACTCGTATGACTGACCTTCCTATATACTGGCCCCAGGCCCCACCTGGTGATTGCTCTTATCCAAGGGGTGGGGAGGTGTGTGCCTCTCTGCTAGTTTCCCGGTAACCAATGAGCCAACCTGATGTTAATGCCTCTATAAACTGGCAATCTCCCCTCCCCACCCCGGGAGCGAAAACCCACATCCAGTCTTGCCCACCCTCTATCACACACGGTGGGGCATCACTCCAGGATCTTGCTTTGGATTTGTAAGCTCTCCCCTTCCATTAAACCACTGATGTCTCTGTCGCTGACTCCAGGCTCTTTCTTCTGTCTTGAAGCTGGGCAAGCACAGGCCTTACAGGGTGCAGCCCAACAGATGGGTGCTATTATTATCCCCATTTTACAGTTCAGAAAACTGAGGCTTAACAGTTAATTTCACAGAACAGGTAACTTGTCCATCACCAGACAGCTACTGAGTGACACGTGATTCAAAACCAAGCAGACTGGCTCCAGGGTCTGGGCTTGTCACTACGTTACAGTGCCTCTACAAAAAATACAGTATAGGTAAGACCTGTTATCCTTTAAGCTGCCAGGCCTGCTCTCACACTCCCTCCCACACTTGTGGGAGATGCTGTCAGGTTCTTTATTTTTGTATTATTATTATTATTTTTTACTTCTTTATTGGAGTATAATTGCTTTACAATGGTGTGTTAGTTTCTGCTTTATAACAAAGTCAATCAGTTATACATATGCATATGTTCCCATATCTCTTCCCTCTTGAGTCTCCACCCTCCCACCCTCCCTATCCCACCCCTCCAGGCGGTCACAAAGCACCAAGCTGATCTCCCTGTGCTATGCGGCTGTCAGGTTCTTTCAACTGCCTTCCAACTGCTCTGGATTCTCCATCTTTTGGTTTTTCTCTTTCTTCTCCCAGTTCTGCCTTAGCCATGCCCTCAGACTCTGGTCCTGTTTCCTCCTAGGCCATGATTCACATTTCTTTCCTGGCAATGCTTCCTTAAACCACCTTGGGTAAATATCCAGCTCGATTTAATTTGATCTGGAAGCACTTTGTTGCCACTGCATTGCCCTCAGGAACAAAACATTAGTTTGGATCCCGCTGCCAGATTCAGTTTATCTGAAAGTCTGACCTCCCAGGAATATCTACCCACGAACAAGTAGCAATGTAAACTTAGATACAAGTTTTAGTAAGCCTGGTAGCTTTATCTCTTAAGCAAACTCCTAAAGCGTTGGCCACAGAAATTTTGATAAGTTCTCTAAATAGCTTAGAAAAAAATCCATCTGAAAAGTAAAACACCACTTTACAATATCAGAGCAAGTCCAGAAGGCTTTTACACTTACACACTTACACACACACACACACACACACACACACACACACACACACACACACAGAGCCGCTCCCCCCCCATCACCAGTGATTCATCTCTTGATTATTAAAAGAATAACAAGAGTAAACAGTCTGTTGTTTGGATATGCAAATAGACCAACGAGATGTATTCACAAACCAGTACTTTGGAAAAACCCTAAGTTCCACAATAAATGGAGCTGGAGAGGTGTCAGCATTGTTCTTCCTGACAGTGGCCTGAAGGGACCCATTTTCCTTCCATTTCTCCTCTCTTTCCCAGGGATCAGGTGCTTTACTTAAGTGCTCTCTGCTTCTTTCAGCAAGGCTCTCACCAGCATGTGACTCTCAATTTACTGGACCCATAAGTTTTCTTTTCCTATATTATACTGGACATCTAATGCCCCAGCTTTTTCATACATGTATCTTCAGGGTTTTTTGAAAGCTACACCCATATTTACAGGGGAAAATAAAATGTCCTTCTAGGACTAGAGTAAAATAAATTGGGCTACCTGAATGGCAGCGGGGGCATGGTTGGTTAAACATATCTGTGCTTCGTAACTTCTAACTTTGATTAGAAGGCTGAAGAGTAGCGATGCTGTACTTATATTGAAAATGTACCTGTTGAAATCAGGCCAAGTGCAAGGCCTCGGCGGCTGTCGAAATACTGGCACGTAATGGTCACTGTTGCAGTGTATAATAAACCACATCCGAGACCTAAACACAAGAAGACATTGCACAAATTAAGCCAGACAGTATTACTTCAATGCAAGAAGAAAAAGAGGTGTAATTAAATAACTCTAATAGGACATTCTGTTACTAACTGGCTAAAACTCTTCAAAGTATGGGTTCCTAGATCCCTCTGATGTTAGTTGTGCAGTTCCAATGAACACATTGGGCAGCCTTGGTTTTCACTCCACACCCACCCTAACGTCAGGGCCAAGTCAAAAAAATAATCCAATTTCTAAAGCATGAATGAATAATGTAAATTTAAATCAAGACATTATGGAGAGATAGAGAAAATGGTTAAATCACACACCAAATAGCAAAATTTAATCAAACTTGCCCATTAAAATATCTCTGTCTCTCTTCCACACCTTTACCCTTGGTTCAGTGTTCTTCCTCCTCTAGGTCCTCTAAACAATTTTATAAAATCCCCTTCATCATGCCAAGGTATTTTGCTAGACTTCATAGCCTGGTACACCCCAGTCTGCAAAACAAAGGCCCTCTGGCGCTCTCAGATCACCCCATCATCGTAAAATGTATATTTGTAAGTTTTTATCTTTTAGAGATGCAAACTACCTCATTTAGGAGTAAAATGTCATGTCTTTAAAATATCTTTGCAAAAAAAAAAAGAGGAAGAAAATGCAATAAAATATTAACAACGGTTACATTTAAGTGGTGACCATATGGTTGCTTGCTATACTATTCTCCACTTTTCTGTAAATTTGAAATTCTTTTACAGTTAGAAAAAAAAAACCCTTACAACTCACTATCCCTTTCTTGAGACCACAGGGCAATATTTAAGGCTCTTGTTTGTTGGCTTAATCTTTTTCTCCCTATTAAGTATCTAACAACCCCAGTTTTGTTTTTCATAAAAATTTCCTCTGGCTTCTAACTCATAACATTTGCCTTTCTTCTGCAACATCGTCTGTTCTTGGGGATCACCCTATAAACAACACAAAAGCCCGTCGTCTAAAAACTAATTTTAACTATGACTCATTAGGTGAGTTATTAAGGTCATTTTCATTACTTTCAAATTGCGACCTGGACTATGATTAGAAAGAATACATGGGTTTAACAAATACAACGCATAAACATTTTAGGAAATTAGCATTTAACGCAGGACCCAGATGATCATCTGTGATTGCATTAAAAAGTATCCTTGGTCCAAAAAAAAAAAAAAAAAAAAAATTCTTGGCTTCCCTGTGAGAGTCCGCCTGCCGATGCAGGGTACGCAGGTTCGTGCCCCGGTCCGGGAGGATCCCACATGCTGCAGAGCGGCTGGGCCCGTGAGCCATGGCCGCTGAGCCTGCGCGTCCGGAGCCTGTGCTCGGCAACAGGAGAGGCCACAACAGTGAGAGGCCCGCGTGCCGAAAAAAAAAAAAAAAAAAGTATTCTTAAAGAAATGAGATAGATGAAAATAATTATACTTTAAATAAACCTTTTAAAATATAGCACACTTGTATGATTTAAGGGGAGAGACTATCTCATTAAAACACGAGTTGGATTGATTTATACATTTATCATTATTACATATAATATACTTCGATGAAATAAGACCTGTTCCTGAACGATCAATTTTGTGAAGCCAAAATATGTCACCCTTAACTAAAACTGTATTTCGGAAAGCCTTTGGAGAGGGAATGAATTTACTTTTGTGTGATTTGGTTGTCAGGGCTCTGTCAAATGGTAGGCATTAGGGACAAGAAAAAAAAAAAAAGGCATTTCTGATTACTAAATGCCAATGCTAGAAAAGTTAAAACAGTAACTTTTAAACATTTTACCTTAGACTAAAAAGAAAGAAATTTTTAAAAACTATTTCAAGGCCATGGGTTTCAGATAAGATCATCTCATTTTCTTTTTTAAGTAGCAGAAATTTGAAATGCTTTTTCTCTAAACTTTTCAAAAAGCAGAAGGTGACATCATGCTTTCCCACATCTGTATTAGGATGACCTTAAACCACCAGTTATTAAAAAGATGGTCCTCAAGGTCTTTCAATGGAGTCCATGAAGTCAAAACTATTTTCACGATACTGACATGTTTCCTGCTTTTTTCACTGTGTTTACATTTATGCTATTGGTGCAAAAGACATGGTGAGAAAAACTTCAAGAGCCTTAGTATAAATCAAGATATTGGTATCCAACTTCATACCTTATATGTTTCGTCACCACTCACAGTAAAAGCAAACAAATTTTAAAAAAATGCTTCATCTGAATTACAATTGTTGCCGAGAAAAAGCACGTATGCAATTGCTTTAGTAGCCAGCTAAAGTAGCCACTTTTTTCATGTAACCCTGTATGTATTTGAAAGAATGTCTGACAGACACAAACTATGGTTACTCAGACTTCAGTATTTGGCAGACATTTTCTTGAAAACAAACAAGGAAAATAACTGACAATAACTGTTACCAATGATAAAATTTGAGCTTTCCAGCAAAAATTAGAATTTTTGGAAACTTTTATCCAACACCATGATTTGACAGATTGCCAACACATAAAGATTTTCTGATAAGCCTATTGGTGATACTAACAAAAGTGATTTTAGCTGTTGTTTAATAAAATGTGTCAACATTTTAAAGTTCTTGCATAACTCAGAGAACCAATATTTTTCACATAACCAATTCATGATGTTACAAAATCAGACTTGAATGCTGACCTATTCAAAGTACAGAATAAACAAATCGATTTAATATTACAGAGCACGAAAAGTATATTCATGTGGTTTCAGGTTCCATATTGCAATTAACCCTTGGAAAACTATCATACATCAAGTTTTGGGATAGTATCAAAGAAGAGTTTCTACAGTTACCTGAAAAGACTATTGAAAACCCCTCCCTTTTCCTTTGTGTGAGACCAGATTTCCTCCATAAACTTCAACCAAAAAAGCACATTGCAATAGACTGAGTACAGAGAAGACATGAGAATCCAGATGTCTTCCATGAAGCCAGGCGTTAAGGAGATTTGCAAAAATGTAAAACAAGGCTGTCCTTCTCACTAAACTTTTTCTTTTGGAAAATAGAATTGTTTTTCATAATAAGTATGTTATTTATGCTAACATGTACTGACTTTGTTATTATTATCTTTAAATGAATTACTAAACAAATATTTTTAAATTTCTCACCTTTTAATACAGTAAATTTTAACAGAATAAATATAAATAAGTAATTCCACATAATTAAAAGTTCCTTGGGGTCCTAAATTAAAGAGTGTAAAGGGTTCCAGGAATATAAAGTTTGGAAACCACGGCCTTAAAGCCGCCTTTGGTCTCCAATCATTTAAAATAATTAATTAATTAATTTGGCCGCACCACGTAGCTTGTGGGATCTTAGTGCCCTGACCAGGGATTGAACCTGGGCCACGGCCATGAAAGCACTGAGTCTTAACCCCTGGACCGCCAGGGACTTCCCTGGTCTCCAATCTTTTTTTTTTTTAATTTATTTAATTTATTTATTTTTGGCTGCGTTGGGTCTTCGTTGCTGCACGCGAGCTTTTCTCTAGCTGCGGTGAGGGGGGGCTACTCTTTGCTGCAGTGCACAGGCTTCTCATTGCGGTGGCTTCTCTTGTCGCGGAGCACGGGCTCTAGGCGCGCAGTCTTCAGTAGTTGTGGCTCGCGGGCTCAGTAGCTGTGGTGCAGGGGCTTAGCTGCTCCATGGCATGTGGGATCTTCCTGACCAGGGCTCGAACCTGTGTCCCCTGCATAGGCAGGCGGATTCTTAACCACTGCGCCACCAGGGAAGCCCCTCCAATCATTTCTGATCAGACTCCTATCAGTGAAAAACTTCTGAGAATCGACCTCCAGTATAAGCATAATCATTTTAAAAATGAAATACCTAAACTACTAACGATTCAAAGCATAATCGTTAGCAAAATATAATGGTTTTCCTTTACTTACATAGGTGAAACTAAACATATTTACCTGTTCTAGCATTTCCTTTCCATACCTTATGTTTCATTCCACATACTCTGGGTGAGACCACAACCTCAGAGGCCTCTTTTCCCTGATCTCCCCCCATCAAACCATACCTCACGCTCTTTATCACTCCCACTGCCTCAATTACCAACCTCCCACCGTGTGAACTACCACTGCCTCAGTTTACCTCCTCCAGATCTTTTCTGTTCTGAACAACGGCCTCCTAATCACCATCTCAGCCTCCAGTGCTTTTTCCACCAATCTACTGTCTAACCCACTGTTATACAGTTCTCATCACATTACTCTCCTGCAATAAAGTCCAAATAAACCCTCCATCATCAGGTCTCTGTTGCAAACCAAGCTTTGACATATTTGCAAGTCCCCTCGCGACGTGTGCATTCCTCAAACAAATATCTCTGACGAGACCCCTATTAGCCACTGTATCTCATGCCTCTGAGCATCTGAGCTCCTGGAATGAAGTCCTTCTCCTACCACCCTCACTCCTTTTCCAACCCATGCCCACCTGATCACATCCCACCCGCCCTTCAAGACTCAGCTCAAGCACCAATTCCTGCATGAAGTCTTCTTCTGAAGCCCCTCTCCCACAAATACATACTATACCCACACTGAACGCTGCTTTCATTTTATAACTGCACTTATTTTACTGTGTTACAAGTTACGTATGTACAAGTCTTCTCCCCCAACTAGACAACGAGCTACCTGAGGGCAGGCCGTGTCTTATTCATGAGTATCCTGGTTCCAGGTCTGAGCCTGGCACAGAGTGTTAAAGTTATTCTACTACTTTTCCCATAAACCTCATTTGAATTCCCCAATGTTAAGTCACATTGGCTAATTTCAACCATTTCTATCTATTCTTACCCTGGCTGTCACTCTCTCTTGCATTTTTTTCTTCCTCTCTGTGTCTCATTTTCTCTATTCATATAACAAACACACACACACGGTATGTATGTATGCTTGTGAGTATATATTTTAAAAAATATATCTTTACATCTGCTTTACAATTAAATGATGCTGATCTTTTTTACTTAGGCCAGAAAATAAACCTTAGCTGTAAAAATATTTAAGATTTTTTAACTTTCACAATAATTCATGTAACAGGATGGCATCATTAGAATACAGAATTAGAATTATATGGTTTGACAAAAAAAGATACAACTAATTTACAACTTATATGTATTACAGGATGATGGTTTGGGCAGATCACACTTAACAGCCTCATTTCCTCATTTTTCTTAATCTCTATCTGTAACTAAAGGACACCCACGGATCAATTAAACTGATAAGAGAGATATAAGAAGAAAATATAATTGAAGTAAAACACTCTAATATGATAAAATGCATCTAATCCAGAAATATAAAGCAAGCATCTCTAAGGAAACAGCATATGAATAACCTCACACAAAACGGACAAGCAGTAAACACTGGAAATTGTGTACATATTTTGAAAATTGTCTATGAATTGTTTTTAAATATTCTTTCATTATATACATATTTTTGTGTACATAACTAAACAGACATCTATCAAGCCCCTACTTTTATATATGAAAATTTCCCCCTGCAGTATTATCTCTATGAAAAGGGAATATTTTAGTAATAGTGCATTCTAATACGGCAATCTTAAAAAGTGATGAGGGTAAACTTACAGAATCCAGACTCTATGTGTAAAATAGGGGTTAGGTGTAGCACCTAGGACTTTCTTGCTTTGGCCACTGGAAGTCTCATATCCTGGAAAACCCCTTCGTCCTGGGCAAACCAGAACAGCTGGTCACTGTGTGTGCCTTTTGGGCCTGCCGCTTGGTCATCTGGGAGAACTTCCCTTTTCTATGGTCTGAAACAAGTATTTGATCACCTCTTAGAATAGCTGAGCCAGTAGGATTTATCATCTTGACCAAAGGTTAAGGTAGGCAATAGCCTATAATATTCCAGAAGTATCTGCTTGTAGAAATCAAATTGTGAGAATGGAACTTTGGATGCTGAAAAAGATAAGTTTAGAGCATCCAAATGCAATTCCTGTTTACGTTTCTAGCCTAAAACATCTGCATGGAAAAAGTTTAAAAGTTTAAGCAGGGACTTCCCTGGTGGCGCAGTGGTTAAGAATCCACCTGCCAGTGCAGGGGACACGGGTTCAATCCCTGGTCCGGGAAGATCCCACATGCCGTGGAGCAACTAAGCCCATGCTCTGCAGCAAGAGAAGCCACCGCAATGAGAAGCCCACGCACTAAAACGAAAAGTAGCCCATGCACTACGATGAAGAGTAGCCCCAGCTCGCCACAACTAGAGAAAGCCCACGTGCAGCAACGAAGACCCAACGCAGCCAAAAATAAATAAAATTAATTAAAAAAGAAAAAGTTTAAGCAACTGGCTAGCTTTTTGATTGACATGGCTTTACAAAAGCATATAGCTTTGATACTGGCTTGATTTGAGGTACGCGGGCCTCTCACTGTTGTGGCCTCTCCCGTTGCGGAGCACAGGCTCCGGACGCGCAGGCTCAGCGGCCATGGCTCACGGGCCCAGCCGCTCCGCGGCAAGTGGGATCTTCCCGGACCGGGGCACGGACCCCTGCATCGGCAGGCGGACTCTCGACCACTGAGCCACCAGGGAAGCCCTAAAGCACAAACTTTATATGCTTAGCATGAGTACCCTGAACCTGACACCGGCTGGTCAAGAGCACAGGCTTGGGATCAGGCAGGTGTGGATTCAAGTCCCAACTCTATCACTTATTGGCTGCGTGACTTTCAGTTTCCTTATCTTTAAAACAATCTCATAAGATAGTTGTAAAGATTAAGAGACATAAAAAATGTAAAAGATTTCAGTATCTGTGCTTGGAATATAATGAAGTACCAAAAATAGTCCTTATGCTGAAATATTTTTTCACTTTTCCACCTGAGTATTATGGTATTATATAGCTCTAGCCTCAGACTAATTAGAAAATCACAGTTCCTTTTTATAACTGAACACCCATGAGAGACAAAAGGCGATCTTTAATGGCACAACTCTTAAAAACAAACAAAAAACAAGGGCTTATAAAACTAACTGCTAAAGCGAATATCCAGAAAACAACCTTTATCTAATTTGCCGTCACTAGAGAAGGAGAATCAAATTGTCTACGAAAGTGGGTTATGCCCTCCTCAAGCTCAATGGACTATGCAGATACTACCAAGAAAATGAAGGAAGAGAAAATTGAATTTTTCCAAAATCAAGAAGAGATTATTAAGAAAACAGTAATCAGGTAGCTAAGGAACAATATAATCGGAAGAAAAGAGAAAGCAAGAAATTGATTTTGAGTTGTGCTTTTCAGAAAAGCAATGGGAAATGACTGGGAACAAGGCTGAGCAAGTCATTAAGGGCATATTTCCTGCGGCCCCTCTTCCCATTCCTCCCAGTCTCCCACCACATTTCCTTTTCCCCGATTTTGGTAAAGTTATTGGGAACACAGGGGCCTGAATTACCAGGTTTGGCAGTAGGACATACAGTCACTTGAAAACCAGCAAGCTGCCGTTTTATTCTAGCTACAAAACCCAAAGAAGATAACATCATATTTTCAAGACAGTATTTTTTAAAAAACGGTAAAACAGCATTATGCCAACTAATACACTTCACTATTCTTTTTGATGTTTTCTATTATAAACATACCATATAACTTTAATTTTCTTTCTCTATATTATTTAATCTGTTTACAAATAGTTCTGATTCAATAGACCTTCAGTTACAAAAAGCTGCTGCTGTGCTCTTGAACTAAGGGATCAGAAAGGAATTTAAGGGGAAGGGAACAAACATTCATTAAACACCCGTGTGCCTCCCTACATACATTGTCTCATGAACAGTCACAATATCTCTGTGAAGTCGCGTTAGTCTCATTTCATAAGAAATACAAACGGAAGCTCAGAGAGGTTGGAAAATTTTCCGAGGTCACAAAACTGATAATGATGGTGATGCTGGTGAATATTTATTGCTTTAACTCATCCATCCACAAAACCCTAGAAGGTAGTTACTATTATTATGTTCAGTTTAAAAAAATGAGAAAACAGTATGTAAGTAACATGTCTACAGTCCACGGCTGGCAAGTGAGTAAGATAAGGTTAACCCACACGGCCCAACCCCCGAGTTGGGCTGTCAGTGCTTGCTCCTGCCTGTGCCATAGTACCTTAAGAGACCACCTAGTTCATTCCAGACAGAGGAGAATGCTTAGAATACTGCACAGAATGCGTGCTCAATATATGTTATCATTAGACTGAATCTTGCTTGTTTTTTCTAAGGAATTCATAATACAGAAGGGAGGAGTATAAACGGTGTAATAATTTCCGGTCACTTCCTTTTCAACTGGATACTCTACCTCCAATGGCCACAGAATGGAAGTGTCATTGTTCATTAAATTCCCATTTATTTACCCTACAAATATTCCACGAGCCCTATATTCTGAGCCTACTGACAAAATAAAACCACAAAGAAGTCAACCATGATAATAAGTGTTAATAATCTCCTAGCAAGTACCGCTCACAGGGGCCCAATAATCACTACAGTGTGTGACTTTGTAAGTATTGAAGTTAAAACTCTAAACTTTTAAAAAATTATTTAAAATTACTGGAACCTGTAAAATTATTACTGAAATTAAAATTAAATTGATTTTTTACTATTGAAATCCAACTCAACTCTTTCATTTACCTTATTTTTATTTTGCTCGACTTCACTTAGTCCTTACAAGAGCTACGTGAGGTAGGTTTCTGAGTCCGCCTTCACAGATGAGGCGACGGTCATTCTTGGAGACCGAGGGGCTTGCTCAAACTCACAGGACCTATGTCTCCTGACCCCAAGCCCAGGGCTCTCTCCATGAGCTGACAGCCTCCTCCTAGCCACAGGGATTCAGAACCTGTTGCCAAATCAGAGTCATATACAATCTTCAGATGTGAGCCTGTTTTCTGACCCAGATTCCATTAAGTGAAGGAAAGGCCAGGATTCCAGGAGGAAAGACGTTGCAAAAACCACTATGGCAAATATATAGACAGTAATATCCTGAATCTTGCCCCAAAGAGAACTACGGTCACTTATTTCGGTATCATACGCAAGGGACAGTGGGATGCCTTTTGAGCACTGTAAGACACAGGAAATGAACTGGCACTGTTAACTAGGGGCCTGAGGCACTTACATGGCCTACCCTTGGCGGGGGGGGGGGGGGGGTGGTAGTCAGGGAAGGGACTCAGTTATCCCCCAAAGCAGAGGAAAACCTTGAGGGTTGACAAATTAACTTAAGCTCAGGCCAAAGGGGACCAGGGGGGGGGGGGGGGGGGGTGTCACATGAGGGCCAGGTAATATACAGAATCATGGCTCAGGTCCGGCTCACAGTGGGTCCACTGAGTCCACGGGCCCATCCTAGTCATTTCCCCAGTTCCTGATATTTAACTGGAGCACGTGTACATAGTAGTTGGTATAACCTTCTATCTACATTGTTTTCAGCCAGTGAAGTAAAAGTTACCATAGTGGGGAAAGCCAAGTGGGAGCCCTGTAAGCCCCCCACCACCAGCAGCAGCCAGAAGGGTAAGTCAAGACCAATATCAAATCCTATCTCATTAACAGAAGATCATGGGTTCATGGGGAGAAGGGACAGGGTTAGCTATTGAAAGGTTCCAACACCATAAGCCAAATCAAAATCAGTTTCACAGGTTGGTAAAGCTCTCTCCATTGCTATAGAAATTTTGAAACTTAGTTATGGGAGTTACCTAATTTTGTCTTTTTCTTTCTATATACCCTTAGATATGCTGCCAACACAATCAAATGTACATAAAATCCTAAACAATGTACATTAATTTTTTTCTTTTTAAAAATTCACTTTTGGGCTTCCCTGGTGGCACAGTGGTTGGGAGTCTGCCTGCCGATGCAGAGGACGCAGGTTTGTGCCCCGGTCCGGGAGGATCCCACATGCCGCGGAGCGGCTGGGCCCGTGAGCCATGGCCGCTGAGCCTGCACGTCCGGAGCCTGTGCTCCACAACAGGAGAGGCCACAACAGTGAGAGGCCCGTGCAGCGCAAAAAAAAAAAAAAAAAAAAATTCATTTTTATCTATGGGGAATACAAATACTATGGTATCACTCACTTTTGGTCAATTTTTAAGTCAGTGACAACTTTAGATATGTACTCACAAAGGCTATACCTTAACCTTGAAACCATGTGAGGGAGTAAAACCCCATGAAATTTTAAATGCTTAGTCCAAATTTTGGGGGAAATGCCCAAATCATGCCAATGGCATAATGATTCAACTTTCTATGTAAAAAGGGGTTTGACCTAAAAGGAATAATCCGATGCTCATACACAAACACAGATATCTACATTTTTATTTTCATGATTTTAGACAAGAATGCAAGATGACTATTTAATGAATACCTTCAAATTCTACACCAGAGATTAACGTATCTGCATGTATAGGTTTAAACTGTATTAAGCAGGGAATAAGTAATATAAAATATCAAACATGTAACCTATTCTCAAAGAACTAACAAGTGACCTGCTTATTTAGATTACGATCTGAGTAGACTTTGGGTATGTAGTTAAATTTAAAATAAACTTTAAGAGCTCTAAAAGCACTACAAATAATTACAAATATGTAAAAGAGGTCAGGATCTGGTGTCAGATTGAATGGATTCAACCACAAATCTCCTACCTATGTGGCTTTAGTTAGTAATTTCACTTTGCTTGAGCTTCACTTTCCCTCTCTGTAAAATGGGCTCATATGAAGACTGGATGAGCTCATATAAAGCAGAGCCTAGCACACACTACCTACTGGAATATTAGCAGCTATAATTTCTATTATTTATTATTGGGGAAATATCCCCATGTGAAAAAGAGGAATATTGGTAGTCAAAAAAATTAAATTCTTTCAGGCTTGACTCAAACCAACCATCTTGCTGGAATTTGTCTCTGAAGTATTTAAACCCCCAAATCCTGAGCCGCAGCATCTGTGTCCCTGCCTGGGTTGTGTCCGGCTCAGCTGTGCTTTTCCCTTCGCTGCCACACGTAGCAATGAGATCTGCCCTGTTCCACTCTTTTCCTTTGCCGCTTCCCCTCCTGTTAATTAGCTGTGTCAGCGCTGGCAGGCAGCTCTTCCTCCACCCTAATATGCTGTGTTCTAAGAATTTTGCCATCATTTCTGAACAAATGTCATATAGATGGTACTATGGAGCTCATGTGTAGAAAACTGGCTCTTAACATATGTTTATCAAATGTGTTGTGACTTTCCTGACACTAAAGCAAAAACATGTTGATCAGGAATAATTCATTCTTTTTTTTTTTTTTTTTTTTTTTTTGCGGTACGTGGGCCTCTCACTGTCGTGGCCTCTCCCGTTGCGGAGCACAGGCTCTGGACGCGCAGGCTCAGCGGCCATGGCTCACGGGCCCAGCCGCTCCGCGGCATGTGGGATCTCTCCGGACCGGGGCACGAACCCGCGTCCCCTGCATCGGCAGGCGGACTCTCAACCACTGCGCCACCAGGGAAGCCCTAATTCATTCTTTATATAAAATGTTTGAAACTGTTTAGCCTTTTATCGGAATTTCATTTGGAAAATAGCAATCTTTCTACAGATTTATAACTTAATGTTCCTCTGATTATAACCCAAATCATTTCTTAACCCTTTCATTACTTAAGCAAATATTCAATTACATTTTACTGTATAATAGAGTGGGCATAGTATTTTTATGATCTAAAATAAAATATTTCATTCTCTCTATGCGACAAATATACTTTTCTATTTGTTCAAATTGAATATGAAAAACTAGAACAACTTCTGCCTACACTGTAATTCAACTGTTATTCCCTCCAGTTGTATATGATAACATTAGTGTATTATTAAAAAATTCTAATTCCTAAACATTTGGACTTACATAGAGGATACATTTGAAAGTGATTATTTGATTTACAAAATAAATTTTTATTATTTAAAAGAAAAAAGAATTCAGTTCTTTCAGACATTAAGAAGAAACTTTGAAAGTCAGAGTCTTAAAAATTCCCCACCAACAGCTCCTAGGGATCCAGAGTCTGGTGATGTTTGACATTGAATACAATGAGTACAATACATCACAAAAGCATTCCCCCCAAAATTGCCAGTGCTCTCAGGCCCTGAGCCCTGTACCCTTTCCTCTTCTGTAACCAAGATCATCACTAATCATCCCCACCACTCAGTTTTCTTCACTCATGCCTTATCTTTAACAAAAATAATCATTATTATTACGTGCTTTAAACTCTGCTTTTTACTTCTGCTATCACCTTGTGGTTGGGGCCCTGGTGACAGGTGCTGTGGAACAGCAAGGACGTTTAGAACACTAACAGTTCAACAGAGCCCTGCTTAACCCCCCAATAGGAAAGGGACCACTTCCTACATCCGTGAGAAGTGGCAGGTGTCAGTGACATCTAAGTTGCATGCTTCTCTCCCTCTTTTCCTTTTTTGTGCTAGAGAGACAAGTGCTGAAATAAAAAAACCTCCCCATGCCTTGCAAGAAAACAAAATGGGCATTGTTAAAACACATTTATCGGGCTTCCCTGGTGGCGCAGTGGTTGAGAGTCCGCCCGCCGATGCAGGGGACATGGGTTGGTGCCCCGGTCCGGGCTGGGCCCGTGAGCCATGGCCGCTGAGCCTGCGCGTCCGGAGCCTGTGCTCTGCGACAGGAGAGGCCACAACAGTGAGAGGCCCGCATACCGCAAAAAAAAACCCCCAAAAAACACATTCATCCTTTGAAGTATTTTGATTCACTGGGTGGACGTTTTACTAAAGCAACGATTTTTGGTAAAGTGGTTGCTGAAAGTGAATTATTCCTGAGCATTTTCACTCCTTACATTAACTGAGTAAGAAACGTCACACGGGTAAAACATTTAACTCTCAAAGCTCAGAAAAGCGTCACGGGGACCAAGTTTCTTACCTACAACAATGCCATAGGAAAAAAACAGAAAGTAGATATTGGGGGCAAAACTGCTCAACATGAGGCCTCCTGCCACCATGAAGCCACTGAAGATTGTCACGGCTCTTGCTCCAAAAGATGAGACACACAGGCTGCACACAGGACCTAAAATCATAAATGAAACCTTCACTTATTTAACAGTAACCTCCTCTCCACATCCTATCATCCATCCGAAATTTAAAATGATTCTTTCCATCGTAAAACAACCACAGCAATAATAAGCTACTGTGTGTTCACTATGGGTTGGACATCCTGCTATTCACATAAACAATCTCCCTTCATTATAATCTCACTGCATTCCTGGGAGGTAGGTGCTTTCGTTATCCTCATTTCTCTGATAAGGAAATTAAAGTGTCAGAAGAGGAAGGTCACATAGCTAAGAAATCGGGGTTCTGGAGTCAGACTTTATTAAATTTTCAGTGAGAGTAACAGCGGCAGCCACCCTCAGAGTAACAATTAAGAAGTAAAAACCCAGGCCATCTGGCTGTTGAGTGCATCACCTTAACCGCCACACTCTTCTGAGGATTTTGGTCTCCTGTACTTGCCATGCATCTTTTCTACCCAGAGCTCCTATCCAGCACAAGGCCAGTCATATAATTGATGATAAAAATAAACTTAATGATTGACTCGACGCTATCAATAGCATCCTTATAAAGGGATGAAGTGAGGGTAGTTACTCCCTTCCTAGAGAAGATTTTGGCAGGTGGGGCAAATGCCTCTACCCTACCCACCCGGGCACGACTTTGTCAGTATCACTGTCCTACATACTACATGAAGCCTGGAATTTGGGGGAGGAAGTACACTGTTGACTGACACGTAAAAGGGACCATTATCTGGACCAGTTGTATGTGGAAGTGGGCAACTGCTCATGTACGGGGATTTAAGTGATAGTGAAATTCTCTCTCACTAGCACTGTACCTTGACAGTATCTACAGCTACAGAGCTTAGCATATTAGAAATAAAAGGACATGAAGGGTTACTCTGCCCAGTAGTCTTATTTACATGGAAGGAAACTGAAGCTCAGAAGGGTTGTCCATGCCACGGTTAGAAGAAAGAGCCCAACATTTAAAAGCAAAGAGAAACATCTTAATTGAGTTCACAACAACCTTTCAAGGTACAAATCATTATTCCCAATTTTTAAAAAGCATGCTCACCAGAATGGCAAAAGGCAGACAACAATAAGTGTGAGCAAGGATGTGCAGCTATCACAACTCCCATAAACCGCTAGCGTGATCTCCCAAAGCGGAACTCAGCGCTGTATAACTCCGAAGTTCTACTTCTATGTACACCTACACCAAAAGTCATGGACATAAATGGTCATAGCAGAACTAGCCATAGTAGCCAGCACCCACAGATCCAGATGTTCCTCAGTAGTAGAAGGTATAAGTAGATTCTGGTGTATTCATACAAGGGACTACCATATGGCCATGAGAATGAATGACCTACAGCTACACACAGTAATACAGGTGTATCTCACAAATGTACGTGGAGTGAAAGATACAACAAGAAAAAGTACACATTGAGTAATTCCAATCATCAGAAGTACAAAAACAGACAAAATTAATCTACAGTCAGAAGTCAGGATAGTGGGTCTTTGGTAGCGGGTAGGAAGCTATAACCAGAAGGAAACACAGCCCAACTTCTAGGTACTGCTAACGTCCTGTTTCTGGATGTGAATGTGCTCATTACACGGGTATGTCTGGTTTGTAAAAACAATTCACTGAGCTAAACTCTCATGATATGCACACTTTTCTGTACATATCTTAAAACATTTTAGGAAACCTCAGATGGAGAGATAGTGTCATCCATCCACAGTCTCACTGTTAGTAAGTGGTGGAGCCAGGATCTGATGATCCCAAGCCCGTTCTTACCAATAACAGAGAGTCTCTTAAGCACGTATTTAAGACCAGGTTATGACCACTGAGATACCACCAGCTTTCAATGCCTAGAGCCATCCCACATTCCTCCCTGGTCATGAACTGGCCCCTGTCATTTCAAGCCCTCTTGTGTGAGCCAGTATGGAAGAGCAGACTGATATATTTACATGACAGAGGGGAATATTCTACTCCAGTGTTTTAGGAGGAAAATCCATTTGAAAGACCAAACTTATCTGACAGTTGAGCTATGTGTATACCCAATGAGAAACACTTAGATGCTTCAAAAATAGAAATGATTTTAAGAGTCAAATTTCATAAATGGATGTTGACATCATAAAGTCATGACCCTTCTATGTTGTCTACCAAATTGTATTGACATTGACAGTCAGTGTTTACAAATTTAACAGGCACATGGAATTAAAACAGAGATTGTTACTGGCATACTTGAAAAGTTTCAAGTTTCATCCTCGAAGCAGGACTTTAAATTTATGCTCCTTAAGGCATGTTAACTCTACAAGGAAACTCAAAGTTTGGGAAGATGGGGGTGGGGTGAAGGGTAATAATTTTCACAGCATGTACAACCAAAACCACTATTTTATAAAATGTATAATATTATCATCAATTTTGTGATAAATTCTTAAATCATGTTTGCCTCATACATGATTCTTTGAATAAAATTAAGCCTAAGGAAGAAATGAGCAGAAATTCTTTGACAGATGAAAACAGCAAATTGAAAACTGGTTTTAAAAAACTTCTCACCTCACACCTGTCTGGCCTTTATCAAAAAGATAACAAATAACAAGTGTTGATAAGGATGTGGATAAAAGGGAACCCTCATGCACTGTTGGTGGGAAGGTAAACTGGTAGAGCCACAATGGAAAAAAAAATGGAGATTCCTCAAAAACTTAAAAATAGAACTACCATACGATCCAGCAATTCCACTCCTGGGTATTTATCCAAAGAAAACAAAAACACTAATTCGAAAAGATATATGCATCCTTATGTTCAATGCAGCATTATATACTATAGCCAGGATATGAAACCAGCTTAAGCGCCCATCAATAGATGAATGGATGTGGTATATATATACAATGGAATATTACTCAGCTATAAAAAAAGAATGAAATCTTGTCATTTGTGACAGCATGGATGGACCTAGAGAATATTATACTAAGTGAAATAAGTCAGACAGAGAAAGACAAATACTGTATGATTTCACTTATATGTGTAATCTAAAAAACAAAACAAATGAAAAAACACATTTAAACAGAAACAGAGTTGTAGATACACAGAGTCCGAGAACAAACAGGTGGTTGCCAGAGGGGAGGGGCGTAGGGGGAGAGAGAAATAGATGAGGGAAATTAAGAGGTTAGAACTTCCAGTTACAAAATAAATGAGTCACAGGTGTGAAATGTACTGTGTGGGGAATATAGTCAAGAATTATGTAATATCTTAGTATGGTGACATACTGTAATTACACTCATTGTGGTGATCATTTTAAGATGTGTAGAAATATCAAATCACTATGTTGTGTACTGGAACTAATATAGTGCTGTAAGTCAGTTATGCTTCAAAAACAAACAAGCCAACAAAAAGGCTCATAGAAAAAGAGATCAAATTTGTGGTAACCAGAGGTAGGGGTAGGGGATGGGGGAGGGGGACTTGGATGATAGTGGTCAAAAGGTATAAATTTCCAGTTATAAGATAAATAAGTATGGGCTTCCCCGGTGGCGCAGCGTTTGAGAGTCCGCCTGCCGATGCAGGGGACGTGGGTTCGTGTCCCGGTCCGGGAAGATCCCACATGCCGCGGAGCGGCTGGGCCCGTGAGCCATGGCCGCTGAGCCTGTGCTCCGCAACGGGAGAGGCCACAACAGTGAGAGGCCCGCGTACAGCAAA
>NW_006799284.1:205682-218902 GCF_000442215.2 Lipotes vexillifer
AAAAAAAAAAAAAAAAAAAAAAAAAAAAAGATAAATAAGTACTAGTGATGAAATGGACAACATGATAAATATAATTAACACTGTTGTGTGTTATATATGAAAGTTGTTAAGAGGGTAAATCCTGAGAGCTCTCATCACAAGGGGAAAAATATTTTTTTCTATCGCTTTAATGCTGTACCTATATGAAATGATGGAGGTTCACTAAACTTATTGTGGTAATCAATTCATGATGGATGTAAGTCAAATCATTATGCTGTACACCTTAAACTTATACAGCGCTGTATGTCAATTATATCTCAACAAAACTAGAAGAAAAAAAATTCTCTACTTTCACACCACCACCTGCTGCTTACTTAGGGGAAAAAATCTTGATGTCAGAGGTTAAAGACAAAGAATTTTAGAGCTGAATGGGGCCTTGGAAAGGGTCCAAA
The DNA here is from genome assembly GCF_000442215.2 of Lipotes vexillifer. Classification (NCBI taxonomy): domain Eukaryota; kingdom Metazoa; phylum Chordata; class Mammalia; order Artiodactyla; family Lipotidae; genus Lipotes; species Lipotes vexillifer. The sequence goes on from NW_006799284.1 coordinate 206,114, forward strand.
GACCTCATTTAAAAAATGATGAAACTGTAGTTCAGAAGGATCATGTGATTTGACCAAGAATCCATAGCTAAGCAACGACAGGGCTAAGGCCAAAGTCAGCCCAGCATTCTTCCCAATTGAGATGTATTTCCATTGGCACCTTAATGTTTTTCTAGAAATATCAGTTTAAAAAACACCTATGTACTTTTGTTAATATCTTACAGCCTACGTAATTTTATGAATTTACAGAAGATGAAAACATGACATTTCTGTTCATTTTGGTGTTTAAAAGTTTAGAGCAAACTATTTTATTCTCATCCTCAGAACCAGGGTATTTCTAGACTCGACTTACACAGATTTAAACCACAATAGCCCCAGGTTTCATCAATAACAATTAGGGCAAAGTATAACTGGAAGTGACCACTAAGTCACATTGACAAAACTGACACATTTATGTGTTTAGCTCTTCCTTGTAACAGGCAAGTTCTCCAAGATGATAAACCATAGATTACTTCTCGGCACTGGACTAGTTTCGATTCAAGAGATTCATTAAATCAAAGGACTACTCTCAGGGGAGATTTCTTATGAGGCTTCAGGTCTTTTACTTTGCAGAAGGGACCTTTAGAACAAAAGGTACTTAACTTGTAATATGAATCAGTAACTCCACTCCTTGGAATCTATAAAATTTTAGAAAAAAAGGGAGGGAGGAACGTCATCACTGGGTTGCCAATTTTCCTATTTTGACAAGTAAAGACATTTTTAAATGTAATAACTATCTATTATCACTACCATTTCATTAAAGAGGAAGAAGGAATATTTTAATAAGGAAATAGTGAGAAGGATACAATTTCAGCATAAAATGGAAGCCAGTAAGAAGATAGTTACACACACACACACACACACAGACACGCGCGCGCACACACACATACTACATATCACTGCCTTTATATTCATTTTGTTTGTTTGTTTTGTAATGTATCAGTCTGGTTTTAGAGTCAGGATAATTTTAACCTTATAAACGAGTTTGAACAGTGTTCCTTTCTAGAAACTGAGAATGACCTCTGGGCAAAGAAAGGCTAGTGAAGAAATGAGGACTTCAGTCCTACAGCCACACAGAACTGAATTTTGCTAACAACCTAATGAGCCTTAAAATGGACTTTCCCTCAGTCTCCAGATAAGGGCCGAGAACAGCTGACACCTTGATTTTGGCCTTCTGAGACCCTAAGCAGTGTACCCAGCCAAGTCTGCCAGACTTCTGTCCTGGAAAACGGTTATAGAAATTATAATTTTTCCTTAGTATACAAATTTAAACCTTACATTGCCCACTAAGCACGACTTTGGCTTAATGAAAAAAATATATATATTATTTTCATTATCAATCAGTTCAAAAGATTGCCTAATTTTCCTTGTGCTTTTTTTTTCTATTTGAGGATTTTTATAAATAGGTGAAGCAATTTCCTAAAAAAAAGAAGATAGTTACACACACACACTACATATCACTGCCTTTATATTCATTTTGCTTTTCATAAAAAGTTTTCTTGAACTCACGGTTGTATGTGTATTGGGGTTTAGGGGCCATTATTACTATTACTACCTCTGTCTGGGTGATTAATCTTGATTGGTTGGATGAACTGAAAATGCTAAGTAGCAGAGCTAGCAATCAGAACAGAAGATGGGTCTGAGGATGGCAGGTGGCAGGTGGGGCGCTAAGACGTATGCAGGGCTCTTAAAAGATATTCTATTCTCCTGCATAGTAGCCTGGCAACATCTTTGGCACAATGCTGACACGTTCCCTCAAAAAAGGTAAGAACCTATATATTAGGGAGTAACTCTATAAACCAAGGGTCCCCAACCCCTGGGCCGCAGACCAGTACTGGTCCTGAGGCCTGTTAGGAACCAGGCCACACAGCAGGAGGTGAGTGGTGGGCCAGCGAGCGGAGCTGCATCTGCCGCTCCCCACCGCTCCCCATTGCTTGCATTACCGCCTGAACCATCTCCCACCCCATGGAAAAATCGTCTTCCATGAAACCGGTCCCTGGTGCCAAAAAGGTCAGGGACTGTTGCTATAAACCAAAGTGATGAATGAGGAACGAAAGGAGGAGGCGGTCGGACTTTCAAGCCCTACAATCTCTTAAATACAAAATAAAACAAAAACATAAAATCATTTGTTAATGGTCATCTGCAAATCAGACTGATTGATATCATTCTCAGCCAATGAGGGGAATTAAATGAAGGAAATGAAAATGAAAACTCTTGTGGAAAAAGAGCACATCTTGTAGCACATCTCACCTTGAACTAGCCACATTTCAAGTGCCCAACAGCCACATGTGACTAGTGCTTACTGTACTGGACCACACAGCACTGGAGTCTCATATCATGGTAGATAAGGACACAGAGAAGAAGACGCAAAATTTCTGACCTAGACCAAAAGGCAAAGCAAACACATATCAAAACCTAAGGCCATGGGCAATAAGCACAAAAGAAAGGTTCAGATCATGTGTTTGGGGATTTCAGAAAAGAGAGATCACCATGGGCCAAAGAACTGAGCCTTGAACTGGGCTGTGAAGTATTGACAAAAGCGATGAAAATACATTCTAAATGGAGAGAAGAGAACCATAATGTGGTTCTCCAATTTGTAATTTTTATAAGACAGCTTTGGAAAAGAAATTATTCCCTTTGGGAAAGAAATCAACTTCCATGCACTTCTCTCTCCCAAAAAGTTTCAGAGAGTCCCCAGAGTGGTAGGATGGCCAGGCCTACTGTAGTTAAGTATGCTGACGGTACAATGAGAAATAAATTATAGCAGTAACCAGGCTGTGTGCTTGTAGTACTGCAAGGATTTCCTAAGACAGCAGATTGATTAGGCCCACGAGTGCTATCCCTCTACTTACCAGGCGGGGAGCCCAACAAACTGGCAGGTTTCTCACTTCTTACTCCCCCGTTTTTTTTGTTTTTTTGTTTTTAATTTTTGGCCACACCCCGCAGCATGTGGGACCTTAGCTCCCCGACCAGGGAGGGAACCCACACCCCGCACTGGAAGGCGGAGTCTTAACCACTGGACCGCCAGGGAAGTCCCTGAGACCAGGAATTTTTAAGTTCATCTTCCTGGGGAAGAAAAAGGCCCTACAGAACCACACCCACTCAAATCCTTGCTCTCAAGTATACCAATCACCTTGCTTAGCGGTTGCTTTGGTGTATCATGTACATTTGCTTTCTTCAAGTCAGCAAAACCTGCCAAGATTCTCACCAAACCCTAGACCTGCCTAGCACACTGGGAATGGGCCAATGTAACAGCATCCTTGTAGGAGGCAGGAATTCAGTCCTACGCAAGGAGTTAACAGGGGGAAAAACTGTACACATAATGCTGAAACCCAGCTCTGCCAACACTCACAACTCATGCAGCAAGCTTGTTGGCTATACTGACTCATTATATTCACCTGGAGATAGATGTACTGACTCATTAGGGATTTGAAGATCTTTGGAGGAATTAAAGACAAAAAAAAAAGAGAGAGGGAGGGGACTGTTAAATCTATCTGGAGTACAAAACTACAGAACAAAAGATCTCCCTGCTGTATCAGCACCTCTGTGGTCAGAAAAATGGTCCCACCCTTCTCCTTGAATGTGAAGCATAACACCCAACCAAAGCGTGCTTTCTCCCAGCTTAAAACAATATAAGGCCATGATTGCCCTTTAGTTCAGTTACTTTCCATTCTTTCTGAATCCTTCAGGTTTCGACCAGAGAAACTGAACCAGAAGAAGACTTACATTAAGAGATTTATTGCAAGGAATTGGCTTACGTGGTATTGGGACCTGGCTAGGCAAGGACAGCATCCACAGGACTAGGCGTCAGGAAGGGCAGATTGGAACTCTCTCGACAGGATGAAGCTATAGCCGTAGGCTGAATTTCTTCTGGAAAAGCTCATTTCTACTCATAAAGACTTTCAATGAATTGAATCAGATCCACCTAGATTATTTAAGATAATCTCGCTTACTTCAAGTCAATTGATTATGGACTTGGAGCGCATCTATAAGATACCTTCACAGTGATACCTCCATGAGTGTTTGACTAACCGTGGAATGCAGCCCTAGCCAAGTAGACACAGACTATCACACCTCCTAACACATCACTCCTTCTCCAGCCAAACTTACTCTACCAGACTGCATCACCTGCAGGGCGATGCCAGGGCTTTGCATACGGTAACTCTGCGTGGACTGCCCTCTCCATGCCCATGCATCTGGCCCAGCCCACCCTCCCTTCTGGCCCACTTCACAGCCTATCTCTATAAAACTCCAGAGACTGCCTCGTTCTTGCTATTCTTGGTATTTGTGGTGAAGTCTCAAGGCATTACTACCCTTTTTTCCTGTCTCTGCCCTGAGACTCTAAATCCCTTATAGCAGAGATGATGTCTGGGCCTCCCTAACACACAGGAGAAGAGACTCTCTGAGTGTGCGTAATGACGGTGTATAACAGGGAGGCCGAATCCTTGATATTCAGCTTTATTCATCCTAAGGATCATCTGGAAACATAATTCAGATGAAAGGTCTACTTCTTAGTATTTTCTCAATTACTCAAGTTTCAAAGAGAAAATTAAGATTATAAAGAGTATAAAGTTAAGAATTGCATGTCTTTCTGCTATTCTTAGCTACTGTCCAAATCTGGGTTTGTTAAAGACAATGGGTGGGCCTTTAAATTCCAGATGCTTAGATACAATCTTGACAGCTCTCCCTCCTTCCTATCCTCCTAGAAATGTCTTTGTCTTTCAGGCTGAAGGGTTCCTTTCTTTTGCAGATTCCACAGTTTGGCTGGGACTGCCTGGGAGAGTAATTTTATTTCTGGGGGATTGTTGTTCTTTAATAACTAATATTTGTTGAGTACCTACCATATGCCAAGCACCATCTCAAGTATTCTACATGGCAATCATATAAGGTAGGTCCTTTTATTTTTTATTTGTTTATTTTTTTGGCCGTGCCGCGCAGCATGCAGACTCTCAGTTCCCCAACCAAGGATTGAACCCACGCCCCCTGCAGTGGAAGTGTGGAGTCTTAACCACTGGACCACCAGGGAAGTCCCAGGTAGGTACTTTTATTGTCTCCAATTTAAAGATGAAGAAACAGACTTAACAGGTTAGAAAAACCATTGCTTGGGTGTCAATCTTTCTCTCCTTTTTTTTTTTTTTTTTTTTCCGATCTTCCTCTTAGACAATGTGTTCATCTTGGGCAGGTCACTAAACCTTAAGGACGATAATGCTTATTTCAGTGTGTTATTATGAGGATCGACCAAGATCAAGTAAGTGAAGGTGGCTGGTATTGAGCCAGGCACACAAGGGGCACTTTTTGTTTTTGTTTTTGTTTTTGTGATACGCGGGCCCCTCACTGTTGTGGCCTCTCCCGTTGCGGAGCACAGGGTCCGGACGCGCAGGCTCAGCGGCCATGGCTCACGGGCCCAGCCGCTCCGCGGCATGTGGGATCTTCCCGGACCGGGGCACGAGCCCGTGTCCCCTGCATCGGCAGGCACCACCAGGGAAGCCCAAGGGGCACTTTTTGAACTAAAGGGACAAGTACATGAAAAGCAGACTTTGTATGTTGCTTAGCAAATGTACCTGTGCTGTGCTCACTCAATTATAAATCTCCAGAGGTCGGATCACAGAACTAGTCAAGGATGACACCTACCAGGCCTTCTCTGGACAAAACTGGGTAAAGAAAACAACTCATGTTTCTCAGCTACAATATGGCTTTTGCTGCCTCAGAATCATCTGGGGAACTAGCTAAAAAGAAGATTCCTGGGACCACCTTCCGTCTCCACCTCACAGCACTGATGAGTAAGAAATTGGCTTTTTAGACAAGCTCAAGTAATTCATATATACTCCTGATTTTAAGAGCAACTATCAAAGATGTATTTATGTAAATATATAATACATATATATATAAATTAAATGAATTTTTATCAAAAAGGATGCAAAGATGTCCATTTATGTGTTTTTTCCCCAGAATTGGGGTCACTGGACACAATCTGTCGTGGTTTTACATGGCATACACAGTGACACATTCAAGCAGAAACCTACAAGAGTTCCCTTTATAAATATGTCAACACCAATATACATTTGAGAATCATCAAGGAGTGCAAGACTGCAATCTAAGTAGAGAGGGCTTAAGCCAGTGGTAGCTCCCAACTGAAAATCACTTTGGGGGCTTGAAAAAGATTCACGTATGTGGGCCCCACTATAGACTGACTGAATTAGAACGTCTGACGGTCAAATCCAAGCATTTATATGCTGAAATCTTTCTATAGATGATTCTGATTATCTCCCTGGTTAAGAATCACTGACAATCATGATGAGATGCACCTTTCCTATTTCCAAGGTAGTACCGATCCGTTTGTTTTTGTGCAGAAGAAAGTTGTCAACAAAGTAGATGATGAATGTGGCTCAAACACCGCTAGACTCCTCTTGCTAATACTGTATTACGTAGCTTTCAGGATTTGTCCCTTAATTTATGCTATGAAGAGCCAAGGGAAGCCAACAACACAGATACTCAGTGGCCACTAACTAAAGTGCACACAGGCATGTGCACAAACACACACAAACACACACCCATAAGTCTTAGCTCTCCAGTCATCATTTTTTTCTCACTGCTTCCTCATTCTGGAACCCTTTGGTCTCCATATTCTATGTTTATCTGCAAAAGCTCTGATCAGCTGCTTTGAGTGTCTTCTCATCTAGCTGAAGACACTGAAGATAAGTCACTTGCACGAGGTCCCTCAGCTACGGGGTGGTACAGCCAGGACTCAGATTAGCTCTGACTTCAGCCCAACACTCCCCCAGTACTTGTTCATTCCCTGGACGTTTGCTGGGATGCTCTCTCTCTCCAGCCCATCAAGCGGGGCTGGCCTCGTAGGCACGCAACCAATGCAGCTGCACTGGACTCAGCTCTGAGAAGAGCCATACACTTGGTCTGCTGCCCTGCTGCCGCAGTCTTGAAATTCTTAACTTTTTTAACTGGAGTCCTTGCATTTTCATTTTGCACGTGGTATTGCAAATTATGTAGCTGGTCCCGCCTACAAGTGAAGAGGGCTGCTTGTGGCCCCTGAGACAGACTGGTCCATCCACTTAGGAACTTGCAGAAAGTGGAGAGCTGCAGTTCAGCTTTCAGAGTCTCAGCATCGGCTCTGACCACCAATACTCCATCCATCCCTAAGAAGATCTCAGCTTCCCTGAACACCTCAAACCCTCGAGTCTTACCTGGACAGACTTCCTGAAAAAGAGCTTTGTTCTCCAAGTATGTGCTGACGGAGATAGCATTTCAATCACCCTTTGACCCGTGCTGGAAGGCAAGGTAATTGAATTTCTATTTAACTTTGTATTTGCCAAAAGAAATGATGACTAATTGGGACTTCCCTGGTGGTCCAGTGGTAAAGAATCTGCCTTCCAATGCAGGGGACTCAGGGTTCGATCCCTGGTCGGGGAACTAAGATCCCACATGCCACGGGGCAACTAAGCCCGCGCACTGCAACTACTGAGCTCTTGCGCCTCAATGAGAGAGCCTGCGTGCCGCAAACTACCGAGCCCATGTGCTCTGGAACCCGCACGCCACAACTAGAGAGCCCACGCGCCCTGGAGCCTGCCCACTACAACTAGAGAGAGAAAACCTGCTGCTACAACTAGAGAGAAGCCCGCGCGCCACAACAAAGAGCCTGCACCACAGTGAAAGATCCCGCATGCCGCAACTAAGACCCGACACAGTCAAAAAAGAAATGATGACTAATTGGAGAATATTTAAAAATTCTCTTCTCACCAGATCATTTCCTAAAAATTATATTCTCAAACATATCAATCATCATCCACTTGTACTTTGACAGCTTTACAAACAATCCACATTTTGAAAACCTCTTTCGAACAGATCTTGGCAAATGTTTCCTGCTTTTCTTATGCTTATAATGACAGTGTCATTTTCACTTGTTTAGTTACGTTTAGTTCTCTTATCTGACATGGCCAGATGATCCAGCATTGTTTTTCAAGTCTTGTTTTAATTTAACAAAGTAATTCATCAATTGGAAGCAACTGTTTTTGTTTTGTTTTGTTTTAAGAAGTCCCCTTTAGTGATCAGGAAAGATAACAGATTTAAAAGAAGGAATGGCCAATGCATTTTCTTTGTACATCATTTGAGAGTTGAAAAATACCTTATAAATCACCACATTCACTGTCCTTATTTTCCCCATAAGAATAGAGATTGTGATTTGCTCAATGAATCATGTGAAGGTCATAGCTCAGGATGAGACTCCAGGGCTACGTCTTAGCATATCTGTTCTTTTTTAAAAATTTTTATTGGTATAGTTTATATGGGTATAGTTGACTTACAATGTTGTGTTAGTTTCTGCTGTACAACAAATTGAATCAGTTATACATATTCATATATCCACTCTTTTTCAGATTCTATTCCCATGTAGGCCATTACAGAGTATTGAGCAGAGTCCCCTGTGCTGTACAGTACGTACTTATTAGTTATCTATTTTATATACAGTAGTGTGTATACAGCATGTCTGTTCTTAACTAGTTCCAAGTAAGTTAGAGTGATGAGCACTAAATACTACTGCAAAGCTCAAACTATGACTCCAGAAATTGAAGTGCATATGATTTTGGCCTTAAAATAAAAAGCCACTCTACTGTGCTGTCTAAAGATGTTAAGAATCACTATTATATAATACTTGATAAATGTTTATCAAGAATATTACTTTGGGGGCTTCCCTGGTGGCACAGTGGTTAAGAATCAGCCTGCCAATGCAGGGGACACGGGTTCGATCCCTGGTCCGGGAAGATCCCACATGCCACGGAGCAACTAAGCCCGTGTGCCACAACTACTAAGCCTGCGCTCTAGAGCCCGCAAGCCACGACTACTAAGCCTGTGAGCCACAACTACTGAAGCCCGCGCGCCTAGAGCCCGTGAGCCACAACAAGAGAAGCCACCGCAATGAGAAGCCCTCGCACCACAACTAAGAGTAGCCCCCGCTCGCTGCAACTAGAGAAAGCCCACGCACGGCAATGAAGACCCAACGCAGCCAAATATAAATAAATAAATAAAATAAAAATTTAAAAAAAAAGAATATTACTTTTGGAGACATTTTATGAAGGTCACACAAAATACATCACATACCTCTTACACATAACACTATATTTAAATCCTTAATGTCATTATCATTGTGGAGAAGGGACTACTCTTGGTCATATCAAATTTTTCTTAAGAAGGTGACACAAATGTAGGACACGCAATGTGATCACGGTGTATCGGAATCAGAGAGGAGTAATTATGAATCATAGAGGAACTGTTCCCAGGACTGCTGAAAAATATTTGGTCCTTTGGTCACCAGCATTCATCGGACATACCTGGATCACTGCCCTCATACCCCTGTATCTTTCTTATTTGTGGAAACACGTGTGTCTCACTAGACTGAGACTCTTAAAGGTAGAAATGATGTGTTTGCCATTCATCCTTTCATATCCAGCATCTAGCACACTGCCTGGCACACAGTAGCAAATAAATACATAAAGAAATGAATGAATGGACAACTGAATCTCTGATGGAATTCCTGTATTGTCACATAGATTTATGACGGTGAAAGAGTGGTTTATAATCTCAGTGAAGGCAGCAAAGTAGGTGCTATACTTTAAAAAAAGAAAATAGCCTCCTATGTCTTGCACAATGTGAATGATGCAGCAAATGTAATTAAATGATTAATGAGTGAGGAGAAGCATAAGTTTCTCCACTTACTTGCAAGCAAGCCAACTCCACTTGCAAGGGATCCGACCCAGGCTGTTTTTCCCTTCCCTTCACCAAAGGCGTCCAGCCATTCTATGTACAAGACGCCAACAGCTAGCGGAGATCCGTAACACAAAAACTGAGTAAACAGGGAGGCCAGTACAATCACCCAGCCCCAGCCACCATCAGGTGGCTTCTTAAATTCCATTGTAATGTGAGATCAAGGCGGTGTTTCTCTGTAGGTCCTAAGCAAAAACAAAAAGAAAAAAAGAAAAGCATATTTAGAGTGTAGCGAGGCATGGTATTTTAGATTAAAAATATCTCCTCCCAAATTGAAACATAAAAAAAGTTCTCTAAAAATATAAGAGGAAAAGGATAAAATATCATCGATATACCAAGTTAACTTTAAATTTTTGATTTCTGATTTGAATAAGTAATACATCCACATGTTTCCAAAAAGATGTTTTTTATATCATAAAAAGGATAAATTCGGAGTTTGGGATTAACATATACACACTACCATATATAAAACAGATAACCAACGGGGACCTACTGTATAGCACAGGGAACTCTATTCAATATTTTTGTAATAACCTATAAGGGAAAAAGACTAGGAATCACTGTGCACCTGAAACTCACACAACATTGTAATTCAACTATTCTTCAATTTTTTAAAAAGCCATAGAGTGTAGGGTGTAAAGTCTTCTTCCCAAACTTGCCCCCGTTCACCAGGTTCCCACCCCAACCCAAGCACAGGAAATCACTGGTTTTGGTTTCCTGTGGCACGTTGAGTTCCCCAGGAAACACTCTTACTTATTAGCAAGAGGAGGTTTACTAAAAGTGTTCTCTTTCTATGGAAGAGACCAGACAGCAGCAGGAGAAGGTAAATTACCATGCAGCTTAAGGAAGGGGATTTCTAAAGCTGGCTGACCCTTCAGAGTTGCCCTGAGTTGGCGGTGGGAAGCTGGCCCTTCACACCCCCATGTTGCTAATTCACTGATTGCAGGCCACCCCAGAAGGGGGCATGACCTCAGGTGAGGTGACTCTCTTCAAAAGAGGCAATCACTACCCATGGGGTTTGTTCCCTGAGGGACATCTGTCAGCAGCCCTTCAGCTGCTTCAGCAAGAAATCTTTCATTCCTAAGGCGGTCTGGAGGCAGCACATCACAATGTTCACACTCGAGTATCCTTCCAGAGTTTCTTTATGAATATGCAAGCAAAACCAAGCAAACAGTCTTAGATTTCCTTTTTTCGACAAAAAGTGGATATTGTACATTCTATTCCATGCATTGTTTTATTCACTTAACATCCTTGGGAATGCTTCCCTATCAACACATAGAGAGCATCCTTAGTCTTCTTTCTTAAATACACACATATGGCTGTATACTTGTTTGTTTGTTTTCCTTATTGAATAGGCAAAACATTCACATGGTTCAAAAATGGAAAAAATGACAACGAATATACAGCCTCCATCTACCTAGTTCCCACCTAACTTCCATGCTCTCCACCAGTAACTAACGCTTCTTGTTTCTTTCATATGCTTCCAGAATTAATTTATGAGTACATAAGCTAACTCATATACAGATTTCCTCTAATTTTTTTTTTTTTTTTTTTTTTTGCAGTACGCGGAGCAACCACTGCGCCACCAGGGAAGCCCTATACTCTTATTATTTAACGTTATTCTAGATGCTTGTCCCACACAAAGGCAAAAGAAGGAAGTTAGATAGAAGCATAAAAATCCAAAGTTGGGGGTAAAACTACCACTGTTTGTAGATGGTTATATAACTGTATTGTATTAAAGATTGTATGTATCCAAGAGAATCATCCAAAAATCTACTTCAAACAAGAGATTTTATAGTAACGTAGTGGAGTCCAAAATTAACATACAGATATGAATAGCTTTTCCACATACAAACAGAAGACAAATCAAAGAAATAAGCCCAATTATAATATTAGCAAAAAGGATAAGATATATAAAAATAAAATAAAAAGAAATGTTGGGGGAAATTTTAAACACTAAGAACACAAAAGTAGACTTGAACAAATGGAAAGATATGAAATGGAAGATAGAAAGATTCAACATCATAAAAGGAGTATTTTTCCTTAAATCAATTTATAATTTAACTCAGTCCTAATGAAAACACCATCAGATTTCTTTTAGAAGCAGACAAACTGATTCTGAAGTTCGTATAAAAAAGTAAACAAACAAGAGGAACTAAGAAAGTATTGAAAAGGTGTGCAATGACGGAGAGAGAGGGAAGGAACTATTTCCACTGGAACTTAAAATATATTAAAAAGACTTAGGGAATTTTCTGGTGGTCCAGTGGTTAGGACTCTGCGCTCTCACTGCCAAGGACATGGCTTCAGTCTCTGCTCGGGGAGCTAGGACCCTACAAGCCTCGTGGCACAGCCGGAAAAAAAAAAAGACTTAGTAGTTAAACAAATGTGGTATGGTGAGTGAATAGACAGATCAGTGGAACAGAAAGAAAAATCCAGAAACACCCATATATTCCTAAGAATTAGATACGAGTTACAAATTGCTTTTCACCTATGAAACGGCACACATCATTCAGAGAATGTTGAGAAATGCAAATTAAAACTATAATGAAATACTGTTTTAAAGCGAACAAATTGGCAAAAATCGAGAAGTTTCACAACACACCCAAAGTTGCTGGGGATCATGTAAACCGGTTTAATCCCTTGAAGTCAATTTGCTAATGCTAATTACAGCTACAAATGTATATTTGTAATTGACTCAGCAATTCCTGACAGGTATGTAGAAAGATAAATGTGTATGTAAGGTTATTCACTGCAGCATTGTTTTTCATTGGAAGCCATGGGGACTGGTTAAACAGTTAAGAATTACTGGAACACAATGTTGCAGAAAGAAAGGATGAGGAAGGTTACTATGTATGCATTGCAAGGTATTTGTCAAGTGAAAAAAAGCAAGACACACACCAATGTATATAATATGCTGGTTTTTTGTGTAAAAAATTAGAGGAGGGCTTCCCTGGTGGCGCAGTGGTTGAAGGGTCCGCCTGCCGATGCAGGAGACACGGG
>NW_006799284.1:219527-228309 GCF_000442215.2 Lipotes vexillifer
GTTGCCGCGGCTGCCCCCCCTCCCCCCTGCCAATGCAGGGGACACGGGTTCGTGCCCTGGTCAGGGAAGATCGCACGTGCCGTGGAGCGGCTGGGCCCGTGAGCCATGGCCGCTGGGCCTGCACATGCGGAGCCTGTGCTCCGCGGCGGGAGAGGCCACAACCAGTGAGAGGCCCACGTACCGAAAAAAAAAAATAAATTAAAAAAAATAAGAGTATACATCGTTGTCTAGTTCCTAAATTCAATGGGAAAGCCTTCAAGTGTCATGGTGCTGCTTCTGAGGCTGAGATAGATATATTTCACAAAGTTAAGAAAAAAAGTTTCTACTTTTGAGTATTATTATAAAGAATTTTTTTTTTTTTTTTTTTTTGCGGTACGCGGGCCTCTCACTGCTGTGGCCTCTCGCGTTGCGGAACACAGGCTCCGGATGCGCAGGCTCAGCGGCCATGGCTCACGGGCGCAGCCGCTCCGCGGCATGTGGGATCTTCCCGGACCGGGGCACGAACCCGTGTCCCCTGCATCGGCGGGTGGACTCTCAACCACTGCGCCACCAGGGAAGCCCTATTATAAAGAATGTTTATTAAACTTTTCTGAAATGCATTTCCAGTGCATAGGGAGATAATTACGATTTGCGCCTTTTAATTTTTAATGTAACAGAATCTGTATTTTCTACTATTGAACCATATTTGAATCAGTAGACTAAATCATCCCTGGTTCACGCTCTACTTTGATTATGTCAGTCTATTTGGGGGAGGGTTAAATTTATAAGTGAGATTTGTCTCTTTTTGTTTTTAATTTTGACTAGGTTTTGGTATCAAAATATTTTAAAGGAATTTGAAACATTCATTCTTTATAAGTTCTGAAACAATTTACATGGCAATGGATTTGGAGGCCCAGGCCTGAACTTCCTGCCCCCAACAGGGCCTCCCACTTAATCCTCACCTCCTGTCTCTCTTCACCATATGCCAGGTTTACAGTCAGGTTCAACAGCCTTGCCCACAGATTTTTGCCAAACCATCCCCTTGGCTGTAGTTTCATCAGATAATAGGTAAAGAGAGTAGGAATATCATTCATCCATTCATGCATATCCCTAATTAGATGGTGAGGCATATGGCTACCTTAAGAGAGTCATAGTTACACCCATCAATTTACCTGAGCCTCAGTGAATTTCTCCATTTTGACATTCAAAGCCCTGGGCAAAAATCACGTCACCACCTGCCACAGGACTTTGTACAAATTAACTTTCAATATTTCATAACTGAAAACTGAAAGATATTACAATTTGTGCACAAAACTGTGGAGTCTAAAATCCAGTCAGTCTCCCAGACCACACGATTGTGTTAGCAGACAGAATACTCTAAACTTCCAAATATCGAAACCCTCTGAAGTGTTCAGATATGCCCCTTCATCAGAAGTTTACTCTCTCCAGTACCTACTCTATTGTAAAAATAAATAATAAAATTCTGTTCCTCCTAATGACAATGTAGTACTCTGAAATTCCTGTTTAGAATACCCTTTAAAGAAAAGATAGCCTTAATTTCCTAAACTAGATAATATATGATAGCAAGAGCCAAACACCTAATGAGACTAAAAGGCTATATAAAAACAAATGCATAAGACACTGTCCTTCATTTAAATCTTCAAATTACAGCACTCCAGGAAAAGTACACATTTACAAAGGCAAAGCACCACAATCATAAATAAAGCCAGTATTTTCTGGAGGGCAGGGGGAAGGCAGTGAAAGGGTGAGGAATAGCTCCCTTGCCAGTTTGCAAACTGAAGTAGACAGAAATGCCTTTAGACACCAAGTACCTTTGCCTTGCTTTGTTTTGCTTTGCCTTGCCTCGGGTGACATTTCAACACAGGAAAGAAGCCAGAGAAATTCTTCTCACAGTAAATATTTGGGAGAGCAAACCTTTGAAATACAAAGCTTCCATATATATCAACTTAGACTAGAAAGACGAGTTTTTATAAAGAGTTGGCTAAGAGCTTCTGACCTTTCATCGTCACATAGTTTGAGATACTTGTAGCCTGAAGAGAACATGGTGAAAAATACCAGTTAGTGATTTCTTGTTTTCTATCAGGGCAACACCTTTCTCCTGTACTTTCCGCTATTCCTCAGATGTCGCTCACCTGCTATTTCTCTGACAGTCTATGTTCTGTAAGGTGATTTCACAAATAGACTAGCCTTTCCTCCCTGCTGTAATGGTACTCAATTTCCTTTGGAGCACCTGGATCTTCCTCATGGGTAGATGGTTGGTGGGACTATTCATCAAGGTTCCTTGATCTTGACCTATAGAGTAGAACCTGATCCAAACAAGGCCAGTAGGACCTCTCTCCCAGGATCCTGAATCTCAAGTGAAATCCTCTAATAAAAGAAAAATATTTGGAGTTTATTTATCCCAGTGGTGGTGAATTAAAGAAACCCTCTGTCAGATCCTACTACCTTTGCTCCCTAGGGGTACCCAAGCCTGGTTTCTCCAACCTTCCATTTCATTCTATGAGCTAACATAGTAAATTATTTTGTTAAGTTAGCTGGTATTTGTTTCTTTTAAGTGCAACAAAATAAACATGTTGTGAGTATGCAGTAATTTCAAGTGGATTATTTTAACCATCCATACCCTGCTTGATCCTATTTGGGCAAAAGGTTAAGCTGAAGAGTATAGTTTATGACCACAAATACAGGAAATATAGATACGCCATACCTTTTTTTTCTGAAAATTTCAGCTTATTAATCTTCCTTCTTGACAACTTATGATCCAATATGATAAAATGCCTTCCCTGGCATTCTTATATATAAAAAGTCTAAATTAACCGAAATTTCCACTAAGCCCACTTATCCTAATATTTACAGAAATGCAGTGTTATAAAAATGGAATCTTCATTGAAAAAGCTTTTTGATCACTTTCAATTTAAATTATATTGCACTCAACACCAAAGGAAATCAGAAGGAATATAAGGCATCACCCTTGCCATCTAGGAGCTTATAACCCCATGAGAAAGGTAAGATACGCTCACAAGAGAGTATATAGTTAAGTGCCACAGAGGTGGGTAGACAGTAAACCTTTAGGAGTCAGAGGGAATGAAAGCAATCAAGGCAGGAACAGGAGTGGAAGCCCTCACAAAGCAGGTTCGTTCTAAAGAATAACGTGGAGACTCATGAAAGGGGGGCTCAGACAAGAGGATCAAGATTAATATGGGTGTGGAATCAGGAAAAGGCTTAATAGGTTTCATGTAAAGTGAAGAGGGCAGACCTTACAAGGCTCCCAGAGGAAAATTAGAAATTCCTGAAACTTAATAGGAAAGTGTCTCAAGAAGCCTGTGTTTATAGCCCCAAGATAGGATTGTTTTTACACTTTTTGTAATAAATCCTGGCACTAATAAGAACCCATTTATATTATCTAAGTGGTGTGTTTTTTCCCTAAAAAATAGCAAGATCAATAAGTACCAGAACATGTTGTTTTATTCAATGAGTATATTCAAAGGTTTGGGAATGTATTCATATGACTGTATAAAAATATGCTTCTAGGAAACACATGCATTGTAGTATATTCTAGTACATCGTCTGAGAATTTGGAATCTTTTAACCTGTGTTAACAAATTCAGACTCTGCATGACAAGACATCTTATAAAACTCAAAATTAGAAGCCATTTTGAAAGACAATGTGAACAGCACTGTAATTTAGGGGTAGTTTTGTCACACGACAGAGTCTGACGGGATATCACAAAATTAACTTTTTATAATTTAAGTATATTTCTTATCTTTAACTTAAAAATTAAGTGTATTCTGGAGAGCAGCCAAGATGACAGAGTAGGAAGACACTGAGCTCACCTCCTCTCACGAGCACACCGATATCACAACTATCTGCAGAACAGCTATCGATGAAAATGACTGGAACCTATCAGAAAAGATCTTCTACTGAAACCGAACAGGACCCTGCGGGGCTCCTGGGCGCGGACCCTTTCTGTCCCCCATTCCTTGTAGGGAATGACCTCCATGACCTTCCCTGAGCCCTGAAGGGCAGGTTCAAACAGTTGCTAATCAGGAGGAAGGGAGGGGATGCAGAGAGGAAAGAGGAGCCGCCAAGAAACAACAGTGCAGCCTTGGGGCAGGGTCCTGGTTCAGCCTGAAGGGATACACATAACAATATCTTTGAGCAATTTATAGAACTAAACCCCCAACAAATGGAAGATGTCAGCATTCTTCGTTCCAGAGAAGACCACCTGGGACCAGATTAAAGGAACCAGAGAAGCTCATTAAAAGATTACCTGAGACCAGATTAAAGGAGGGCAGGCCCTGTACACATCCTAGTCTTATCAGCAACCCCACCCTTGAACCCTTGCTATAAAACTCCTCACCAAATTTCCCTGGGTTGGGACACATAGTTTTCGAGGGTGGGACGCCCCTGTGTCCCCTTTTGCCTGAAAAAGCAATAAAGCTATTCTTTCCTACTTCACCCAAAACCCTGTCTCTGAGGTTCGATCTGACACTGGTACACAGAGGTCGAGCTTTCAGCATCACTACAACCAAAGACATAAAGAAAGAACCACAGTGACACGGGTAGGAGGGGCAGACTTGTGATGTAATCAAATCCCATACCTCCAGGTGGGTGACCCACAAACTGGAGAATAACTATACTGCAGAGGCTCTCCCACAGGAGTGAGGTTCTGAGCCCCACATCGGGCTCCCTACCCGAGGGTTCTGCACTGGGAAGATGAGCCCCCAGAGCATTTGGCTTTGAAGGCCACCAGGGTTTAATTTTGGCAGCCCCACAGGACTAGCAGAAATAAAGACTTCACCCTTAAAGGGTGAACACAGAATCTCACAGGCACTGGGATCCAGGGAAAAAACAGTAATTTGATAAGAGCCTGGACCAGGCCTACCAGCTAGTCTTGAAGGGTAAATATGTATGCACCCAACATATGCACCTCAATATATAAGGCAAATGTTAACAGACATAAAAGGAGAAATCAACCATGATACAACACTAGGGGATTTTAACACCCCACTTACACCAAAGGACAGATTATCCAGACAGAAAATCAGTAAGAAAACACAAGCCTTAAATAACACTTTAGACCAAATGGACTTAATTCATATATAGAGGGAGCATTCCATCTGAAAGCATTAGAATATACATTCTTTTCAAGTGCACATGCAATATACATTCTTTTCAAGTGCACATGCAATATACATTCTTTTCAAGTGCACATTTATCTTCTCCAAGATAAATCACATGTTAGGCCACAAAAAATTCTTGGTAAATTTATGAAAACTGAAATCATATAAAGCATCTTTTCCAACCACAACACTTTGAGGCTAGAAATCAACTACAAGAAAAAAACTGCAAAAACCTAAACATATGTTGGCTAAACAACATGGTACTAAACAGCTAATGGATCACTGAAGAAAATCAAAGAGGAAATTTTAAAATACCTAGAGACAAATGAAAACAAAAACACAATGATCCAAAACCTATGACACAGCAAAAGCAGTTTTAAGAGGGAAGTTTATAGCAATACAAGCTCACCGCAGGAAAGAAGAAAAATTACAAATAAACAACCTAACCTTATACCTAAAGGAATTGAAGAAAGAAGAACAAACAAAACCCAAAGTTAGTGGAAGGAATCACAAAGATCAGAGCAGAGACAAATGAAACAGACATTTAAAAAACAATAGAAAAGATCATAAAATGATACTAAAATCTGGTTCTCTGAAAAATAAACAACAAAAACAAATATATATATTATGATGGTAATTCCCTGGTGATCCAGTGGTTAGCATTCCACGCTTCCACTGAAGGGGGCATGGGATCGATCCCTGGATGGGGAACTAGGATCCCGCATGCCACGTGGCATGGCCAAGAAAAAATAAAATTAAATTAAAAATTAAGTAAACAAAATTCATAAACCTTTTGCCAGACTCATCAAGAAAAAGAGGGCGAGTGCTCAAATCAATGAAATTAGAAACAAAAAGAAGTTACAACCAACACCACAGAAATACAAAGGATCATAAGAGACTACAATGAACAACTCTATGACAATAAAATGGACAACCTAGAAGAAATGACAAATTCTTAGAAAGGTACAATCTCCCAAGACTGAACCAGGAAGAAACAGAAAATATGAACAGACCAATTACCAGTAGTGAAACTGAAGCAGTAATTTAGTGCTCACTTCAGCAGCACATATACTAAAATTGAAGCAGTAATTTAAAAACTCCCAGCAAGGGGCTTCCCTGGTGGCGCAGTGGTTGAGAGTCCGCCTGCCGATGCAGGGGACACGGGTTTGTGCCCCGGTCTGGGAAGATCCCACATGCCGCAGAGCGGCTGGGCCCGTGAGCCCTGGCCGCTGAACCTACGCGTCCGGAGCCTGTGCTCCGCAGCCGGCGAGGCCGCGACAGTGAGAGGCCTGCGTGCCGCAAAAAAATAAAAATAAAAATAAAAATAAAAACTCCCAGCAAACCAAAGTCCAGGACCAAATGGCTTCATAGGTGAATTCTACCAAACATTTAAAGAAGAGTTAACACCTATCCTTCTGAAACTATTCCAAAAAACTGCAGAGGAAGGAACACTTCAGAACTCATTCTATGAGGCCAGCATCACCCTGATACCAAAACCAGACAAAAATATCACAAAAACAGAAAATTACAGGCCACTATCACTGATGAACATAGATGCAAAAATCCTCAACAAAATACTTAGAAACCCAGTCCAACAATACAGTAAAAGGATCATGCACCATGATTAAGTGGGATTTATCCCAGGGGTGCAAAGATTTTTTCAATATCTGCAAATCAATTCAAGTGGTACACCGCATTAAAAAATACAAGAATAAAAACAATATGATCATCTCAGTATATGCAGAAAAAGCTTTTGATAAAATTCAACATCCATTTTACGATAAAATCTCTCCATAAAGCCAGTACAGGGGGAACATACCTCAACATAATAAAGGCCATACATGAAAAACCCGCAGCTAAAATCATACTCAATGGTGAAAAGCTGAAAGCATTTCCTCTAAGATCAGAAACAAGACAAGGATGCACACTCTTACCACTTTTATTCAGCATAGTTTTGGAAGTCCTAGACACAGCAATCAGAGAAGAAAAAGAAATAAAAAGAATCCAAATTGGAAAGGAATAAGTAAAACTGTCACTACTTGCAGATGACATGATACTATATACAGAAGATCCTAAAGAAGCCACTAGAAAACTACTAGAGCTCATCAATGAATTCAGTAAACTTGCAAGATACAAAACTAATGTACAGAAATCTGTTGCATTTCCATACACTAACATAGAAATATCAGAAAGAGAAATTAAGGAAATAATCCCACTTACCATTGCATCAAAAAGAATAAAATACCTAGGAATAAATCTACCTAAGGAGGTAAAAGACCTGTGCTATGAAAACTATAAGATGCTGATGAAAGAAATTGAAGACAACAGAAATAAATGGAAAGATATACCATGCTCTTGGATTGGAAGAATCAGTATTGTTAAAATGACCATACTACCCAAAGCAATCTACAGATTCAATGCAATCCCTATCAAAATACCAATGGCATTTTCCACAGAACTAGAACAAATAATTTTAAAATTTGTATGAAAATACAAAAGACCCCAAAGAGCTAAAAACAATCTTGAGAAAGAAGAACAGAGCTGGAGGAATCAAATTCCCTGACTTCAGACTATACTATAAAGCTACAGTAATCAAAACAGTATGGTACTGGCACAAAAACAGACACATAGATCAAAGGAACACGACAGAAAGCCCAAAAATAAACCCATATACTTATTGTCAATTAATCTACAACAAAGGAGGCAAAAATATACAATGGAGAAAACATAACACCATATACAAAAATAAACTCAAAATGGATTAAAGGCCTAAAGCTAAGACTGGATACTATAAAACTCCTAGAGGAAAACAAAGGCAGAACACTCTTTGACATACACTGCAGCAATATTTTTTGGATCCGTTTCCTAAAGTCAAGGAAATAAAAGCAAAACTAAACAAATGGAACCTAATTAAATTTAAAAGCTTTTGCACAGCAAGGTCTCTCCTGATGGCACAGTGGTTAAGAATCCGCCTGCCAATGAAGGGAACACGGGTCCGAGCCCTGGACTGGGAAGATCCCACATGCTGCGGAGCAATGAAGCCCATGCACCACAACTACTGAGCCTGTGCTCTAGAGCCCGTGAGCCACAACTACTGAAGCCCACGCTCCTACAGCCTGTGCTCCACAACAAGAGAAGCCACCACGAGAAGCCTGCGCACCACAACAGAGAGGAGCCCCCACTCACTGCAACCAGAGAAAGCCCGCGCGCAGCAACAGAGACCCAACGCAGCCAAAAATAAATAAATAAAATAAATTTATTTTAAAAAATAAATAAAAGCTTTTGCACGGCAAAGGAAACCATAAACAAAATGAAAAGATGACATACTAAATGGGAGAACATATTTGCAAATGATATGACTGACAAGGGATTACTATCCAACATATATAAACAGCTCATACAACTCAACACCAAAAATACAAAACAACCTGATATAAAAATGGGCAGGGGCTTCCCTGGTGGTGCAGTGGTTGAGAGTCCGCCTGCCGATGCAGGGGACACGGGTTCATGCCCCAGTCTGGGAAGATCCCACATGCCGTGGAGCGGCTGGGCCCGTGAGCCATGGCTGCTGAGCCTGCACGTCCAGAGCCTGTGCTCTGCAAGAGGAGAGGCCACAATAGTGAGAGGCCCGTGTACCGCAAAAAAAAAAAAAAAGGGGGAA
>NW_006799284.1:229575-249333 GCF_000442215.2 Lipotes vexillifer
CGCGGGACCCTGCCGAAACGGGGCACGAACCCGCGTCCCCTGCATCGGCAGGCGGACTCTCAAGCACCGCGCCACCAGGGAAGCCCCCATGGTAAACTTTTAAGCTCCAATGTCTAGTAAAGCATTCAGTTCGGTTCAAATGATGCCAAGTCTCTGTTATTTCCTTAACTCTACACTGGCTGAAAATTTCTATTCTCCCAGATATAGGATGTCAGAATTGCGTTGGTAAACTTTTAAGCTCCAATGTCTAGTAAAGCATTCAGTTCGGTTCAAATGATGCCAAGTCTCTGTTATTTCCTTAACTCTACACTGGCTGAAAATTTCTATTCTCCCAGATATAGGATGTCAGAATTGCGTATTTGACATTTATGAACATTTAATGTTGACACAGAAGCTTCCTGTTCCTGAAATGTATGCAAATGTTCTGTACTATTTTTTGCCAAATACAGAGTGATTTACAACTGTTTGATCTTATTTTCAGTTAATAGCTGCCTCTTGCCTTTGTTCCCCCCATAATTATTTTTCTCTAATAACTTCTTTTGGAATGTTACCTTTAAATATCTCATTAAAGAGTGCCAGATATATTTTCTACTTGAATTACAGAAGTAGGTAAAAACAGTACATTTTTATTTGAATCTTAGACACTACCAAATTATCTGGTGCTGAATTGTCCCTTTAATTGAGAGCCTAGGATCATCGACTACATCCTGGGAAAAAATGGTTCATTCCAAGTTGATTTTGTCTTGATCTAGGCATCTGTGAGGAGTGTCAAAAGTCTTAATCATCCTGGGTTTCATGACCTTCCTTCAGTTACATTAATGCCACTTTTATTATGTGGGAAGCTCTAAACCATTGGCCAGGAGGTGGAGAATAGAAACGTTTCCACGCTGCTGGTGGAGATGAAAAGGCTGCCTCCACTTTGGAAAACAGTTTGAGGAGTGGGCATGGGGAATGACTGTTAGAGGGACAGGTTTCTTTGGGGTGATAAAAATGTTTTACAATGATTTTTAAATGTTTTAAAAGTAGATTGTGGGGCTTCCCTGGTGGCGCAGTGGTTGAGAGTCCGCCTGCCGATGCAGGGGGCACGGGTTCGTGCCCCGGTCCGGGAAGATCCCACATGCCGCGGAGCGGCTGGGCCCAAGAGCCACGGCCGCTGAGAGAGCCACGGCCGCTGAGCCTTCGCGTCCGGAGCCTGTGCTCCACACTGGGAGAGGTAACAACAGTGAGAGGCCCACGTACCACAAAAAAAAAAGTAGATTGTGGTACAGTTTGCACAACTCTTGAATAAAATTCACTCAACAGCACACAGTAAGTGGGGGCATTTTATCATATGTGAATTTTATCTCGATAAAGCTGTCAAAAGAAAACACATTCAAAAGCTCCCAGAGGGGCTTCCCTGGCGGTCCAGTGGTTAAGACCCTGCACTCCCGATGCAGGGGGCCCGGGTTCGATCCCTGGTTGGGGAACTAGATCCTGCATGCCGCAACTAAAGATCCCGCATGCTGCAATGAAGACCCAGTGCAACCAAATAAATAAATAAATATTAAAAATATTTTTAAAATATTAAAAAAATTTTTTTAGAAAACCACAAAAGTGCCTAGAAATTATGTTTAAGTTCTGACTCCAGTACAGGTACCAAGTTTCTGCTCAAACTAAAGAGCAGAGCAGCTCGGCCAGAGCTGTTCTAGTGTTAGTATTGCTCTTCCTCTATTGTGCCTTTTGCCCATCCAGCCATGCATCATTTATTCTCCACCACCACAGTTTGGGAAAAAGGTATTCTGGGAATTGAGAGGAACCATTATTTGGGAATTCTAACAAAAATGTAGGTAAACAAATCATTCTTTGGGTGTTGTAATAAAAATGAAGGTAAGCAATTAATTCTTTGTGAATTCTATTAAAATATAAACAAACATACACTAATACGTACTAAAACTCATAGTTGAACATAAATTAATTAAATTTCATTTACTGGGACACAGTATAAGCAAGGTAGTTAAGAGGTATATCATATATCACCTATATGTGGAATCTAAAAAAAGAAGTGATACAAATGAACTTATATACAAAACAGACTTATTACCAAAAAAAACAGACGTATAAGCAATGATGCCTGTTCCTAGTTCTTGAGTCCTCTTTTTATCACAGCTATTACTCCACTTCTACTTCCACTTTCCTATTTCTTAGGCACTTCCATTCTACCACGTGTCTGAGGGATGAAAAGTGCGGCATCTGCAGTTATCAGTAGCAAAAGTGTCAACACTGTTATGACTGATTTTTGATAATTTATGAGTAATATAAAGCTTTAAAATAATATATAAATTCCCTCTGCGTCAAAAACGTAAACTTTCAAGTGAATCTATTTGTTGATTCATATATTAGAGAACAAAGTCACGTTGGCACATTAGTCCTTCAAAAGTTATAGTCACTGGATCAATTTTGTCACTTTCCAATGACATTTCATAATCAGTGCAGTTTATGATTTCTCCTCTAAAGTAAAACAATTTTAGTTATATATCAATTTTTTTTTATTATTTTATTTATTTTGGGCTGTGTCAGGTCTTAGTTGTGACACTAGGGATCTTTCTTGCGGCATGCGGGATCTTTCATTGCGGCACGTGGGCTCTTTGTTGCGGCACACGGGCTTCTCTCTAGTTGTGGTGTGCAGGTTCCAGAGTGCATGGGCTCAGTAGTTGTGGCACGCGGGCTTAGTTGCCCGGCAGCATGTGGGATCTTAGTTCCCCGACTAGGGATCGAACCTGTGTCCCCTGCATTGGAAGGTGGATTCTTTATCACTGGACCACCAGGAAAGTCCCCAGTATTATTTTTTAAAGGAAAAGAAAGAGAACCCACCCTATTGTCCTTCTAAATTAACTATTAAAACTCTTTGTAAAATCATATTGTCATCCTTATTTTATATATACACATGCACATATATATTTCTATATCTACAATTCTATAAGCATTTTCTACAATATTAAATAGCTATAAAAGAGAATGAACTCCAAATAATAATTTTAGTACAACTGTAAATCCCACTGTGGTGACCTAATCAGATTGTCTCAGAAGTCAAGAAAGGACTAAGCCACTTCAGACTCCTGGCATATTAAATAGTGTAGGGGAAAAAAAATCCTAAATGAGGATATAAAAATCAAGATATCTGTTAAATTTAATTTAAAAATTAATGCTATCAGGGACTTCTGTGATGGTCCAGTGGTTAAGACTCCATGCTTCCACTGCAGGGGCACAGGTTTGATTCCCGGTCAGAGAATTAAGATCCCGCATGCTATGAGGCGTGGCCAAAAAAAAATTAATGCTATCAGCCAAAAAAGTGGAAACAACCCAAGTATCCAACAACTGATAAATGGATAAATAAAATGTGGTATATCTACACAATGGAATTTTTTTTTCCTTTATTATAAACTATATTTACCTTTTGGTCTCCAAGTTAACTGAGGTGGTAGGTAGTTTTATTTTTTGTATTTTTTAATTTTTTAAAATTTATTTTATTGAAGTAAAGTTGATTTACAATGTTGTGTTAGTTTCTGGTATACAGCAAAGTGATTCAGTTATATATAGAGAGAGATAGATAGATAGATATTCTTTTTTATACTCTTTTCCATTATGGTTTATTATAGGATATTGAATATAATTCCCTGTGCTATAAAATAGGACCTTGTTGTTTATCCAGTCTCTATGTAATAGTTAGCACCTGCTCATCCCAAAATCCCACTCCATCCCTCCCCCACCCCATCTCCCCCTTGGCAACCACAAGTCTGTTCTCTATGTCTGTGAGTCTGTTTCTGTGCACAATGGAATACTGTTCAGCAGTAAAAAGGAATGAAGTACTGACACATGATACAACATGCATGAACCTTAAAAACACTAATGCTAAGTGAAAGCAAACAATTACAGGAGACTACATATTGTATGGTTCCCATTTATATGAAACTTCCAGAATAGGCAAGTCTATAGAAACAGAAAGTAGAATAGCAGTTGCCTAGGGCTAGGAGGGTTGGGAGAAAATGAGAAGTGAATGCTGAGGGGTAGGAGGTTTCTTTTGGAGGTGATGAAAATGTTTTAGAATTGTTGATGGTGATGGCTGCACAGGTCTGTGAATATACTAAAAATCATCGAATTGTACACTTGAAATAGATGAATTATAAGGTTTGTGAATTGTATTTTAATAAAGCTGTCATTTAAAAATTAATGCAAACCCCAACTGAATACGTTTGTCAAAATTCATCATATTGTACACATAACTATTGGATTTTATTGTACGTAAATTATACCTCAATGAAGCTGATTTTATAAAGAAAAATAATTAATGATATGAACACACACACAGCTCCAGTGACCGTATATATGGCCTGATTTGGAGATAAAATCAACAATATGTGTTTGAGGCCTTTCATAAATGCAAGACCCCTCCCGGAGGCCAATGGCAGTCCTCCCCACCCATGTCCACACACCTCCCAACACACACACCCAGATCTTTTTTTCTTTTTGGCCTGACAGTTTCCTTAATGACCCCTCCAGTTCATGATTCTTTCATGTAACTTAACTAATGCAGACACGGTCACCTCCCAAGTTAGAACATCAAGTTAGCTCATGATCACACCCAGATTTTTAACCCAGAAACAGGTTTAAACAAGGGCAATAAAATCAGATTATGTTTTGCTTATTCTGTTGTATTGTAGCTCCTCAAAGAAGGCAGTAACAGAGCTTCTGTTTAAGTGCAGGAACAACTATACATCATAAAAGAATCTAAGCAATGAAAATAAAACATAAGTTCCATGTTCCTGAAGAAAACGTCAGGGATCTTTGGCTGCTTTGTGTACATACAGAAGGACGTATAGAAAATGATATGGAGGACTTCCCTGGTGGCACAGTGGTTGAGAATCCGCCTGCCAATGCAGGACACATGGGTTCGAGCCCTTGTCCGGGAATATCCCACATGCGGCGGAACAACTGAGCCCATGCACCGCAACTACTGAGCGTGCGCTCTAGAGCCCACGTGCCACAACTACTGAAGGCCGTGCATCTAGAGCCCGTGCTCTGCAACAAGAGAAGCCACTGCAATGAGAAGCCCGTGCACTGCAACAAAGAGTAGCCCCCGCTCGCCACAACTAGAGAAAAGCCCGCACACGGCAACGCAGAAAGAAAGAAAGAAGGAAAGAAAATGATATGGAGCAAGTTAACAATAGTCTCAATTGCTTGATAGCTTCCCTTTATTCCTCTTAGTTTCACCATAAAGACAGGGTAAAGAGGAAGAGAAGTTTTTCTAGTACCTGGTTCCACAGAGGTAGGAACTGAGTAATGGTTAAGATCGTGAGCTTTGTTATTACATGTATATCTGGGTTCTGATCCAGTCGACACTACTTACCATGTGTTTTTGAGCCAATTACTTAATGTTTCTGTGCCTCAGGCTTCCCATCTGTAAAATGGGATAATAGTTTAAAGTGCAAAGCTCGCTTATACGTGGAATCTTAAAAAGGGTACAAATGAACTTATCTACAAAACAGAAAGAGTCACAGATGTAGAAAACAAACTTATAGCTCCCAAGGGGTGAGGGAGGGGGGAGGGATAAACTGGGAGATTGGGATTGACATATACACACTACTATATATAAAATAGATAACTAATAAGGACCTACTGTATAGCACAGGGAACTCTACTCAATACTCTACAACGGCCTATATGGGAAAAGAATCTAAAAAAGAATGAATATATGTATATGTATAACTATACATATACACTTTGATTCACTTTGCTATACAGCAGAAACTAACACAACACTTTGCTATACAGCAGAAACTAACAAAACACTATAAATCAACTATACTCCAATAAATTTTTTTTTAATTAAAAAAATAAAGTGCAAAGCTCAGTGCCTAGCACATAGCACTTTATTAAACATTACCTCTGATTTTGTAACTCTAAGGGATTTCTAGGGACCTGATAGCCATTTTCTAACAAGTAGCTCCTGGTTACTTAAACCAGAGCTCGACAGCAACTAGTTACTGAATCATTTATCAATCTAGGGCTTCTAAGACTTTTTGATCTTTAGTTATTTCTTAATACTTAGAACATTTAAACCAAGATCTGGATATTGGCAGACTGTAATTTGGAATGATTCAAAACTGGTGTTTACTACTAGGATTTTGGTTTCAAGTTTAGGAATCCCAGAATGTGCATTTTTAAAAAGTCACCCTATGGGGAATTCCCTGGCGGTCCAGTGGTTAGGACTCGACGCTTTCACTGCTGTGGCCCCAAGTTCGATCCCTGCTCAGGGAACTAAGATCCCACATGCCGAGCGGCGCGGCCAAACAAAAACCAAAATCACCCTATGATTCTGACCCAGGTCATCTATAGATACACTCCGAAAACTGTCGCCCAACCACAGTGGGCACCAGAATCATCTAGGAAGCTTTTAAACATCCCTGATGCCAGGTCCTACCACCAGCCTGCTCCGGGGTGGAGCCTAACCCTTCCTGCCAGTCTAATGTGCAGCTGGGGTGAGAATCACTGCCCTATAGGATAGAGCACCTTCTGACCAACTGTCCCATATTCACCCCAGTGAGGGAAGAAGATAAAAAGCAGCTGGCGGCAGGGAGTGAATGGACCAAGTGGGAACTCTCTGCCTGGGGCCCATCCACTCCAACGCAGCACCCAGCACTTGGCTGTCCTTTTAGCTCCACCCTGTCATCTATACTGTCAAGGACAAAGCTTACTTACCCGCCACCCTCTCTACTGATCATCACTTCTAGGTTTCAAATAGAAGCAAAAGCAAAAATTCTTATAGGAGTGATGACCATGGTGAAAGTTAATTTCCTGCTTTTCTATAAAAGGGGAAAAATGCAGGAGGGGATCAATGCAGAAGGAGATCATGATACAAAAATTAGAAGATGATTACATCCATTTATCTGGTTGTTTTTTTTAATGAAAACAGGAGAAATTGGTATAAGACAGTATATCAAACAAGTAAAAAACAACAAAAATAAAATACCTCCACCATGCTAACACACCCTAAGTGAACTGAAAGGTTACAGGAAGGTAAGCATCTCTCTCCAAAGAATCAGAAGTTTACAAAACAAAAGAGCGGAAAAATTGGACTGTCTCAGGAGAGCATGACTTTTATTTTTCTAAGCACCCTGGAGTGCAGAGGCAAAAACAAAGCAATGGACAGTTGCCTGCCCCCTCTTCTCTTGTGACATTTGGTTCTGTCCTCAATGGTGGTGGCAATGCTATTAACCCCATCCTTTGATGTGGCAAGTCCTCAAAATCTGCGCAAGAGAATGAGCACTTTCACTGTTGCAGCTCCAAAGAGCGCAAACACGAACACCATTGCCAGCCAGGAGAGAAAGAAGTCTTTTCCAGTCTCTTCCCATCGTCCCAAATGGCCAAGCCTGGGTGCACTGCTTCTAGAGCATCACGCAACCTCCCATCATGCCATCCGACCACTGCACAGCAGCCCAAGAAAAGCCCCAGGAGGAGCAGCTTCAAGAATCTGCAGGCAGCCTGTGCCGAGACAGTCGCCCCACTGCTCTGGGTCCAAGCCACATGTCCCGGCCAGCCTCCGTAGTCTCCAGCCGAGCAGGCATGAGGGCAGGAGGGGAAACTTTGAGAAGATTCTAACGATGATGATATTGTTAATGGTGATGATGATAATTACAATAAAGCTGTCAACGTGACTATGATGTCACCTATCAATGTGGTCAAATCAGCAAAACATCTCAAGTTAGGGGAACATCGTGGGAGAGAAGCTGGGATCTTTTGGTAATGGTATTATGTGGTCCCAAAGGATGGTTAGAATTCCACTTTTCTGTTATATCAATAGTTAACAGTTTCTGGGAATTCCCTGGCGGTCCAGTGGTTAAGACTCTGTGCTTTCATTGCCATGGGCTGGGGTGCGATCCCTGGTAGGGGAGCTGAGATTCCACAAGCGGCACGGCATGGCCAAAAAAAAAAAAAAAAAAAAAAAAACCAAAGACCTTTTTTTTTAAACTAGTTCTCAAGAAAAAATGGTGACTCTATGGGAAAAAAAAAAAAAAGAAAGAAACCTAAGACCTTGTTTTCTAAACTAGTTCTCAAGAAAAAATGGTGACTCTATGGGCATCACAAAAGCAAACACAGGACCCCATTTTAAGGTTGCATCTCCACAGAAGCATGTTTCTAATCATCAAAACATATACTTTGCAGGGGATTTCAAACCTGGCTGTACCGTGGAATCACCTTGAGGGCTTAAAAATAACCAATGTCTGAGCCTTCTCTTGACCCACGAAGACAGGATCTCTGGGGTTAAGGCCAGGTTGCTAAAGGGCCCCAGGTTATCTCCATGTCAAGTTCCTGACCAAAAGGAGTGCACCACCGCCCTAGCTTACATGATTGCTCTTCTTGGTTGACAAGCCGAAAATGAAAGACCTGACTGCTTTTAGTTATTTAAATTGATAGTTGTTTGTTTTTTTTTTAACCCACATCAAACTTGGCTTCAGTGTTTATACGCGTGCCTGTGTATGCAGGCAGGGTTGGGCTGTAAAACACATCACAGTCAAAAACACTGAAAGCCCCTCGTCTAGAACATGGACCCTGGAGTCATTTTTCCTGAGTTCCTAGTTGAGGTTAGACCACAATTAATAGCAGACTATTAGTCATGTGACTTTCAGCAAGTTAAAAACCTCAGTTTCTTCATCTATAAAATGCGAATAGAATAGGAAGAACTCCTTCCTCTTAGGATTTTTATGAGGAATATAGGAAATAAACTCTATGAAGCACTAGGTGTGGTACTTGACACAGAGTAAATGTTTATAGGTATTGTTACTGTTGTGGCATCTTTTAAAGGCTTGCTTAAAAAAACTTGAAAGAGTTTTTCCCCCGCTCCAATTTCTCACTTCTCAATCGTTCCTCAACTCAATATTTTCTGGCTTGCACGCATCCAGACAAGAAAAATGTCCTTACTGTGGTTTTTGTTTAATTTCTAAGTGCAAAAGACAACCAAAGATGATTATTCCTGCCCTCTTGGAGCTTCTGGCCTGCCACAAATGAAAAATGTGATTCAAAAATTATAAATAAAAATGAAAAAATGATTTTACAAATCCATGTTTTGTTCATATGATATTAGGAATTGCGATCTTTCAATACCCAGCTAGCTACCTAATTCTTTCCGTTTTCCTCTAAAGATTTGCAACGATTCAGCCCTAACCACCCCTCCAGGATGTCCCCAAACCTGTGCTTCCCAAGCCACTGTCACAATTCAGCCCTTAAGCTGGGCTCCTTCCCTCCTGTGTGCCTTTGACTCTTCGTCCTGAGGAGCTGCTGCAGGGCTGTAATCCTTTCTCCAGCTCCCCTACAGGCAAACTCCGCCTCTTCCTTCAAGACTTAGCCTAAATGTCTCCTCCCACTTGATGCCATCCAGACCCTCCAACAGTTACTCATTCCTCCTCGAAGGTCTCACAATACTTTGGGCAATCTTTGCTCTTACTCTTTTTTTTTTTTTTTTGTGCGGTACGCGGGCCTCTCACTGCTGTGGCCTCTCCCGTTGCGGAGCACAGGCTCCGGACGCGCAGGCTCAGCGGCCATGGCTCACGGGCCCAGCCGCTCCGCGGCATGTGGGATCTTCCCGGACCGGGGCACGAACCCGCGTCCCCTGAATGGGCAGGCGGACTCTCGACCACTGCGCCACCAGGGGAGCCCTGCTCTTACTACTTTTATCACAACGTGTTATTATTTGTTAAGGTTTGTAGCCCACAAGCCCTAGCACTAAGTCCCTAGCACTGAGAACTGTGCTTGGCATACAGTGAAAGCTCAACAAAATCTTTATAGAATGAATAAATGAATGAATGTGTAGGAAAGCTACTGACCTAAATCTCCTGTATATCAAAATGATTCATCAAACAGCTTTCATTCAACAAAAAGAATTGAGTACATTTGGAAGGCATTTGTGTATTTCGAAGAAAATGAATTGAATGCATTTAGAAGGTATTGTGGAGTGAAGGTTGTGTGGTCTCTGCTTCCTTGGCGCTTAGAGCCTGCTCCCATCATTGAATCTGAAAGGCTAGCTAAATACACGGGTAAATATAAAGTTGATTTTT
Source organism: Lipotes vexillifer (assembly GCF_000442215.2). Taxonomy (NCBI): domain Eukaryota; kingdom Metazoa; phylum Chordata; class Mammalia; order Artiodactyla; family Lipotidae; genus Lipotes; species Lipotes vexillifer. The sequence continues at coordinate 239,664 of NW_006799284.1, forward strand.
TTAATTCAAAGTTTTTACCAATATAATATCAGGTGGTATGTCTTCAATGATCAGATAATTACCCGATTCTTTCAGGTTTGGGTTTTTTTTAATTAATTTTTACTGGACCACAGCTGCTTCACAATGTTGTGTTAGTTTCTGCTGTACAGCAAAGTGAGTCAGCTATATACACATATCCCCTCTTTTTTAGATTTCCTTCCCATTTAGGTCACCACAGAGCATCGCATAGAGTTCCCTGTGCTGTACAGGGTTCTCACTAGTTATCTATTTCACACACTGTAGTGTACACGTCAATCCCAATCTCCCAGTTCATCCCACCCCCTTCCCTCCTCGGTGTCCGTAAGTTTGTTCTCTACATCTGTGTCTCTGTTTCTGCTTTGTAAATAAGTTCATCTGTACCATTTTTCTAGAATCCACATATAAGCAATATTACACGATATTTGTTTTTCTCTTTCTGACTTACTTCACTCTGTATGACAGTCTCTAGGTTCAGATTAAATGTTAAACATCCAGGGTTGGTTGACACACTCTTGGAAGTGCAAGGGAGGGTTGACTCATCACTGGAGCCAGGACAAGGACAAACTGTGGCTCAGAACTGTCATTGAGAGCCTTCTGCCGGTCCTCTGTCAGTCAGCTCAGTTGCAATAAGGTATGTGGTTTCTCTGAACATGCCATGCTTCTTTTATTTACTCAGATGCTTCCTTCCCATTGTCAATGTCTGCTCTGAACTTTTCAGGTAGAGTCAGGTCCACTTGTTTGTAAAACAGCTCCCTGGCATAAAGCGAAGAACACATCACATCCAAGAAACTCAGCTTTAAAAATAGTATATTAAAGAATTTAACCGCATAGTTCTCCTAAGAACCAGAGTTATTAAAAAGAATTGGGGATTGCAATCACATGCAAGTCCACTAGTTTTGTTCTCATTTTATTTTTTTGGATCCACATAAATACGCTTTAAAAAAAGAAAAGACCCTAGGGGATATACTGTATATGTAATAAGTGATTCACTTTGTTGTATACCTGAAACTAACACAACATTGTAAATCAACTATACTCCAATAAAAATTTTTTAAAAAGGTAATTCCCTGGCAGTCCAGTGACTGGGACGCTGAGCTTTCACTCTTGAGGGCCCAGGTTTGATCCCTGGTCGGAGAGCTAGGATCCTGCAGGCTAGGTGGCTTGGCCGAAAAAAAAGAGGGAATGAAAAAAAAAACCTAAACTAAACTTCCATATTAACACATCTCACAAAAGTCAAACCCTTAACTTATTCACCTTGTTGCAATTCAAGGACATCCCCAGGTAGCTCTCTTTTAAGAAGAGAGACAGACTACATAGTGAAACCTTGCCAGGGTAAAGATAATGAAGATTTGTCTAAACACCATAAGACAAGCCTATAAATACACCTTGTCCAGGTGGAAACCAGGATCGATTTTCCAGCTGATTATTATCTCGCATTGGGGTGACAAGGAAGGAGCAGGAAGGAAAATATTTAGAGATCAGCTCTGAGTCCTAGAATTAAACCGCACTAATTGTCCCTGAAAGGGATAATTAACACAAGCAGTTAATTGCTGGGGCCTCTAAATTATGTCAACAGCATGGCCATGGAAACAGGGCATTCTTTGACCTTAAAGGCCTTGTAAATCTATCATAGTCCAGCATTTGCCAAAGAGCTCTTCCAAAGCTATCAGACTTTAGATATGGTGCGTACTGGAACATGTTTCAGCAAAGCAGAAGTGGGTTAGAGATCTGATGGACTGAGTGTAGGATCATGGAACTCTGAAGCCAGAAGGAAGCCTGGAAATCATCTAGCAAATTGACAGCATATGGGCCAAATCTGATCTCTAGATCTCTAGAGGTGTTTTGTTTGGCCTGCCCAATATTTTATTCTATTCTATTCTATTTATTTTAATCTATTTTATTTTTTATTTTTAGCCATTTTGAATGAATTGCCAATGTTTGCACATCAAAATCTGAATTCCCGGATTCTCTTGAAAACTCAGAAGATCTGGCAACGCTGGGCCCTTGTTCTTATGTAACAATTGGCTGGAACTGAGTAGCTCTGGCCCTCGTGGAATGGGCATGTTCCCTCCAGTGCCTTCCACTCCCTCTCGTCTCCCTGACACAGGACGTAGGTCGACTTGTGTTGAGAGTCTCACCTGTGCTCTCCCTACCTCCCACGCCGGTCTGCTTTGCTCCTCTGTGATGCCCGTCTGCCCTGGGTGAACCTTGTGAATATGCTATCCTCGATCTTAAGAACTCCTCAATTTCCTCCTCTGTACAAGGAGCCTGAGGTTTAGAGATGTCTTATTAGGGGAGAAATCAGTCTCAAGAGCCCTTACTGACCTATCCAGCGAATGGCCACCTATTTCCAACCGCGCTCTCAGGCTCAGAAGAGAAAATAGTGGAATTCGTAAATCATTCAGAGTCTGAGAAAAGATGAAAAGATCTAGAGATTTAACAGAGTCATTATAGGCAAAATGAGGGCCAGACACTTAGATGCAAGTTGGTACCATCATTTCCCTTTATCCCACACTGATATCATGCTATGCTGCCAGGCTCTTGTTCCAGCTTACCTTGATTCCACACAACCCACAGCCCACAAAGCTCGTTCCAAGTAGTAGTGGTGAAGTTCTGGTCAAGAAATCTCTGATGATGCTATCTACACTGGTGTGTCCTTTTGCTTAGTATGTGTTTTGCATAACTTGCACATGATTATATAGAATCCAATCTGTTGTCTGAATATACACTTTAGCATGTCGTGTACAAACGAGTAGATTTGCTATACCACTTTCAGAGTAAAAAAAAACCAAGACACATGATATTATATATGGGATGCTGAAACACAAAAAGATCTGGTGCATTTTGGGGGATCTGCTGGGAATAGTGAAAAGAATATATGAGATTGAGATTGACACTCTTCCAGGGAATCTGCCAGGTCTGGTCTTTGTATTTAAGGCTGCTACATTCACTAATGTTTTTCTCATCTCATATGCCATCTCTTCTCAAAGAGCTTAAGCGTTTCCTTTGAGTGGGTCATAAAAGTACAAGATCATGTAATAGCTTGAAGATGTGTTAAAATATTGAAATATGTGCCATCATCGAATCTGTAAAATAAAATTTATCAGAATGATGGCTAATGTAATGGATAATGGTGACTATAGTTAACACACTGTATTAAATATTTGAAAGTTGCCAAGAGAGTAGATCTTAAAAGTTCTCATCACACACACGAAAAAACTGTAACTATGTGTGGTGATACATGTTAATTAAACTTACTGTGGTGATCATTTTGCAATATACACATATTTAGAATCATTGTGTTGTACACCTAAAAGTAATATGTTATATGGCAATTTTATCTCAATTAAAAAAATAAAATAAAATAAAATCAGAATGCTGGGAATGTGGATGCAAAGAAAAAACAGAGAACCACTTCCCCTACAGGTAGCAGGCCCAACTGCCAACTACTGTTAATAACAGGTATCATATAGTATGCCCCTGCACAAAGGACAGGCTCTTGAGACAGACTTCTTGGGTTCAAATCCTGGTCATGCCATTTACTTAGCCGAGTGACCTTATTAAAATTCTCAGATTAAGATAAAAATTATACCTCCCTAGATAAAATAAGGTATGTGGCTCAGATGACATACCGTGTTTAATAAAGATGAATAATAATAATCATTATTATTATCTGTAACTGAAACAGTGAACAGAAAGTGGCTTTACGCTGCATAGTGGCTCAGGAAAGTGGAGGTGTTTTCCTATCCAAAGTTTTAATCAAACTAAAAGTTCTTACACCATAAGATTACAGATTCAGAGGGAAAATAACTGTTGGATTTGAATAAAGCATTGAAGGCTATTTGAAACACATTATTACTCTTTTACATTTATAGGAAGCAAATACTATTGAGATTTTATTCATTTACTTCTTTAGGGAAAGCTCACAAAATTGAACTTCAGGGAATAAACTATAGTTAAGGACGTTAACGATGTTGGTATAAATACAATAATAATGTTCAGTCATATTTTAATTTCTTAGCATGGCTTGTCATGTCCTCCATAATCTAGCCCCATCCAACCTCCCAGCCTTATCTATCTTAAATTCCAGGCTCCAGCCACTCCAAACTGCTCTGCTACCTTGGAACACACCAGACTTCCAGCAGCCCTCATTTCCATCGAGAAAATCTTCCTTCTTCAAGTGCCAGCTCAAATGCTACACTCACCACGCAACTTTTCTCAGTTCTTAACCTTGAATAAACCTCTCCTTTTCTCTGCCATTCAATAGCACACTATTGATGTCACTGCCATATGATTCCATTTTTACTATCTTGTATTATAGATATTTGTAAACATGCCTATCTTTCCCACCAGACTAAACTCTTTGAAAGCACGGGTCATGTGTTCTTTCCTTGAACTCAGTTTTAAGTCACAGTGCAATCTCATTATCTGCAGGGAATACGCGGATGTCTGCAAAGAACCTCCCAAAGAAAAGGCCAACTAGCTCAAAATATATGCATTCTTGCAATCTTTAAAATTAAAGTCACTAGGTGATACTTTCTTGTAAAGCTATAGTTAAACCAGCAAGACATTGTTTCTTTTGTACTTTCCCACTGGCTTTCTATACCCAACTGCATTGTATGAATTAAGCTCAAGAGATAGCTCGCTTCGGAAAAAGACTACAAAACCTAGGGGTACAAAAGATTGAGGTGAGAAAATAAAGCTTGAAAATCTGACTACATCTAATTGTCATCCTCTAGCACTAGTTTCATGACCAGGTCCACCCCCAAAGCACCACAATCTGCCCTGATACAGATTCAGACACCCATCACCACCATCTTCTGAGTCGCAGTCAGAAATCAGAAAAGATTTCCTAGTGTCCTGATCTACCCCTGCATATCTTTTGTCCTTCTCTATACTCATCCCACTGACAGGAAAGGTCCTGGTTACCCCTCTTGCCTACTCACAGAAGAGAAGATACAGAAAAGGACGTTCTTAGGCATTCAGTACAGAGTTGTTGCAAAATTGCAGGTTAAGCTATTTTATTATGTCATTTCCACTTCCCAGGGCCTTAAAAAAAATTTTTTTTTTCTAGCAATGATATGGGTAACCCTGTTACCTGGATCCACAAGGTATTTAAAAGAAGGTGTAATCCTATAATGAATAACTGGTGCTTTCACTTCAGAATCTTCTCTATCTTCCTCAGCTGTTCTGAACCAGCCAGAACAATTTCTCACAGCTGAAGCCAACTCAAATTTAAGAAACTTAGGACATACCAAATTAACAGGATTCGATGGAACAACTGAAAATTCTACTGAGGGGAGGGGGAGGAACCCACCTGCAATCTGAACTAGAATCCAGGTAATTCAAGATTTAAAAAAAGACACCCAAACTAACTGTGACCCAGGAGATTGATCCAAAAAATATTATATTAAATAACTTACTATGTAAGTAATACGCATATTTAGTGTAAATCCTACCTAAACCTCCGGGATGGATGGCCTTGGGCTAGATTAGACAAGGCATCCCAAGAAACACTGATCTGTTTTTGATGACCAAGGTTTTAAGCGGTTGTTAGTTCCCTCCAAAGCCTCTGGCAGCTGCTCAAGCTAGAGCAGGTTGCCTAGGGAGAGCCACAGATGGTGCGTGAAGCACCAAGTCCTCCCAAGTTCCCGCTCTGTGTCCAGGTGGCCGAGGCGCCCGTGCCTCCTGCGCTCGCCGGAGCTGCGCGCTGCTTTCCACCCAGCTCAGGAGCCCCCCGCGGGCGCCCCCAACGCGACCCTCCCAGGGACACCTGCGCGCACCAGCGAGGCCTCGCTGCCCTCTGGGAAACTGGGGCTCACCTGGGTCGCTTCCCCCCACCCCCTGCTCTGCCACCAGCAGTCCCAGAAGCTGTCTCGGGAGTCGCGGAGTAGATCTCTTCCCTGAGCCCAATCCGAGGGCACCGGCCTCCCTCCAGGACTCCCTTTCTCCCTTCTTCCAACTCCGTGCCAAACGCCGCCCTCGGAGCCCCGGGAAAACTGGCCCACCGAGGAGAAAGGGTGGCGGGGGTCATGGGGTGGGCGCAAACGCACCGAGGACACTCTCAGCCCCCTGCACACACTCCCAACAAGGAACCGGTTCCGAGCTGCTCGACCATGGATGGCAGGGTCGCCTCCTCCTACGGCTCCGAGACGGAGGAGGTACTTCTCGCCTCCGGGAGGCTAGGCAGACGGGCGGCCGCCGACCACTGGCACCCTCCCCGCGAGCTCCAGCCCTTTACCTGGGTACCGGCCTCAGCGGGTCTCCGGGGCGCAACACAGGGCGCAGTGCCCCGGGCGGGTGGTGCGGAGAGGACCGCGGCCGCCGCTCTCCCCTGCAGCTCCGGGCCTGCCGGGCGGCTATTTATCCGGGGGCCCGGCCCCGGCCCCTGCCGGAGTATTGGGCAATCGGTCCCGCTACGCGCTAACCCGCGAGCCGCCGCCCTCTGCCCCCGCCGAGCCCCGCGGCGGCGGCGGCGGCGGCCACGTGGAGGAAGGGAGCCGGCCCCTCCTGTGGGCTCCACCTTCTCGTCGTGGTCCTCCTCCTCGGGAAGTTATTCCCTGTGTCTCCCCCCGCCCCCCCGTCTCTCTTCTTTGCGGGGCACCCTGGCCAGTCTGAACCGGTTGTGACTGAGTGAGCGGGGAAGGAGAAGGAGGCGGAGGAGATGGAGGTGGAAAGGCGGGCGGTAGGGGCGCTGCTCCCGCTCTCGCGGCTCCCGGCTGGGCCGGGCCGGCCAGGCGGAGGGAGGGCACTGCGGGGGCCGCTGCCCGGGCCCGACTCCGGCCCGGAGCCACCAAGGCCGCGGGAGAGCGGGGCACCGCCGGCCACGGGCCCTCTCGCTGCGGGCACGAGCGCGTCCCCCGGCGCCGCTGCGCCCCGCCGCCCACCGCGTGCCCGCGCCGGCCCGCCCAGGACAGTGTGCGTTTGGAGGGAGCCCGGGTCTGAGGATGAGTGCGAGTCTCCCCGGGTCTCCCAGTTTCCTGGACGGCCGGGCGCCCTCCTGGCCGGAGCTGTATCCCCAGCTGGCAGTGATCCCAGAGAGACGGGCACCAGAACTTTGTGGAGTCGGTGCTCCTGGGCAGTGAGGAGTGAGGATGCCAAGTGCTGCCCTTTGTGACAGCTCTATGGGAACGGGGGGCCCCCCTGAAGTGCACATAGTGTGCTGAGGGAGAGAGGCTGCATCTGAGGACGTTTAAGTCTGTATGGCAGGTGAGCTGTACTAACAATACACTCCTATCTTTAGCTGAAAGGTAATGAGCGTGAGTGCTGAGATTCCCACAGTCACTGCGGCAGACGGGACAGTCCATAGGTGGGTACCTAGGGCTTACCAGGTGTGGCAACCCCGTAAAGTGATGTGCACTTTTTGTGTTCCTGCGTATATAGGTCTTTCTGAGAAGGGACACCATATCTTCTGCCAGCTTCTCAAAGGGGGCTGGGACCACCCATCACCGAAATGAAAATTTCCTTTAGACACTGAACCTCCTCTAATTCTGACCTAGACAAAGACCCTAAACCTTGCAAAGGGTTGGTTTCTGAAGTCCAAATGAAGCTGCAAAAGCTTCCTGAGCCGCAGTTTTTCATCTTGCCTGCATCCAGAAGTCTATGTGAGATGCAAGTTCCCAAAAAACCTGTGGACCCTGGCCACCCTGGCAAGTGATCTTACAGGTAGGAAAATAACAGTTCGTCTATTTGTCTCACATCATTCCTTTCCACTCAATTTACCGACTTTCATTCAGGTTATGGGGAAAAGAATGGTCAGTGCTAGTTGCTATTATTTTGTTTTGTCCTCAGAGAGAGAAAGATTAGAGGGAAAAAAGTAACAGTAAGAATCAGAGGAAGGTGGTCCCAGAAATAGTTTCTGGAAGGAAAAATGGAGAGGGGATACAATGGGGGCTTCTCATCCTCCTCTATGTTTGACCTGGTTTGCGGTTACTCAAGTGCGTTCACTTTGTAATAATGCATTGACCTGTACACTGATCATTTGTGTACTTTTCTCTACTTGTTTTGATAAAAGATACTTTTAGAAAGCTTTTTCTTTGATTCAGATACCCCCTAACCACCAGAGCAAATATCTTCTTGATAGTTGGTCGAACCAATCAATGTATATGAAATTACATTTGGGGGACAGGGAAACCCCGCTTGAAAAATATTTCTGTGTTCACCAGTGGGTTTCTGAAGTTGCCATGTCCCTGTTCTCATCTCCACCGAGTTTTCCCAGATTTCTTATAAAGAGAATGTATGACCAGCATTCCCATGTTTGCTCAGACAGTCCACGCCTATCAACTGAGAACTGAAAATTAGCTCATTCTTACGCACAGCATGGTTCCAACTTTAGTGTAAGACTGAATTCCGGGGTCAAAAACTCAAAATGGCTGGGGGTCCAGACTCATAATGTCGTGAATTAAGTGGCCAGAATGCAGCCTGGAGAAGGCAGGGAGCGTGGAAGCTGGCTGGCTGCTGGAGGGGGCTCAGCGGGGGAGGTGCCCTTTGGCTTAGGAAATTATTGCCTGCCTGGAATGTGAAAATTGCCTCCACCTTCTTGTGAAGGTTTTTTGTTCAGTCACACCTCAGCAGAGCACTTAGACACATGAGAGAACTCAGAAATCTAGTCCAACCTTGACACTTTACCTATGAGTGGAATTTGACCCAGAGAAGCCACGGATGAGTTCCTGATCAACCCCTGCCCCAGGACAGAGCGGGGCTGGGGAGCAGGTTTTGGCAGAGAGAGACTGTGCTACCTCCTGTACCTCTGAAAGCAATCTCAAGTGGTTGAGTGTTGTTAGCTCCATTTCACAGAGAAGGAAACTGGAGTTGAGAGGGTTGTTACTCGCTAAATCTCTCAATCGGTAAAGACCAGAATGACCTCTCGACCACCCAGAGGTTTTATCCCCCGTGACGTGAAGATGCAAGATCTGCTTGTGAGGCGAGGGTCAGAGAAGTTCAATACTGCTGGCTCTACAGCTCTGTGCAGCCCCTGCCCGTCTGGGTCTCTCTTGGACCCAGAAGTTGATGCACTTTCAACAAGGTGGAGTGAGAGGAAAAGGGTCATGAAATAAACCGGATTTAAATGAGCCTCCCTTGGGAAGCAAGAGACCTAAGGGAAAGCATTTCAAGAAAAATGGATACAGAGGTTGTACCCTGAAGGAAGGCACTTTTTTGCCTTGTTAGTTATCATTTGGGGCATTTGTTAAGAAGTCTGTGATTTGTTAAATATTCTAAGGTCCCCCCTTCTTAGACTATCTGCTGCCTGAAGCTTTTAGAGAATAAGACAGAGAAATTAACCTAAAATCGCTCTGCAGTCCTCACCCCAGCAAGGGAGCCAGAAACATGGAGGACAGAGGCAGGCATCGGTTGGTAGGGGAGGATGAGGACATTTGCACAGCCCCTGAGACGCCAGTCCAGTGCCTGCCCGGCTGACCAGACTTCCCTTCCCGACAGGGCAGGTTTCTTCTCTTTTGTATGTCTTGTTCTTCCCCTGTTTATGAATGGCGGCACAGCTACACAGACACTACACTTTGACATAAAAATAACTTAAAAAACTAGACTTTAGGGCTTCCCTGGTGGCGCAGTGGTTGGGAGTCCACCTGCCGATGCAGGGGACACGGGTTCGTGCCCTGGTCCGGGAAGATCCCACATGCCGCGGAGCGGCTGG
>NW_006799284.1:249519-258263 GCF_000442215.2 Lipotes vexillifer
AAAAAAAAAAAAAAGACTTTAGAGTTTTTACAGCAGTTAGCTCAGAGATCTGAAGATCATGCTATTAATTCCCTTTCATTCACTCACCCTCTAACAGATAAAAGATCAGAAAACAGTAGATGTGGATTAATCCTTCCCCCTCATGCTTACAGAGATTTTGTTGAAAAAGACAAATTTTCAAATGTCAAAAATGACCTTAAAGACACACTATATCATTTTTTTCTTGCAACTCTCCAGAATATTGTTTCATCTTTTTCTTGCCTTTTCTTTCATCATGCTGTCTGGCTTAAACGATTTTTAATCTTAGAGGAAGGCGGGGAAAAGGGATACATGCTATTCTTTGAGTGCCTGGTAATTGCCAAGAACTATGCAGTCTCATAACCACAAAGCAATCTCATGTGGTTAAGTATCATTATCTTCATTTTATAGATGAGGAAACTGGAATTTAGAGAGGTTAAGTTACTTGCTGAGTCACTCAGTTGGTAAGTGATGGAGTAAGATTTAGGCCCTGGTCTGGCTAATTGCTAAGCCTGTGCTGTTCCCAGTCTACCTTAGAAAAATGAGTCAAGGCGGGTACAAGCTAATGGAGCACTGTCTTCTCACTTGTATTAACTCATCTAAGGCTCACAGTAAACCTAAAAAAGTAGGTGCTCTTATTATCATCCACGTTTTGCCAGTGATGAAAACGACTAGAAAGAAGTTAAATAATTTAACCCCAATCACACAGTTAATGAGGGGTAGGCTAGGTTCAAATGCAGGCATCCAGGCTACAGAGGGCCATGCTCTGAACCACCACCCTGTCTCATGAAAATGGAAATGAGAGATGTAAAATTACATGGAATATACATCTCCTTCTGTGTGTGTGTGTGTGTGTGTGTGTGTGTGTGTGTGTGTGTGTCTGTGTGTGGACACATATACACACTTTCCACTTTACATCCTTCTGACCTGCATTGCTTGGTTTCAAGGCCAAAACCAAGAAAAACCTACGTCTTCACGAATACTGTTTCCGAAACACCCAGTTTATCTCCAGGTGTTGGATTGACAGCATCTGTAATGTGCTCACTGTCTGTCTGCACAAAGAAACTTTAAACTCCCAAGAGCAGGTACCAGATGTGTCCTGTTCATCACTATTCCCTAGAGCACAGTGGCAGCAAGAATAGAACTTCGTTTAGTGAGCTTTCATTGAATGAAGGAATGAAGAAATGAATGATCAAACAATCAAAGGAATGAATGCATGCTCGAACTGTCAGTTATATATATATATATATATATATATATATATATATATATATATATATATATATATTTTTTTTTTTTTTTTTGTCCTCACATAGCACGTGGGATCTTAGTTCCCGGACCAGGGATCGAACCCATGCCCCATGCATTGGAAGGCAGAGTCTTAACCACTGGACCACCCGGAAGTCCCTGTGAGTAATATTTTTGCTACAGTAGATCATTGAAATTCTTCAGTTGCCTTACTCAGCCAAGCTCTATTCTATTCTAAGTAGTTACAATCATCTCATTGAATCCCATAGAGCAACTACTACTTTTTACACATCCTACAGATTGGGAATTAAGACCCCCTGAGGTTAAGTGAGCTGCCCAAAGTTGGGACACCAAAGCGGCAGAGACAGGAGGTAAATACAGGCAGTGTGAGCCTAGCATGCCCACTGGTAAGGCTAGGCTGTGTGGCCCCTCACTGTGCTCGTTCACAGCTCTAGCCCAGGATCAACCGCAGTGCTCAACACATAGTAGACCCTCCATAAACGTATTGAAGGAGAGAAGGAGGAAATTCCCTCATGTGTCCAGGACAGTTTAAGGCCATTTCCCACATCTGAATTCACTCATGGCATCGTGTATCTTACAAATTCAACTTGTATGATCTACGATGTAATCATGCTAGCTAATAGATGACCGTGGAAGGGTTTACTTCCAAAGGTAGGCTGCCCAGTTCAAATGTACCAATGGTTCCAGTTTCTTCTTGTGAAAATACAGGTGCAATTGATAAATGTTATTTTTAAACGATCATAAGACCATTGAATTGAATCTTTTATGAAGCGGTGCCAGCTTTTAAAATATGCCTCTGCCTCAGTGTCTGACTTACGTGCACCACATAACAAAGTTTCAGACAGCTCCAAACAATATTTCAGGTCAACATGGCAAGTTTTGGCCTCCTTGTCTTCTTCATTACGTGACATGGGAGAAAAAGCATGACCTCTACTCCATGTTCAGGGTCTCTTCACTCCAAAATCTGTGGACAGTCCAAATACTTTGCTCCATGGTTTCAGCATGTAAACATTTTTTTGGGTCCCCTATTCAATATGCTACAACTTTGGTTTGTTGGGTAAAATTTAGAAGATGGTAACTAACCCAAGAAACAAAAGTTATAAAGAAAAAATGTAAAGTCAAACATGTTCCATAAGAACATTTGAATAGAGATGGAAATTGATGAATGAATTTCCTCCATCCACCTCCCCACCAGGGCTGTGCTCACACAGAAAGGTATGCTCACCCCTATATCCCTGCCACCCACCACAGGGTAAAGCTTCTTATATTTCCCCATCAAAGTGCTTGGGAGTCATTTCAAACCACAGGCAAAACAGCCAGCTGTAGAGGTAAAACGTGTGTGAGATCTTCTGCTTGATTTTAAAGAGGGATGTGAATCCTGCTTTCTACTCAGTAGCCATGTGTATTTTAATATCATCATAATGTTTAATGTTAATAATTACCTATTTAATTTATATATTTGTTCAGATTAACAAGTTAATATAATAATAGCTCACATTTTTAAGCAATTAATATATGCAGTGTATTGTCAAGGCACAGGCAGGAAACAGAATTTATCCCAGATAGCCAAGAGAAGGGAATCTTAAGGGAAAGAATATCTATAATTAGATATTTAATGCCATGTGGACAACATTAAAGGAATAAACAAGAGACACCCATACTAGAGAGTGGGAAGTGATTACTCCTCCTGGGCTTTAAGTAACAAAGGGAAGACCTAGTGTTACCAGTGCCTGGAGAGCAGAACCTGCAAAGGAGGGACCACCCAAAGGGAGCAGGAATTGGGAAGAGATATCATTTTATTGCCAGAGACAAAGAGTCAGAGTGACTGTGGAGAGAATACCCCTACCTCTCTCTTTGCTCTCAAATCTCTTGGTGGCACCTACCATTGGTCAAAGCCAGGCAGAAGCCAGGCACCGAGGGAGCCCAGGGAATGCTGCCCACAAGGGGTCAGCCTCCTGGGCACAAAGCAGGGCAATGAAGGCAGACATTGGATTGGGCTGGGGAGAGTGGCAAAGAGAGACTGACCAGGCACTGTGCTGAGTACTTTGCATACTTGTATATATCCCTATGAGGGAGGTACCATTTCCCTCATTTTACAGACGAAAAAACAGAGGTACGCAATTTCAACCAAGACTGTCTTACTCTAGATTCTGTGGTCTTAATCACTGCACTATTTAACCAAGCAGTATTAAAAATAATGTCTTGGGGCTTCCCTGGTGGCGCAGTGGTTGGGAGTCTGCCTGCCGATGCAGGGGACGTGGGTTCGTGCCCCGGTCCGGGAGGATCCCACATGCCACGGAGCTGCTGGGCCTGTGAGCCATGGCCGCTGAGCCAGCACGTCCGGAGCCTGCGCTCCGCAACGAGAGAGGCCACAACGGTGAGAGGCCCACGTACCGCAAAGAAAAAAAAAAAATAATAATAATAATAATAATAAAACAATAAAATTACTTACCTAGTTTAAAAAAAAAAACTTAGCTTGTAAAATAAATGCTCAGTGTTTGCCACATGACTGTGACTTTACCATTGCTACTTTGATCACTTTGCCTTAATCTCATCAGCAATTTACCTTATGGTGAGTCTCATGCATTTTATGTTGATTCTATGATCTGCACTTGCAACCCGTTTCTTGAATTCTGGAAATGTGCCTCACTTGTCTATAACATAAATCTCCACGCATGGACTAAAAGCTGTACTGTCAATTCTTACTTATTCACTCTCCAAATAATTCTTAATCATTTATGCTGTGTCAGGCATTATATGAAAACAAAGGGTTTTGCAATCTAGGAGACTGTCAGGTGAATAATCACTAGAATGTGCTAAGTACCTCCGTCAGGGTACGTGTGCTACCTTGAGAGAACAGAGAGGCGGAAACACTGCTTGGGTTGAGAAGGGGGCATTCCAAGACTGGGGGAAGAGCGGTTGCAAAGTCTTGGTGGAGTAAAAGACTCCCAGACTAGGGAACTACAGTGGAGAAGAGCGTTTGCAAAGTCTTAATGGAGTAAAAGACTCCCAGACTAGGGAACTACAGTGGATAATTACAAATGATTCAAGGTCAGAGTACTTGTAGGAAGTGGGAGGTAAACAGGAAGAGGGCTTTTGATTGTTAGCAACAGCTCCCATCTCTTGGCAGGACAGCATGAACGGAGAACCCAGGACTCCAGTCCACTTGGAGATCTAACTGACAGGGGCTACATTGCTTCATCAGGAAATGAATGGGCTGTCTTATTTTCTCCATCCTTGCAGGGTTTTGTTCAGGATTCAAAGTACCAGAAGAGAAAGTGTGACTGGCCCGGTTTGGGCACCGTAACCATCTCACTCAGAGGAAGACAAGGCACTTTGAGAGGACTCTCCAAAAGCAAATTGGGATGTTGACTAGCCTAAACACAATAAATGCCCTCTACAGTGGGTTAGACCCTGTGTCTTTATATGAAGGCATTCTCCAGGAAGCAAAGAGGAACCACTGAAGGATTCTAAACAGTGGATGACATGGTTGGCTTTGTGTTTCAAAACCATCACTCTTAGAAACCACGTTGGAAGATGGACTGGGAGAGAAAGTGGTCAGAGGTTGATTTAACAGCTGAGGCAAAAATATATATTTGAAAATTTAACACCTAGAGAATTTTGAAATAAGGGGACCAATCTGAGAGATTAAGAAGTGCCATGTAACTGATGGGTGTGGGGATTAGTCGAAAGAAAGGTTGGGGATGGATTCCAGGTTTCCCATGAGAGCTTATAAAGAATCGCTGTAAAATTAAGGGAAGTGTGCCTCCCACTGCAGGATCCTCTAGAATAGTCCAAATTTCAAATATTGAATCTCATTGTTCTAATAAAACAAAAAAAAATTTCCAAGAAACTCCAATTTAAAATATATTTCCAAGATTTCTTTTGCAATTGGATATGGTGGAAAGTTCTATTGTCTGACTCAAATTTCCTGATCTATGGTTTGGATAATATGATCATAGGTGTGTGAACATACGCAACAGAAACAAAGAGCAAGAAACCTGTTCAATACCAGTACAGTGAGTAGTGGTACGTGCAAAGTACACGCCAAAGTTTTACTGGAAAAAGGCTTGTCCTCACTGAGAAGAGTCAGGGTTGATTATTAGGTTAAAGTGACCTTAGAAGGAAGGGGCCACATCCTTTGGCAACAACAGGCAAACATCAGTCAAACCCCAGATGTACAGCTGGCTCAGACAGAGGCATGTCAACAGCTCTAATATCCACAACCAAATCCATCAGTCTGTATGTAAAGAGAAACCACTACATTTCTAAATCTAGAGTGGTATGACCCACAGTATAAATACTTGGATTGATCACACAGATGCTGGCACCCACCAAGTGAAAGCTGAATTTACTCTCAACATCATGGACAACAATAATTGTGGGCATTTCCTTTCATGAACCTGGTCCTCCAGACATCCTTGGAGGCTCAAAGAGGCTGGGTTTTGAGTATTTCAGCACTCAGGATACTTTGTACCCTGATTATTTCTCTTAGTTACACGCGGTCGTGCATGTTCTTTTGAGACTGCTGAATCTGAATCAGAGTCTTAGAACTAGTCAAGAGGCCTTGAAGATCAGCAGGTAGAACCTCCCACTTGCTGTAGCATTTAATCTACTAGTTTTTCAGATGAAGAAACAGAGGCTCCAAGAGGTTGAATAATAAGAGGTGGAGAGAATAGAGGATAAAAACACACAACTTGAGGGGCTTCTTCCCCGGTGGCGCAGTGGTTGAGAGTCCGCCTGCCGATGCAGGGGACACGGGTTCGTGCCCCGGTCCGGGAGGATCCCACGTGCCGCGTGAGCCATGGCCGCTGGGCCTGCGCGTCCGGAGCCTGTGCCCCGCGGTGGGAGAGGCCACAACAGTGAGAGGCCCGCGTATCGCAAAAAAAAAAAAAAACAAACAAAAAAAAACACACAACTTGAAGCCTGACTACTGATTAGCTCTGTAACCTTGAAGAGGTTCCTTCTCCTCCCTGTGCCCGTTTCCTCATCTGTAAAAGTGGGAGAATGATACCTATCTCATATGGTAGTTGAGAAGAATCAGTGAATTAAACCACATAAAGTGCTCCAAATAGCCTAACATAATAAGCGTCATACGAGTGCTTGTATTCATGAATATACCAAAGAACCGCACTACAACTGGGAATCTGATCCTACCTTTCCTCTACACGATTAGAAGAAGAAAATTCTACCCATTGACAAATTTACAGTGATTACAAATAGCTGTCATATACAATATCCTTTCAGGATGTCTCATTAAAACCTGCATCTGAGTTCTGGAAATTCACTCAAGAAGAGCTCTTATAGTGACAAGCAGGTATGATAACCAGCCCAGGAAATCAACAAAGCTCAGTGACACACCAAGTCTGAAAATTAACCTTTTTACCAAGTAGACCTGAATCTCTCCTCAAGGGTTGCCCGCACCCCACACCACACCAATATTTCTACAACTTGGGTCCATCTTCTGTCGACTATGGTCTTAATGAACTGAAGGGTTGGATTTTGACTTAGCTGTCATTCTTGGCAAGGCTGTTAGTTCAACTTTTCTTTGGCTGGTCAAGATGATTTTTCAACAAGTTCTTTAGCCCACAGTGTTAGAGTATACCACCAAAGAAATCAAGAAATGAATACTGCTGTGGGTGGGAAAAGAAATACCAAATGGACCTCCTGCCATGCTGATAATTATAATCTACAAGATGTTTGATTCACTAAGTGTGGCAAAAGAGTATATTTTATAAGAAGTTCGCAGCTGATGAATACCAAAGGCTAAAAACTCAATCTGCAAAGAGACTGCTTATGAGCTATGAGAATCATTTGCACCACAAGGTACTCCTCCAGCCACATGACTAATAAAGTGAACTTCCTAGAATCGAAAACAGCACAGAAAATATCCAGCACCTTGAACATGCCTGGCTTAGAGTAGGTATCCAGTGAAAATTAATTGAATAAATCTAATTGCCATCAATGAAAAAATATCTCATATTAACTTGGATCTTTATTATGTGACCTAAGGTACTTGAAAGAAATGTGAGGAATTTCTTATGTACTTAACTCTGATATGAAATGAGTAAAAAGGAGCCCAAAGAATGAGTTCTGATTGCTAGATAGCATAAAATAGAGATTTAAAGAAAACAGATGAAGTTTTAAAACTCAAGTCAAGAGGAAGGGAGCAAATATTTTCATCTTTAGCCTTTATTTCATGACCTACTATTTAATATTTGAAATCCTGAGGATTATCAGGGTGACAAAAATGTTCTTTTTCCTTTAGAGATCAAGAGAAACCTTTTCAGAGATTATAGATGTGGGTCATCTGCTTTGTAAAATAGTCCAGCAGTTCCTCAGAAGTTTAAAGGAAGAGTCACCATATGACCCAATAATCCCACAAGTTGCTGTATACACAAGAGAAGTGAAAACATATGCCCTTGCAAAAATTGGTACATGAATGTTCATAGCAGCATTATTCATAATTGACAGAAATAAAAGCAATGCGGGGCTTCCCTGGTGGCGCAGTGGTTGAGAGTCCGCCTGCCGATGCAGGGGACACGGGTTCATGCCCCGGTCCGGGAGGATCCCACGTGCCGCGGAGAGGCTGGGCCCCTGAGCCATGGCCGCTGAGCCAGCGCGTCCGGAGCCTGTGCTCCGCGACGGGAGAGGCCACAACAGTGAGAGGCCCGCGTACCGGAATAAATAAATAAATAAATAAATAATAAATTTTAAAAAATAAAAACAATGTGAATATCCATCTACTGATCAATGGATAAATAATATGTGGTATATCCATGCAATGGAATATTATTTTGCCATAAAGAAGCCAGGCACAAAGGCCTATACATTGTATGATTCTTTTTATATGAAATTCCCACATAAAAAGTAGATTCGTATTGCCTAGGGCTGGTGGGAGGGGTGGTTGGGGACAGGTTAGGTTGAGGGAAAATCAGAAGTAACTGCTCATGGTGATTAATGGGTACAGGGTTTCTTTTTAGGGTGATAAAATTGTTCCAAATTCATTGTGGTAATAGTTGCACAACTCTGTAAATATACTAAAAAATCATTGAATTGTACATTTCAAATAGATTAATTGTATGGTATATGAACTATATGTCAATTAGGCTGCTGTTAAAATAAGCTACAGCAGATGCAGTTTTAGCTCTGCTTGCAGTTTTTAAAAAGCCGTCCTAAAAACACAGCTTTTTCATTCATCTAGTAGAGCCATGAAGCTCCCTAGCATCATGACAAGTTAGGGGCCAGACATGATGAGCCTGGAATAATCATGGAAAAATTGCAAGCCCTGGAGAGAGGATTCCTTGTTTAAAGTAAGTTGTGGTGTGTACCATACAAAGGACACAGAACATCAGAGAGTCTCACATTCTCTCTTTATTGTGCCATGAGAAAGTTTCCCTAAACCACAGAAGTTATGTAGAAGCTAATTTTTTTTTTTTTTTTTTTTTTTTTTTTTT
>NW_006799284.1:258388-279206 GCF_000442215.2 Lipotes vexillifer
TTTTTTTTTTTTTTTTTTTGTGGTATGCGGGCCTCTCACTGTTGTGGCCCCTCCCGTTGCGGAGCACAGGCTCTGGCTCACTGGCCCAGCCGCTCCGCGGCATGTGGGATCCTCCGGGACCGGGGCACGAACCCGTGTCCCCTGCATCAGCAGGCGGACTCTCAACCACTGCGCCACCAGGCACGCCCAAGAAGCTACTTTTTATCAATCCTACGAAATTAACTCCCCACTTCTTCACTAAGCTGTAGTCACACTGGCCTTCCTAAGGGTTTGCTGAGCTCCACCTACCGCAGTGCCTTTGTACCTGCTGTTCTTCCCGCAGGAAGTCCTCACTTGTCCCCAGATCTCCACCTGGCTAGCTCCTCATCAGTCAAGCCTCTGCTCCATTGTCGCCTTCTCAGGAAAAGCTCCTTAGCTCCTCCTAATTAAAATATTCTTCCCGCACAGAAACCCTCTCTGCCATGGGTCCACTTCATCTTCTGCACAGCATTTGGCACTATCTGAAACTCTCATGTGCTTATCAGTTTGTTGTCCGCCTCCCCCAGCAGGAGGGCACAAAAGCCTTTCCGTGCGCCCCCATTTTTTGATTACAGGAAATAGGCTTCATTCAGCCTCCATGACTTCCCTGAGTTCCAACCAGCAGCTTCAAAGAGTTGCTAATCAGGGAAGGGAGGGGATTCGGACAAGGGAGGCGCAGTCAAGAAACAAGAGTGCAGCCTTGGGGCGGGATCCTGGTTCCCCCTCAAGGGATACACATAATGATATCTTTGAGCTCTTTACAGATACTGAAGCCCTCACCAGGTGGGAGAAGTTAACGGTCTGCTGCCCACAAGCACGTAGACCCCAGACCGGTAGGAACCAGAAGTTTGGTGATGCTGACTCCCAATTACCTCACCACCAACCAATGAGAAGAACGTCCACAAGCTGATCACGCCCTCCTCTGTGAACCGTTACTATAAAACTCCTCACTAGCCCCTCCAGGTCAGGACACATAATTTTGAGGGCATTAGCCTGCTGTGGCCCCCTTTGCCTGTCAAAGCAATAAAGCTATTCTTTTTACTTCACCCAGAACTCTGCCTCTGAAAATTAATTCGGTGTCGAGGTACAGAGGCCGGATTTGGCTTCACGGACAGGGACCGAAATATTTCCCTGTGCCTACAAAGCTAGCAGATAGGCAGTGAGCGCTTGATAAAGATTTATTGAGTAAATGATCTCCACGGGATAAGTCACAATCAACTTTGTAAACAACATCCGAAAGGTCAGCCTCTGTACCTGCCACACCTCAGACAGGAGTCCAGGGACACTGACCCTTCAGAGAACAGTCTGTAGCCACCTCCAGGCTGAAAGGGCAAAGGGCTGAGACTGAAAACCCAGTTGGCCACCAAGGACTTCCTGTGCTCCTTCACTAATCTTCCCTCACCGTGGTCCCAGGCCAGGTGGCGGAGCAGCTCTGGGGCCTTTCCTGGTGGTTTATAAATAAGTCTAGGCTCATTGCTGATCCCAGAGTGGCCTACGTGGCAACTTGCTCAGTAGGACCGCTTGCAGGAAGGGCAGCAAACAGTAGCCACACAGAAGCAGCACAGAACAGCAGCCTGCATCTGTGTGGTCACGTGCACACCACGCGCTTCAGACCTTCTCTCAAAGGACCTACTGTACAGCACAGGGAACTCTGCTCGATATTCTGTAATGACCTATATGGGAAAAGAATCTGAAAAAGAATAGATACGTGTATATGTATAACTGAATCCCTTTGCCATACACCTGAAACTCACACAACACTGTTAATCAACTCTACTCCAATATAAAATAAAAATTAAAAAAAAAAAATCCCCAAAAACCTTGACCCTGGTTTCTACAGAAGCAGTTTGTCCCAGTCACGCCCCAAAGTTAGGAACTGTCCATTCTAACTCAGAATGGCTATCTGGCTCAGTTTTCTTGTAAGTTATTTCATTCGAGTGAACAGTTAAAGAATCACTAATGCTTCATCCACTGTAGAGTACTTGTCACTCAATTCCAGAAAACTCGTGTTTACCTAACCCAGGCTGCATACATACGTATACGCCGTGGATGTTGTTGCCATTTAGGAAAACAATCCTTTTCCAATCCTGGGGAAGGTAGTCACAGGTCCCTTACTTCACAGAGCTACTCCTGTCTTCTTGATGTTTATAACAACGTCTTAGAGTTCTAGGACTCCCTTCTGTTATCTGGCTCCCTGTAAGTATCAGTGCAGTTCATTTAAGAGTCACAGTGTTTCTATGTGATACATGAAGCTGATGGTATTAATGCCACTTCTGTTTTTTTCTTGGCTCTGTTTTGTTTTAACAGGAGGAGTAGCAGACCCAGAGAGGTTAAGCAACTTGCCCCGAGGTCACATACCTGTTCAGTGCCAAACAGTAGGAACACTGAGTCCGTGAGCTTCCCTCCACATCAGCACTTCTCAATGCATCTGAACCACTGGGGAATCTGGTTACAGTGCAGATTCTGAATTCAGCAGCTCTAGGGGGTTGTGGGGGGGGGGGGGGGCGGAAACCAGGATTCTGCATGTTTCCCAAGCTCCCAGGAGTTGCTGCTCGTGGTGGCCCTCAGAACACCTTTGATCACACCCTTCATAACACCCCAGGCATGTCCATCCTAATACTTGCCCCAGTGTCCGTTGCACTATTTGGGTATTCATTCATTTCCCCCACTAACCTATGAGCTCCAGGAGAGCATGAACTATGTTGTATTCACTGTTTTGACCTGGGCGCCCAGCACCACACGTGCCAAAAAGGAACTGAACAAATATTTTTGAAGAGTGGAGGAAAAGTGACCTATTTCCAATGACAAAGCCACGTCGACTGCATATTAAGACTCTGATTTCTTATACAAAACAGAAACAGACTTAGAAAACAAACTTATGGTTACCAAAGGGGAAAGGTGGGAAGGGAGAGATCAACAGGGAGTTTGGGATTGCCATATACACACCACTATATTTAAAATAGATAACCAACAAGGACCTACTGTATAGCACAGCACAGGGAACTCTGCTCAGTACTCTGTAATAACCTAAATGGGAAAAGAATTTGAAAAAGAATAGATACATGTATAACTGAATCACTTTGCTGTACACCTGAAACACAACATTGTAAATCAACTATAACCCCATTTGAAAGAAAAATTGTAAAAAAAAAAGAATCGATCAATCAATCAATGAACATTTTTTTAATAGGCTATTCATCACGTATCCTCTGTTGTCTGGAGTCACATTATGACATCCAGTTGTCATCGCCGGGTCCCCAAATAACATAACTAAATAAAAGCCCCGTAGTTTCAACCAGTTTATACCTACACTTGCCGCAGAACTCTGCCAGGGGTCAGGGGGACAGAATCACATCCTTGGGCCAACGGGATGGGATAACATGAGGTCATTCTAAGGGCAAGGGGGAGGTGTAGAACAGGCAGGGTGATGGAGGCTCGCTAACACTCAGCATCACCTGAGGATGCTGACGACAGCAGTCCTCCGCGGATTGTGTGTTTTCCATATGCCAGGCACTCGGCTGCGCACGTTGCACCCGTCATCTCATGTCGTCTTCTCGACAAACCTATGACACAGGCACTTATTTTATATGTAAGGAAGCAGAGACGTAAGGTTATTAAACCATAAGCAGTGGAGCCAAGATCTGGACCCAGGCAGTCTGGCTTCAGCATCCGTGCTTCTAACCACATTGTTGACTGCCTGGAAGCACACAGAAAAGAAGCAATTGCTTGAGCCTGGGAGTGACTTGACTTCCCTGTCAACAGCCTGATTAATAGGCTCCAAGAAATCCCAAATAGAGGGGCTTGGGGAGAAACACATCACATCCACATTATATCCAAAAGGAAGTGTTCAACAATATTATGTAGGGAAAAAAGAGATTCTGTTACAGCAAATGCTCACATAGTTTTGACTCTGTTTGGCTTATGGTTAAATATACAACACCGCTGAAAGGTTAAGTAAGAGTCACTGAAGTAATAAGTCTCAAAGGTCCCAGATTCCTTTCACACTTCATTAGGTCTCTTATGAAACCTTGCATTAATGCCTGGGCCAAATCTGAGAAGATGGTCATCACATGGAAGAGATCAGGATTTTATGAAACATGTGTGTCCAATGTAAAAAGTCAAAAAGTCTAAAGGACAAAGAGAACTTTGTTTTTCAAAGGCTTAAAGAGCAGAAGTTCAACAGTTATATTTTAGCACTGTCAGAAAATAAGGGAGTCATGAAAACTGTGGAAGAGAATGCATTGTCCATTTGGATATGAGAAAAGGGTAAACTTAATCTCTCTTTTTGATAGAAGATTTTTAAATGTGGAATAAGAAAATAAATCAGGGCAATACTAAAGTATAGCCATAGGGTCTTGAATAAAACATTACTGTGAAAAAACATTGAGCTCTACAGATTGTTTTTTAACCACACTTGTTTAATTATTGTTTACCTTTGGAGGCAATATGATATGATGGATTGTGAAGGCCCAAGACCTGGTTCTGCCACTTCCTAGGTATGGTCTCCAGCTAGCATAAATAATTCTTCCAGGATTCAGTGTGTTCATCTGTGAAATGGGACAACTCCCTCCTGCCTCCTAGGATTACTGGGAGCCTTAACATTAAATGACATACTGTGAGCATTTAGTCCCAAACAGAAAATCAACACAGGTTGCACCTTGTTTTCTCTCCTTTCTTACAAGTTCTATTTTCCTAAAAGAATGTTGTTTAAGCATTTCTATTCCTAACTTTAAGTTTTTGTTAGTAGAAACATAAAATTGTGGAGGGTTAAGAAAAACAATCTCCCTACACACAGATGAAATGTGTATGTAAGAAAATGCGAATATTAGTATACAGTATGGAAAGATCATCTTATATTAAGCTTGATGTGTTAAAAATAGAACCATATAATAAACAACAAGGTCCTACTGTACAGCACAGGGAACTATATTCAATATCCTGTGATAACCCATAATAGAAAAGAATATGAAAAAGAATGTATATATGTATAAGTGAATCACTTCGCTGTATAGCAGAAATTAACATAACACTGTAAATCAACTATAGTTCAATAAAATAAATTTTAAAAATAAATTTAAAATTTTAAAAAATAGAACCATATAAAATTTCACATAGGTACGCATCCTTAAGAAACAACTTCACTCACAATTACACCTACAAATTTTAGTCAATCTATCAACTAACGATCATGTTAAAAATCAAGAAGTTTTATGAGAGTAGTGTAGATTTTTAGAAAAAATTCCATTTCAATTTATGTGAATGTTTTAGAAACCATAAAGTACTAAATAATATACAATGTTGTTTTTATTGCAATGTCCTTTTGGCCTCTAGAATAATTGGAGATGTCATCAAATTAAAATCACTCAACATACTAAATTACAAAATTTTATTCACTGTAATTCAATATGAAATTCACATGTAAAGTAAGGGAAGTCAGCTTTCTAAGAAGTTATAACAACGTATATAATAGACAGGAAGTCAACAAAGATAAAAAACAGAATTTTTAGAAGTCTTCCCACAATTTCATCTTCCAGGTTTGTGGGGTTAGTAGTAGAAATTAACATCCAGTGTTTACACGTCATATCCAAAACTCCTGCTCCCTAGGGGGAAAAGAAAGAGAAAATGTCCTTAAATGAACACATTTATAACCCTGATTCTTTAAAATCAATCTCATATTTGCACTGGAAAGAAACAGTGATCAAGAGATGTCTTTCAGGGCTTCCCTAGTGGCACAGTGGTTGAGAATCCGCCTGCCAATGCAGGGGACATGGGTTCGAGCCCTGGTCCGGGAAGATCCCACATGCCGTGGAGCAACTACGCCCGAGCACCACGACTACTGAGCCTGTGCTCTAGACCCCGCGAGCCACAACTACTGAGCCCGCGCTCCGCAACACGAGAAGCTACCACAATGAGAAGCTCGTGCACGACAATGAAGAGTAGCCCCCGCTCTCCACAACTAGAGAAAGCCCACGTGCAACAACGAAGACCCAATGCAGCCAAAAATAAATAAATAAGTTTGTAAAACAAACAAAAAACAGCTCAAGGGACTACCAGAATTACCCCTCTCTTTTCAATATTATCCATAATTAGTTTATTTTTGAAGTCTTATCTGCAAAGTCATTTACAATCATTCTTATGGCATCAGTGAAATTGCCATTCTTCTAACCTGTACAGTGGGTATTACCAGGAAATGAGAATTTGAAGACATGGAAAGTGGCATGTGATAAAATTCTTAAACATTAAACAACAAAAGGTTTTTATCATTTCCCTGATCTTTCCTCAAAATCCTTTCTCATATTTTGGTCACTTAATCAGACATTAAATATTTTAATTTCTTCCACACTTCTGTGTTAATCAGTTTTTTAATATCTTAATTTTTTTAAGTATTACGGAATTTTTAAAGATATTAATTTGTGGTCTGTTTAGCGCACTGTCGGAACATTTCACATGCGTGTCAGGTAGGGAGTTTAGAACCATTCTTAACCCCTTTTTCCAGGAATGTGAACTTGGCCTTACATCCAAGTCCCTTATACACACTCAACTTAAAATCAGCATCGAGGGCTTCCCTGGTGGCGCAGTGGTTAAGAATCTGCCTGCCAATGCAGGGGACACGGGTTCGAGCCCTGGTCTGGGAAAATCCCCCATGCCACAGAGCAACTAAGCCCGTGCACCACAACTACTGAGCCTGCACTCTACAGCCCGAAAGCCACAACTACTGGGCCCACGCGCCACAAGTACCGAGGCCTGTGTGCAACGAGAAGCCACCGCAATGAGAAGCCCACGCACCGCAACGAAGAGTAACCCCTGCTCTCCACAACTAGAGAAAGCGTGCGCACAGCAAACAAAGACCCAATGCAGCCAAAAACAAATTAATAAAAATAAATAAACTTTAAAACATTTATTTTAAAAAATGAGTATCAATATTTTTAGAAAGTGGCAAGATCGGGGTGGGAAAATATTTTCTGCTATTTTTCACTCAAACCCAAAAAGGCAGGTTGAGTTTTAAGAGAGAAGGTGAAAGAGAGAGCGGGAGATAGATGAGATTTATGCAAGTATCTTCTTCCACTTTTAGCGATCTTGATTAATTTCTGTAATAACTAACCCCCTTCCTAAAGGAGGGAATGACTTGTCCCAAAGTACACAGCAATCACTGGCAAAGTGAACGCCTAGAATTTCCCTTAAGTTCAACAATTCCTTGTGCCTATGTTTGGGAAAGAAGGGGTAAGAATAACACATGGGTTCGCAAAGCGATTTTCCTTCCCTCCTACGGCCTCCACCTGCATCTTGTGTTCCTTCAGTCTGTGCTCTGAGGGGTACCTTCAATTTTCTCCAGCAGCGGTAAAGAGAGAGACTGAATAGGAAGTGAGGGAAAGACCAGACAACTGGTGGGGGTCGAAGAGTGCGCAGAAACCCATTTCTCACCTGACTTAATCCCGGGTAGTGGTAGATAATGCTGCTCCTGGGTTTTCTCTCCAGCTGCTCTTGCTAGAACAAAGTGCATTCAGCACAGGTGGTCTCTTAGCAACCTTGGTTCCTGTGTCAAAGCACAGCGAAAGCTTTTATTGGATGCTGAGGAGGTCTGTGAAGTGGCCGGGCAGGGAGGCTGCCTGGAGAAACTCTAAAATGACTCTCAAAGAAGTCGGGAAGGAGATGTCGAAGAGTGGAGTTCGGCAAACGTGACACGTTGATTTCAACATATCACAGAATTGTATAGCTGAAAACTAAACTTTTCACCAAAAGTTTAAACTGAACTCTATAATTTTCCTGGCGGGCCAAACATTTACCACGCTTTTATTTTTTTATTTTATTTTTTGGCCGTGCCACGGGGCATATGGGATCTTACTTCCCCCACCAGGGATTGAATCCACACCCCCTGCAGTGGAAGCAGGGAGTCTAAAGCACGCTTTTAAAACAACAGTTCTCAGGGGGTCAGGGAATGGAAGAGATGTGTAAGGGTTACACATGTGCAACGAGTAGATAAATAAGTCCCGGAGACCACTGTAATACACACTACAGTGAGCATAGACATAAAAGTGTGTTATAAACATTACACTTGCTAAGAGACTAGATTTTAATTGCTTCCAGCACTAGAAGCATTAGAGAGTGGAGGAGTGAATTTATTACAAAAGACCAGGCTGTAACATTCAGCCATAAATGGAAAATTATCCAACAAAATGATGGTTATTACAACTATGAAATAATAGAAAATACTACTTAGAAAATTATGTTAAAATATTTAATTATGATTAAAAGCCATACCTTATGAACACCTATTGCACTCCTGGACAAGCATGGATAATCACACCAGGACACATATCCGAACATTATTTGTAATATCCTCAACTTAAACAAACCAAATGCCCATTAGTAGATACATAAATGCATATAATGGAATATTATACAATAATGAAAATTAAGCTCCAGCTACATACAAAAACAGCAGTGAGCTTTACAAACATAATATTGAATTTTTACAATAATGAAAATTAAGCTCCAGCTACATACAAAAAGAGTGGTGAATTTTATAAACATAATATTGAATTTTTTAAAAGCAAGGCACAAAAGAAAATGCACAGTGTAAATACATTTATGTAAAGTAGGAAAACAGAGTTAAAGGTGCATGGTTTAGGGGTGTATATGTGGGTGGCAATGGTGTAGGTGGTGAATTGATCAAGAAAAGCAAAGGACTGGCTACCATATAATCAGGAGAGTGGTGGTGTTAGTGAGGGGAAGGGAAGGGCTGCGTGGGTGTGGGGAGCCTCCAGCAGTATTTCATTTCTTGTCCTGGTTGGTGGTTACATTGGCAATCACTTTTTAACTACTTGCTAAACTGCACACAGAAATTTTACAGGCTTTTCTGTAGGTATGTTAGACTTCACAATCGAAATATTTTAAAAAAGGAAACAGGACTATCTACAAATGTCAATAATGGTCATAGTGGTCGAGTTTGGGTGAAGGACTGTATGTGATTTTTTTTCCTTGCTTTTTCTGCTTCTCACATTTTCATTTAAAAGGATGTTGCTTATATAACTTCAGAAAAAGAAAGAAAGTAGTCCCATAATGGCTAGTCCTCTTTCTTTCCCATATACTTAAAAGTAATGTATACTGATTTTATTTTTGTCAAACCAAACATTTTAACAAATACGAATTCGGGAAAATTAAATGTCAGTGAAAGATTTTAATGAAAATATTTAACTTACACTTTATCCAGTAAATTACATATTTTCATTAAAATGTTTCACTGAGACATTTCATTTTCCTTGAGTTTACACTGTCTCTTTGGCTAAAGAACATGTTCTAGTCTCCAAAATGTTCAGGAGAAAGAGGAATGTTGGTGGTTTCTGTTTGGTTCTTCTCAGTGTTAGATCTGTTTCTAGATTTAAATCATTGGAAGGACATGAATCTGTACCATCGTAAGTTTACTAGCACACTGAGATTTTACTGTGGATTAAAATTATGATTGTCGCATTGTTTGATTTACATTTTGCCTTATTAGTTCTTACTTACTTTTCTAGAAGCTTGGTAATCACGTGTTTTTTCTTTGCAGGGACATTCTTTTAGAGGAAAGGCTATTTAACAGCAGCATTTTCAGGAAAAAAAAATGATTTGTAGTGTTTTTTTAATCGGATAAAACATGCACTAAATAAATGTAAAAAATAAATTAATTAATAAATAAATTTGAAACAAGCTAGGACACTTCTAAAAGTATGCTAGAATGTATTGTGTGACTATCTCAAGACCGTGGTCTTATCTTGAATGCAGTATTTAAAAGTCGTAGTTAAAATAACATCACCTCCAATTTCTGATATAAGACATCCTAGGTTATAGAAAAATGGTACAGATGAACCGGTTGCAGGGCAGAAACTGAGACACAGGTGTAGAGAACAAACGTATGGACACCAAGGGGGAAAAGTGGCAGGGGTGGTGGTGGTGGGATGAATTGGGAGATTGGGATTGACATATATACACTAATATGTATAAAATAGATAACTAATAAGAACCTGCTGTATAAAAAAATAAGTAAAATAAAATTTAAGACATCCTAGGTTATCTGGGGCCTAATATATTTCATGTTGAAATTTCAGATGACCGCAAATAATTCTCCCTCCCATTTAAATGCCTCTACGTTCCTTTCTTTTCCTTATTTCCAAAAGGCACTGAGAATCAATTTATTTCGTAGAAATTAATTTATAGAATGTTATACTTAAAATAGAATGAATACTCTCTTATCTAGTTTTAAAAACTTGTCTTTATTATATTTTCTTTTGATTCCATCAAGAGTCCGAATAATCTAAATCCAAACTGACCTGTTCATTGAAAGGTTGAATAGTGGAATCCCACAAGGTAAGTTAGACTAATGACAAGTAGCAGTAACTTTTGGTCTCTGGGGGTTGAACTTCACTGCATTCTCTGCTCTTCACCGTGCCATCAGTTTGTAGCCTCTGGCCTTTCAAACCTTTATAATCTTGTTTTTATATAAAACAAAGTTTCTCAAGTCAACTCTGACTCCTGGGACCATAGTGCATTTGCTAAATGGCTTGGTCCCCTGGCAAAAAGAAAACAATGCAAAACAAACAAGTAAAACCCCCTCTATGGTATAAAATTATTACTGGTACTAAGACTTCACCTGTTTCTCAATCTCTCTCAGCCTCTACTATTTCCCCTGATTAGGCGTGGATTCCTGGTCAAGATAAAGAACAGAACATACTTTGCAAAGTCTCTTTTTCAATCCAAAGAAAACACTTTTCATTGGATTCAAGATTATAGTCTTAAACACATGAGTCACACTTCAAAAATATTTCCTTTTTTGATAAGAATTTGCTAATTCTACTCCTTGTTTCCATCAATATCTAATGGTCAAGATAATGGTCAAGAAGTTCCCTAGAGACAAATGTTGAAACATGAGACACTCTTGCTGAATAGGTCACTTAAGTAAAGTATAATAATTACCATTTATTAAGGGCCTAGTGTGTGCCAGGCTGTGATTATGCACTACTGGGGCGATGGAGCAACTGCCTAAGGTTCTATGCTGGAGCCTTGATGCTACTAACCCAGGACTCCCATGCCCAGATGCCACTCTGTTTCAACTACATGGATTTATTAATGTTTTCAAATGAAAAGGAAATGGACTAGACTGAAATGGAAATATCCACATGTAATTACTGATGGCCACTTTTCTTCCTCAGTCCTGGCTCCTTTCTGTATACGTGAACTGCTGGCTGAACAACGGGATGGACAGTCTTGCAGTCATCCCTCTGGGCCTGAGAACCGTAAATTTGCCTGAATAGTTTTACAATAGGCAGTTTTATTCATATCGAAACAACCTACTCTTTGTAAATGCATCATTCACAGGCCACTACTACGAGCTTACTGTCTCACAACCCGATTAGGTGAAAGTCCAGTTTTTTTCATCTGTGTTTTATTAGCTTTTACTCTCTGCAATTTTCTTTTATTATTAGTTTGTTATCTACCCACCGATCAACTTATGACTGACAAGTTCCTCCCCTTGAACTTTTTTTTTTTTTTTTTTTGTGTGCATGTGGCTTGTGGGATCTTAATTCCCCGACCAGGGATAGAACCCACGCCCCCAGCAGCAGAAGTACCGAGTCTTAACCACTAGACCGCCAATGAATTCCTCCCCTTGATCTTATTGACATTAGCTGGACAGAAAAATAACAAGAATGCTTCCAGGACTTGGTGGTTGAGAGATGGGTCTGGCATAAGACTGACAGGGTTTGACTTGGATCTGCCACTTACCGTGAGACCCTGGACAAGTTACATTAACTCTGTGCCTCAGTTAGCACGTCTATAAAATGTAGATGATAGTAAGAGTAGGGTAGTGTGAGAATAAAATGAGATAATATCAATACTTGTGCCAAGTGAGTGCCTAGTGCCTAGTGAGTGCCTACTAGGCACAAGTCACTCTTAATAAGCAAGAGTGACTATCATTGTTAATTATATTCTACCGTATTACCTCCTAGATGGTACCCCTTGAATAAATCAGTCTTCTCAGTTTCTCTTTGGACACCCAAACATACAAAACTGTCACACACCTACTCATCCTTTGAAACCCAACAGACCTCCTCTGTGATCCTTCCTGACACCCTCAGGCAGAATTTATTGCCCACCTGCTGTAACATATTGCAACTGACAACCATGTACTGTGGTTATTTGTTTGCATGCCACCCCCCATTGGCAGGGCTGCCTTCCTAGAAAGTGGGGATGGCCTTACCCATCCTGGATCCCAGTGCCTCATGGTACTGGATGCTAATCAGTTTTCAACAAATATTGATTTAATAACTGCACCTCAGGTAGAAGCTTTCTTGAAAGACCAAAAGTTCATTTTGTTCAAAAGAGGATTACGACAAGAAAAACCATATATTAAGTCTACTTTTCCCACAAATTTTTGTTCTTCAAAAATAAGATCACCAAGTTGGGTATTTTCAATATTGTCTCCATATGGAAAATGTCTCTTCCCCATAAAATTTATGTTTAATAAAGTTATCTTTTAGAAACTTGAGAAATCATACGGGAATTATATCTTGTTGATGTTTTTGCTTTTGTTTTTATTTGTTTGCTTGTAATTAGGGAAGCTAGTCAAGTTGTTGGAAGGCAACATGAGTTTGGCACTGGCCTACAGGGTTTTAGGATTCGAAGTGTCCTGCTGGGATGGCTACTGTTTCTCTGGCATAATTGAGATTTGTCCCCTTAAGATTCCAGAAGTAGATGATGGTGTGGTAGGACAGGAGACATAAACTGCTCAAATATGAGTCATTCAGAAGTCACCTGAAATTCAGGCATATTCAACAGTAAATGGGTTTTGTGTGTTCTGTAAGCTTCTAAAATGGAGTTCAAGGTGCATTTTCTGAACTAATTATGTGAGGAATTACATGAGGAAGGGAATTTAACAGACATCTGAGAAATTAACTCATCAGTGATATGAGCATTGTATGCGAGAAAGCTTGAATGAGAATAATAATAAATGGCATATGGCTTGACACTGAAATGATTACAGGCATGATTGTTATATCTTGTTTCCTGATTCAGATACGATTTCAAGGAGATCTTTCTCCAGCTAAAAAAAACAACTGTAGTGGAAAATCTGAAATATTACAGAGATGTTGGCACTGGAAAAGAAATTTGAAATTTCTTAAAACTTCTCATTTGACAAACGAGAGAAGGCACTTTGCCTGAGGTCACACAGCTACTTTTCTTCTGAGCTACTATAATAATTGCCTCAGCGAGTTTTTGACATTTATGATAAATTGGATTCTGCGTTTCACCAGACTTGGCTATTTGAAGATATTCGATCTTCACCACCTCCCAACTGCTTTGATTCAGGCCAAGGGAAGACCAGGGTGTCCAGAATAGAATAAGTCACAAGTGAAAACTGGAAAACTTGGCAGGTCAGACTCACAAAACTCGACAAAGTGGACTTCGCCTGGAAACAGAACCATGTGCCTCGTCACAGATGGTGGGTCAGCAAGGTTTGGGAGCCGGATGGAACTGGTTTGCGATCCTGGTTCTGGCCGGTATTAGTGCTGGAGCCGTGGATCGGGCATTTCACCTCACCTGCCACCCCATCTGGAGACAGAGACAATCTGTTTTGCAGGGGATTGAAAGGATTTTATTCGTAACTACAGTTAAGAAGGGCCTACACACACTGTGATTTTAATCTCATAAAGCCTTATGAGGTGAGTTACTAACTCTACCATTTCCTTAGTTGGAGAGATTGACGACCTGAGACTTCAGTGAGCTATTCGCGATCACACCCTGGGGATGACCGGGGATTTGAATGGAAGTGTGTTTGGCTCCAAAGCCTTAGCCACTGCAGCATCTCAGGATTGGTAAAAGAGGTGAGCCTAGAGCCCAGCATGCTGCCGGGCACTTGGTAAAATAATGGTTAGGGTGTGACAAAGCACTGGAGTCAGAAAGGGGGCCACTTCCTGCAGCCCAACAAGGAGGGAGAGGGGTGAGCATGGACTCAATGGACGAGAGCAAACAAATGGACTTAAGCGATGGGGAGCCCAGGAAGCTGAGGCAGGTGCACAGACATGTAGGCCACAGGGCACTGTCTTCCCTGGCAGCACCCATGAGGGTCCACCCGGTCCCCCAGGGGTACAGGGGGGGTCCCAGACCTGTGTGGAACCCCTCTACTTTTCTCCTCTTCAACTGTACCTCTCATGATTTCTCTGCATGTCAATATCTGTCCAGTTTGGGCCTTCCGCCATCTATGACTGTGCCTCAAATGTTGTGAGTAAATATTCCGGCCCTAAAATGAACTGTTTTTCTACATATGAACCAAGACTCCTAAAGGCTGAGATTTCCCGCTACCCCATTCCTGCCCCCAAATAGGAGATGGCATTGCCCCTAAGAAGACATAAATTACTTGGTTACAGGTACTTTACATTAAGAAAGATTCTTGAACCAAAATAATCACAATGTTTTCAACCTTCTGCCTGCCAAGTTCCCCAGCCCTCGCCAAGAATCACAGCTGTAGCGCACTCTTACGAGGCCGGATGAACTGCCCAGAGCTGTGGCCCGGGAGCCTCACAGGGCAGTGCCACTCACCGCCAGTTCTTCCATGTGTGACAAAGCAGGAGTGGGGCTGAGGCCAGGTGCTTATTCGTTGTGTTTGGGGTTTTTATCTGCAGAACTCACATATCCAAACCTGTGTCATTCCAGGTTTGAGGTGGAGAGGTTTCTGGACCTGTTTGACTTTAGTAAAAGCATTTGACGAAACCTTTTAAACCACCTTCTCAGCCTGCAACATACACTCCTCTGCCTAAATTCACTGGTGAATTATTAAGGTGCAGATCTGATTTCGGAAACCAGCTCAGTGTTATCTGGAGTCAGGTTTAGCTGAGAAGGTAGATGGCCAGGTTGCAGAACAGAATTTCAAGTTCAATGAAAAACTGTGACCTCTTCTAAGACCAAATTATATTTCTTTCTTAAAATTAATGAATAAATTTGTTTATTTATTTGTGGCTGCGTTGGGTCTTCGTTGCTGCGCACGGGCTTTCTCTAGTTGCGGCGAGGGGGGGCTACTCTTCGTTGCGGTGCGTGGGCTTCTCACTGCAGTGGCTTCTCTTGTTGCGGAGCACGGGCTCTAGGTGCGCGGGCTTCAGTAGTTGTGGCTCACGGGCTCTAGAGCTCAGGCTCAGTAGTTGTGGCCCGCGGGCTTAGTTGCTCCGCGGCACGTGGGATCCTCCTGGACCAGGGCTCGAACCCGTGCGCGTCCCCTGCATTGGCAGGCAGACTCTTAACCAGTGCGCCACCAGGGAAATCCCCAAATTATATTTCTATCATTTAGCACAGGGCTTGGAACAAAACAGGTGCTCAATTTAAAAAAAATTGGAGGTGGGGAGGATGAGATGCGACTTCATGGTGCGTTTTTCTGTGTCCCAGAAGCTTGTTACTTAGAAGGTGAACCCAACAAGGAGCCCTGAAAGGCACTGAATCGTTTTCTAAGAATGTACAGCTCTCCAAGGGGAAGTCTGACCAATAATGCCCACTTTCAGTGGATAAGTATTGGACGCGATGGCCCTGTGGAATGCCAGCCAGATCCTGTCTGTACTTGTCATGTACCACGGAACAAGCCCATTCTGACTTGTAACAGAGTTACTCATGAAGTGACTTCTTTCTCCGACCATATTTAGAGTTTACTAACCCTTTGCTAATCTAGCACTGTGTGTTCACACAGTGGGAATTAAATAAACATTTGCAGAATGACAGCTTGCAGTGGAAAACAAAAATCTCATCCTGTCTCCTGAGTGTACAGGGTAACACTTTGGGAAGCAGCTATTCTCTGAGACAACCCTCCTTTCTGTCCCATCCAGACACAGAATCGAAGCTAGCAAGGGGGGAAAGCACTCCTTTGGAACCACAGAAGCACATAAGCAAAAGAAAAAGTTTATTTTTATTTACTGATTTTCGGCTGCACCTTGCGGCACGTAGGCCCTTAGGTCCCCGACCAGGGATCAAACCTGTACCCCCTGCACTGGAAGTGCGGAGTCTTAACCACTGGACCATCAGGCAAGTCCCAGAAAAATTTTAGAATGCTGATTATAATAGAGCAGATAAGTTTATTAAAATAATAGTTTATGCTTTGAAATTGTTTAATGAAGTTCCCCGTCATCATTGATCTTAGCCGTAGCCTAATGTCCTGAACTAACCATATGCCATCTTCCAATGCCCCCATCCTCAGCACTCCCACCGCTGACACCATCCTAAGAATGAAGTTATTAAAAGCAGTAAAAGCCAATTATTGTCTCTGCAATTTAAAGTTTCCCATCAAAGACCACATTGGAGGCTCCAGGTGAAGATTCAGGAAAAATTCAAATGAGGGATTTCATTAATAATATTACCATACTTGGCCACTTAGATACGTTATGAGTAAAACCCACCACCCTGTCAAACAGGTCATAACTCTCATCTCACAAACAAGGAAACTGAGACTCAAAGAGGTTGAATACTTGCTTAAGTCACACAGCTTGTTGAGCCAGGGCTCAATACCAAGCCGGCATCTGCCTCCTTCCACTTCCCTGTGATGCCTCCCTTATTTAGAAGCCCGATGCACATGTTCAGGAGAATTGAATGTATGTAACCAAAGCAGAAAACTGTCTTAGTCCGTAGTCCTGAGGAGGGACCACAGTGTCAGCTCTCACCTTTCCTCAGAGGACCAGGCAGAGCACCAGCTTCAGGGTCCTCCTTTTCCAGACAGAAAACACAGTGACCTACTTTGCAGGACTCTCAGAAGCAACCATTATCAAAAAGGCTGCAAAGACAAAGCCTTTGGCTAAAATCTCAGGAAGGCAGTGAATCTGTGGAATGTGACAGGTGCCCTCTCTGAACCAAATCTCAAACATGGAAAATGACAGGGCCCAAGTCTCCCACCCAACATTCCCCTGCAGACACTTTCCATACGTGAAATTTCTCTTTGGAATCACTGAAATCCTCTCTTTAGAGAGGAGACACAGAAAGGCAGAAATATCTAGCATGGCCACAAGGCTGGCTCAAGTCACTGAGATCTTATTAACCCCTTGCTTCTCCTGCCTTTACTGAGCCAGGAGGAAATGGAAGCAATCGAATTCTAATTCTTTGATCAATCCTATAAGCAGCCTTATAAAAATTGGAAAGACGTTGAAATGCAGGGAGGGGAAACAGGCTTTCGCCGTCTTTGCGCTTACTATATTATTCCCTCTACCAGAAGGAAGCAAGATTACCGTTAAACTCTCTTCCTCCGTCAACATTTTAAAAGCCACGTTTTTTAAAAAACCAAAACTTACTGTTCAGGGGTTTGATAAGCGAAGTCCAAAGTCAAGGAGATGATCTCTCTCCTTTGTGACAAACACCATCTGCTCCTGGGTGGCTTGGGAGGCTCTCTGGGCTGTTATTAATAACTGGCTTAGCACTTTCCGGAGAAACCTGAGCCAGGCTGTCAGGGGAGGATAGTTGGGAGGAAGTGACAGACACAGGTGGGATAAATGATGACAAAAATACCCTCAGGCCCACACAGGAGTACAAATAACCCATGAGGAGGGGCTGGGCCCCTCCACAATCAATAGACTCTTATGTCAAAGGCCCTCAGGGTTCAACAATCAACTAACCAAAACCTCTTTACTCTCTTGAAAAATGTCACGACTCGTGTAATGTCATACTTTCCTTTGTTTTTCTGAGTAATTGTTTTCCATGGATATTTGAATATCTTCTCAAACTATGCATTTGTGCCTTGTTCACTTTGACTTCCTCCCTTTTTCAAATATATAAACAAATGGATTTTCAAATGCACGTGAGCAATTTATTGAGGTTTGTTTACCTGTGAGCGTGTTTACCTCCTTCCCTTAATGATTCCAAAACCGTTCCTGGCAGAGTGTAAGTATGTGTGTGCTCAGGAGTGCAGAGGCGGAGTGGGTCTTGGGACAGCATCATACATAGGAGGAAAACTGTAGAATTTAAGTCCGAAGAGTGGAAGTGCAGCTGTGACCTGGCTACTGGTTTACAGTGGGTCTTCCCTTTTGAAAAGCCTTATTTCCAAAAAATCCAAGTCTATGCCTCCCCTCCCCCAAGCACTGACAGCATATTGTTCAGACCAGGAACGGCCTGTCTTCAGACTTAAATTATATTAAACAGTGACTCTGTGTCTGACTGAAGTGTTAAAAGAAAACTGAGGATCACACAAAAGTTATTGGAATATAAAAAGATACAAACTTGAAGGGAACAATGCTTGTCGAATTGCCCCATTCTTAAGGATCCAGCTGCCTTTCACCCTGGCTCAGGCCTGGTAACTATTCTTTTTCCAAATTAAACTTTTTTTCAACTAACTGCTGGCAGTAGGGAGGCCAGAACATCTCACTGCAAACCTCCCACAGTGAGTGTTTTTCCGTGGAGGCCATTGTTAAAAAGAGAAAGTAATATACCAGCTGAATAGATGGGTGAGAGTCAGTGGAGCAGGTACAGGGCCTTATTTTTTTTCTTTTATTATATCTTAAGTATTTTTATTAAAAATATTCACAATTTTAGCATTCATTGTCCTTCTAGTTGTCAAAGTTAAGAAATCAGCATCAGGGGCTTCCCTGGTGGCACAGTGGTTGAGAGTCCGCCTGCCGATGCAGGGGACACGGGTTCATGCCCCGGTCCAGGAAGATCCCACATGCCGCGGAGTGGCTGGGCCCGTGAGCCGTGGCCGCTGAGCCTGTGCGTCCGGAGCCTGTGCTCCGCAGCGGGAGAGGCCACGGCAGTGAGAGGCCCGCGTACCGCAAAAACAAACAAACAAACAAACAAAAACTCACAACTCGGAAACTCGCTGGCAGGGTGAGGACTGAGGGAGAGAGAGAGAGCGGCTGCAGGGGGCTGACAGTGTTGAACAGCACCTGAGTCCTGTGCTCCTGGAAAGCAGCCCTGCACCAGGCTCCACGCTCTCCATGTTCCAGGAAAAGCCTCACTGCCGAGAACAACCCTTCCTCAAATGACTTAGACAAGACTGGAGGCTCCCTTGTTTACTGAGGACAAGGCCAGACACACACTCTCCAGTTTCCATTCTCTGTGTCATAAACTGAACCGTCTGTCCCCACTGACCAATCTGGACAAGATACCCACCAGTTGTCTTGACCAAACTCAACTTGGGCTTTTCCTCTCCAGACAGGCCCCTGACCTTTGACCCACCTTCAACCTGAGCCAGTATCGGAATTCAGAATAGCCCTTCTCCCCGCAAAGCAAGCTGACCACGAAGAAAGACCTTCCCTGAGCAGTGGTCCAGCCATCAACCTGTTCACCCCACAGCCAACACCCTGTTCCTTCTGGTCTTGTTTACTCCCCTATAGAAAAGAAAAGGTCATTTTCCACCTGATCTTTGAGATGCTTGCAGATCTTTTGGTCAATGTGTTTTATGTTTTGCAATAGGCCCCCTGCCTATATTATAAGTCTTTTCTCTTTTTCTGCAATATTTTTTTAAAGTTGTGGCAAAAAGCACATATCGTAAATGTTAGCACCTTGAGCATTTTTAAGTGTGCGGTTCGGTCGTGTTAAGTACACTCACACTGTTCTGTAACAGATCTCCAGAACCTTTTCATCTCGCAAAACTGAAACTCTTATCCCCATTAGAGAGCTGTTGCCCACTGCCCCTCTTCCCCACAACCTCTGGCAGCTACCTACAGTAGTCCTTTCAAAGAGTGCTCCCTTACCTAAATCAGGATTTGTTTTCTTGTACAGTTTTCTGGTGCCGTGTCTCAGACGGAGTGCCAGCCATACCTTGGACCATGCCGTGATCACCCAGGTGTTTATGCCGGCTTCTCTGACCCTCTGCACCCTGGGAATACAGGATCCTCAACCAGGGCTCTGGACATCTGTCTGTCATAGCATGCTGAGTTACAGTGATTCTTTCACGCAAAGTGACTTTCCTCTGGCTCTTCCGCAAGGCCTCTTCTGTCTCTCCTTTGTTCCTCTAGTGGAGATTTTTTGAGGCAGTTCCCTCAGCTCCTCGACTGAGAACTGAATGAGGGAGGATTCTTTGGACTGCGGTTGTGCAAGGAGTTTTAGAGCAGTAACACAAGGAGGATGATCTTTCCCGTCTTCTTTAAGGTCTGATGTAATTATCGAACCCCATGGGTTACTACCTGTATTAGTTTCCTAGGGCTGTCATAACAAAATACCATAGACTGGGGGGCTCTAAGCAGTAGAAATTTGTTGTCTCAGCGCTCTGGAGGCTAGATGTCTGGAATCGAGGTGTCAGCAGGGCCATCCTCCCTCTGTAGGCTCTAAGGGAAAATCCTTCCTTGCCTGGTCCTGGCGTTTGCCTGCAGTCCTTGGCATGTCCTGGGTTAGAGCACTTTGATCTCTGCCTCTGCCATCATATGCCTGGCTTCTCCCTGTGTGTCTCTATCTTCTCTTCTTATCAGGACACCAGACATATTGGATTAGGGCCCACATTAATGACCTCATCTTAATTTGATTACATCTGCAAAGACCCCATTTCCAAATAAGGCCACATCCATGGGTACCAGAGTCAGGACATCAACATATCTTTTGCGGGGAACACAATTTGACCCGTAACAGTAATTCCCTATCTGGCACCTGCCCTCCTCTTCTGCCACTCAATAAATGCTTTGCCCTTATGGCATGAATTGAATTCGAAACCTTCAGTAATGGCCACATCTTACTCAGGGCCACTGGGAGCTTCAGTGGCCTCTCTGGAAACTAGGAAACTCCCCCATCTGACTCTCATCTAGAACGCCTCCTTTCCCGTCACTCCCTGCGCTCATCACTCCCTGCGCTCGCTGCTCCTTCTTCCTCCTTTTTTTTT
>NW_006799284.1:279246-296430 GCF_000442215.2 Lipotes vexillifer
GCGGTACGCGGGCCTCTCACCGCTGTGGCCTCTCCCGCTGCGGAGCACAGGCTCCGGACGCGCAGGCTCAGCGGCCGTGGCTCACGGGCGCAGCCGCTCCGCGGCACGTGGGGTCTTCCCGGACCGGGGGCACGAACCCGCGTCCCCTGCATCGGCAGGCGGACTCCCAACCACTGCGCCACCAGGGAAGCCCCTTCTTCTTCCTTTTAACTAAATCTGACCGTCCCTTAATCTCCCTTGAACTGCTTGAGCTCCTCCCCTTCAAAACCTTTACCTGCTCCACCCCTCTCTCCCCTCCCTTTCCCACTCTGGCCCCTCAACTCCCTATAGCCAGTAGAGGTCTAGGTGGCCCTCCCCCTGTCAGGGGTTCTGGAGGGGCTCAAGGAGCCCGGAGCAATCATCTGAGGCTGAAAAAACTACCCGGAAGCAGGCTGGGTATTTTATCCACAAGGATGAGCTTTGGAGACACCTGGATAGCCACTTGGTCCTGCTCAGCCCCTTACCCCAAATTTAGTGCATAATTTAGCTTCCATAAGATCACACATTAAGGCAAAGGAAATCTTAAGGGATCTCCTGCACACTGGAGGACACTTCAGCCCTCATGCTGAGCAGATAACCTCAACTTACCCTATCTGCCAGAAGCATAATCCTGGTAAAAATATTACGGTGGGATAAGGACAAGAGCCCACATTTTCATATGAACCAGTGAATTGAAATTTTATAATTGAAGCTATAAGCCCCCATATTTGTATCTGCCTCTCTGTTTACATGTATGTAATGTAGGTACGTTATATGTGTGTAAAGTTTTCCTACCTTCAGATGACATTACCAAGTTAGATTATAAAAACCTCTAAAGGAGCTTTATTTTGATTGAAGTGAAATAAGCCCTTACATAAATTAAATATTCCTAAAATTTCTAGAAACTAAGAAAATTTAACTTCTAATACTTTAAAAAGTATTCTTATAAAAACTAACCCAAATGCATTAAGAATTCAAGTTCACAAAGTTTAATCTTTCACAAATAAGACTAGTTTAATATTATTGGTTTAATAAAAACAGGTATCTTCTCAGTTATCAGAGTTAAGAATAATACAAGCATACATTTTTACTCTATTTGGGCATGTTCTTCCTGAACTTACACAGGTGTATTGATTGAATGAATTAGCATTATATCTACCAGGTGTTTGAGATGATGAACGCTGTAAATTAGGGTTTAACCAAATTTATCATTATTCAGACATACTTTAACAGTAATTATGTTTTCTAGTATGTGTCAGCTTGAGGATAGTCTCTAAGGTCTTTTGGTAACTTAAAAACGTATGCTAGATTATTGACATCATTTCTAATAAGATAAAATACTGAAATATTAACTACTAAGCATAATTTTAAGACTATATATTTTGGTCTGTTAATGAATGTGTTCGTTTTTGCCACATTGAGAAGTTGTACTGTAAAGATGTACATGGCTATAAAAAGTTGTGAGTCATAAGCTCTGCTACAAAACATTGGTGTGTGACACACAGTTCACAATTATCCACCTCATAGTTATTTCTGTGAAATAAAAGTTACTGTGGTTAAAAGTTATGATCAATATACGTGAATGAGACTCTCTGGGAGAAATAACTGCATAGTAAAATAACTTGGTATGCAAGGTATTCAGGATGTGCTTTTGTTAAGGGAAAGAAGAGTGGCTTTGTCCTAACGTAAAATGATTGGTTACTCCAGAACAAGGAATAGGAAAGCGGAGGACAAAATCTGAATGGATATAGAAAGTCGTCGAAGGTTTATAGAAAGGGAATTGTATTTGTCATGGTCAATGTTAGCTAAGGTTTGATGCGCTTATTATAAGATTTTCTTTAAAAGATTGTTAGTATCAAATATTATACTGATGCAAAACTGAAATTTTATTTTCTCTTTGCTAAATGACAAAATTTTCTTGGATTATTGATCTGCCTCTTAAGAGGTTATAAAAGGTTTCTGTTTACCTTCTGAGAAATCTGCCTAAAAGGCAAAGATCCTGTGTCTTAACCAGAATACTTTTCTGTGCTTTAACTTTATCATGTCCTTGATGACTTAAAGGAACAAAGTTTTCTCACTTTTGGAAGAGCTAAGGTTCTTAACAATCATGCCATCTCCTATTTTTAAAAATATTTTTGGTCACTTTGATTTCAGATTGATTTTATTTTGTCTTGCATATGCCCAGAAACAACCAAATATCCTTGTCAATTGCATTATTTTTGTAATAAGCTCTTTTTTTTAAGTTGAAATATAGGCGATTTACAACATTGTGTTAGTTTCAGGTGTACAGCAAAGGCATTACACACACACACACACACACACACACACATATATACATATATTAATATACTTTTTCAGATTATTTTCCCTCATAGATTATTACAAAATACTGAATATAGTTTCCTGTGCTATACCATAGGTCCTTGTTGATTATCTAGTTTATAAATAGTAGAGTCATTTTATATATACTGGTTCATATATGTTAATCCCAAACTTGTAATAAACTTTTATCGGATCTTTCAGTTTTGAAAATTATCTTTAATAAGCTAACCATGGCCATTTTGTCTTTTACCATCTACAGATAGTTTTTTTAATTTACACTGTTGGTTTCCTGAACATGTTTGCCTATCAGCTACAGTCCAGAATGTTCTGACTTTAACAAAGAATGGTCTCAGAGCCACATGGGAAAGGGCTAAGTCAAGTACCCTTGAGCACAGTCTTCTTCTTTTTTTTTTTTTTTTTTTTTTTTTTTGCAGTACGCGGGCCCCTCACTGTTGTGGCCTCTCCCGTTGCGGAGCACAGGCTCCGGACGCGCAGGCTCAGCGGCCATGGCTCACGGGCCCAGCCGCTCCGCGGCACATGGGATCTTCCCAGACCGGGGCACGAACCCGTGTCCCCTGCATCGGCAGGCGGACTCTCAACCACTGCGCCACCAGGGAAGCCCAAGCACAGTCTTCTGATGGTATTGCTTAAACAACTTTCAGACCATACCACTGGACTGAGTCAGGATTCCCAGCATTCTATCATGGTTTCCTGAGGCTGCTAAACCAAGATGGAGCAGAAAAAGAATCACGCAGAAAAGTGAATGAGCTAATGAGGGATGGTTTGGAATGTTGCCAATACTTTAATATTCTATTCTCTGTTTATAGGGAGCTCCTTTCTCTTTTCCCTTAAACTGTCTGTAACAATTTTGGTGACTACGTTTTTGAAAAATAGAAATGAAACATTTACCTTTTTCTCCCTGACTCCTCCAAAATTTAGAAACTCCTATGGAATATTCTTATTTTCATGGTAATATAATTAATTGCATCAGTTCAATAAGAATCTGACCTGCTTATTAACAGGATATGATAGAAAACATTGATTATACAACAAAGCCTTTGTCCAGAATGTTATATTTGAGAATGAATTAGATAACACCAGTCAGTTTTAAGGAACAAGGGTTGACTTTACGGGGGTAGTGCTTACATAGCTCTCTTGGGAAAAGCAGTGTGGTACGTGGCTTATAGGGTTCCCAGCTTACAAGTGAGTGAGATGAACTCTTGCTGGTGGGCCCAGGAAAGCTGGGCTGAGGGACCTTGAGAAAAGAGGAATACACCCAAAGTTATGGGTAATGCAGGTGAAACCTGATGGTTAGTTCTCGGCTTGGCTTCCCAGCCTCAAGAAGATTTTAAAGGTCCATTCGAAGACTCGTTATGAAGACTTCCAGCAAAGCTAACTTTAAAAGGTCTATACATTAAGCACCACTCTTGCTATGCCTGGGTAAATAATCAGGCCATATCTAATGAGATGAGCTTCATTTTATGATCTAGAATAATCTTTCTAAAAAAAAAAAAAGAATAATCTTCCTTTGAGATTATCTTTGGTCAAAACAGAGGTAACTACAGAGAGAATTTTTGTGTTTCAATGGAAAACTATAGCACACCCTGTGGATTACCAAATTCTGGCCCTGGTCATTGTTTTTGACCTAGTTTAAGCCTTTGTCAATTGCAGGTAACGGATAGATATGAGCACCTGTAAACTAGACTAGATCCTATCATCTTGCATGCACTGTCAAACCTTATTAAATTTTCAGTTCCTTTATTTTCCTTCGGAAGCTGCCTACAACCATACAAACTAACATTTTCAATGTTCCTCCCTCCCTGTTGCCTTGGCATCACCAAAAACTAAAATACAGCTGCCCAGATTCTTACTGGAACTCTAGGTTGCCTTGCAGCTGGCGTTCCCACCCCCACCCCACCCCACGCCCGCCCCGCCAACCCCGCCAGCATCTGAGGAAATACTACAGTTTAAAGCCCTGTTGACTTGATATATACTTTGAAGGACTTATCCCTACAGCAGCCCATGCAAGGGACAGATTTCTCCCTGGAAAAGGCACTCTCTTGGCTACCAAAAAAAGTCTAGTAAAATGCTCAGGTCATGCACGCCCT
Source organism: Lipotes vexillifer (assembly GCF_000442215.2). Lineage (NCBI taxonomy): Eukaryota > Metazoa > Chordata > Mammalia > Artiodactyla > Lipotidae > Lipotes > Lipotes vexillifer. The sequence goes on from NW_006799284.1 coordinate 283,695, forward strand.
TAATAAGAGGGGTAACCAAGACCATGAACGGCATTGCCAAGCGCACTGACAGCTTGGCTACAACAAACTCAATGAGCAGCAATGCATTACCAAAAGATTTCCATCCACCTATCTCCTGGTATCCACTGGATTGGATATCCCCAGGGTCCACCTCCTGGCTCTTTACTTTAACTATTTATGTTAATATTTCTCTTTTTCATTCTAGTCATCCCTCTCATAAGGTGCCTCATCAGTAAGACTAAAAAAATGATCTTAGCCGCCATCTCTCCATAGACGGTTCAACTGATTTTGCAAGAACAGCACCAACAAGAGTCCTCAGGAGACTAATTCTTAGATACTTCTGCCCTCTCAGGAGATTTAGGATCACCTCTGAGCTGTTCAGTGATGAATGATATTTATTCATCTTGAACAAAAGGAGGGACTGACAATGTTGGATTAAAAAAAAATTTTAATTGTGGTAAAATACGCACAACATTAAATTTACCATCTTAATTCTTTTTAAGTGTAAGTGCAGTTCAGTAGTGTTAAGTGCATTCACATTGTGATGCAACCGATCTCCAGAATGGTTTTCATCTTGCAAAACTGAAACTCTATACCCATTAAACACTAATTCCCCACTCTCCCCTCCCTCAGCCCCTGGCACCACCCCTCCACCTTCTGTTTCTATGAATTTGGCTTCTCTAGATACCTCATATAAGTGGAATCATGCTGTAGTTGTCTTTTTGTGACTGGCTTATTTCACTTCTCATAATGCCCTCAAGATTCATACATGGTGGCCAGTGGGAAGCTGCTGCACAGCACAGGGAGATTAGCTCGATGCTTTGTGACCACCTAGGGGGTGGGATAGGGAGGGTGGGAGGGAGGCTTAAGAGGGAGGGGATATGGGGATATATGTACACACATAGCTGATTCACTTTGTTGTACAGCAGAAACTAACACAACACTGTAAAGCAATTATACTCCAGTAAAGCTGTAAAAAAAAAAAAAAGGATTCATCCATGTTGCAGCGTGTGTCAGAATTTCCTTCCTTTTTTAAGGCTGAATAATATTCTGTTGAGTACATATACCACATGTCGTTTATCCATTCATCCATCCATTCATCCATTCATCACCTGAGCCCTATGTTCCTAGAAAATAGCAGTCAAGAAACCCCCCTATGCTTTTATGCATCAAAATGGCTTACTGCAAAAAACTACCCTTCAGAAGATAAATAAGTACTGGGGATGTAATGTACAACATGGTAAATATAATTAACATGCTGTATGTTATATACGAAAGTTGTTAAGAGAATAAATCCCAAGAGTTCTCATCATAAGAAAAAACATTTTTTTCTATTTCTTTCATTTTATGTCTACCTAAGATGATGTGTGGTCACAAAATTTACTGTGGTAATCAACTCATGATGTATGTAAGTCAAATCATTATGCTGTCAGCCACAAAAAGGAATGAAATCGTGCCATTTGCAGAGACGCGGATGGACCTAGAGACTGTCATACAGAGTGAAGTCAGACAGAAAGAGAAAAACAAATATCATATAATATCTCTTATCTGTGGAATCTATAAAATGGTACAGATGAACTTATATGCAAAACAGAAATAGAGACACCAATGTAGAGAACAAACGTATGGATACCAAGGGGGGAAAGGTGGGGTGGGATGAACTGGGAGATTGGGATTGACATATATATACACTACTCTGTGTAAAATACATAACTCATGAGAACCTACTGTACAGCACATGGAACTCTACTCAATGCTCCGTGTTGACCTAAATGGGAAGGAAATCCAAAAAAGAGGAGATATATGTATATAGCTGATTCACTTTGCTGTATGGCAGTAACTAACACAACATTGTAAAGCAACTATACTCCCATAAAAACTTTTTAAAAATCATTATGCTGTACATCTAAAACTTAATACAGTGCTGTATGTCAATTATATCTCAATAAAATCAGAAGGAAAAAAACATCCTTCGTGTAACTTAGATAAGACTCATGGACACCCCTTTATTTACCTAGGACGAAGCCAGACACAAGCTCCAAGTTCCCCTTCTTTGTCTCATCAATGACTTGCTGAATTGTTTGACCCCCACTGACCAACAGGGACAAAATACCTGCTAATGTGACTTGACCTAACTTTACTCTGGCTTCTTCCTTCCCCATGGGCGCCTGAACTTTGACCCACTTTCAACCTGAGCCAGCCTCAGAATACTGAATAGCCCTTCCTGACCAAACCTGTCTGACACAAGGTTTGAGACTCTTACAGATCTTGGGCTCCGTGTGCTCTCTCTATTGCAACAGTGCCCCCCCCCCCCCCCCCCCCCCCCCCCCCCGCCCTTCATCTACATTTGTTTTTATTTGACTGTAAGAAAGTGCTGAGGGGTGCACCTCTAGTTGTAAACATTAAGGACCATGGGGTATGGTCCAACACTTAAGCAAGCAATCATTTCTTAGTCCCATTTTACAGGTAAGGAGATGGAGGTATAAAAAGGCTAAGAGACTTGCTGACTCACAGCACCAAGGGCAGAGCTGGGAATGCAGGTGCTATCTCTCATCTCAGAGAAAACAGTGCTCTTTCCAGCACAAACATGCCCAATCCTGGTCAATGTTTAGGGTGGGTCTGGGCAAATTATTGAAAAACTTTGGCAAAAAACATTCTCCAGTGTTCAAAGAAAGGGAAATTGGATCCAAGAGTGAAAAAAATAAATAGAATACCCAGAGCTTCAGGGAACTTCTCATTTGTGGAAATGAATGAAGACCATCCAGATGAGAACAAGCAAAGGCTATTGATTCAAAGCTTTTTGCTCTAGCAAAGGAGTCGACCACTTGCATTGGACAAAAACTCAAAAGCAGGCAGAAGAGTGTGAAAGTTTTCTGTTGGGAAAAAAAAAGGAAAGGCTTCGGGTATGCCCTGACTGGAGGCTGTTATCACGCGGAAGCAATAGACAGGCCAGCTAGACGCAGGGGCTCCTGTGTGATTGGCTGGGGGGACATATTGGCTTTCTCCTGTCTGTCCTAAATTAGAAGTGGGTGCAAATATTAGCAAAGCTGTCAATTATTAATCAAGTCCTGGATGTTTGGGACCAATTGCCACAGGGGTTATGATCTGGCTTCCTGGACTGGTTACTGTTGCTAGTAGCCTGGCTTCCTGGGCGGATTGCAGCAAGCTGTGGGCCAGGGTTACATTTTTATTTATATCCTGGACACTGTGTATTCGGTCTTCCAAGTCTCTACAGGGACCCTGCATTTAGAAGAGGCTTTCAGACATCTGACTAGCCCCACAGATGATTCCACACTCAGGCCAGGGATACTGGCAAAATGCTTTCTGCTTCCCATCTGTAGGAGGGAAAGTATGTAGCAGCTAAGTCTGCCTCAACTACAATCCCCCCACGACCCTCTTTTTTCACCAGTAGGTGAAAATCAGGGCCTGAGCATCACCTCCAGCTTCCCGGGACTCTCAGGTATCCAAACTGAGGCCTTCTTGCTTGCCTTCTTTTCCTTAGGTGGTTCATAGAATCTCAGAAAATCTAAAGGACTTTAGCTATCTCCTCACGCGGCCCTTATCTTTAACAGATGGAGACAGGATCCCAGAGATTCTGGTGTCTGGGTTCTAGTCTAATGTCCACTGAGCCCTCCGTGAAAAAGGCAGAAGGGATCTGACACCCTTGAGGGGCTCAGCCAAGTGGGAGAGACAAGTAAATAGATGAACATGCTCAATTATTTCCCCAAACCTACCAGGGGTTGTCTTGGCTCTGAGCTTGCAAATGCCATCCCTTCTGTCTAGACAGCCTTTCCTCGCCCTAGTTCCTCACTGTGAATTTCTTCCCATCTGTGAGTTTCTTCCCATCTGTGAGTTTCTAGTTTCCCCACACTCCAGGCTGGGGTCCTCTCAGAGCGCCGGGTGTTCATCTGTCTGGGATGCTCATGCTGTTCTACTCCAAGGTTTTTGCCTCTTTGCCCCAAAGGGCCCTAAGATCCTGAAGACCACACCTCTCGATCTGGGTTTCCATCGTCTGTCTCACCCCTAACACAAAGCAGCACCTCAGATATTCAGGTGTGTGCATGGAGCACAAGGGCAACCAGGTGGGAAGACTGAATGATGGAGGAGGTGATGCCAGGGTCAAGTCTGAAAGGAGAAGTAGGAATTTGCCAAGGAGTCAACAGGAAAGGCATTCCAAGCAGAGCTATTAACAGGAGCAAAAGTACGGAAGGACGAGGAATGGATATGGGTGGGATGAGAACAGCATGGAGCCTGCATTGCTGGAGGCTAAAGAACAAGGCAGGGACTTCCCTGGTGGCCCGGTGGCTACGGCTCCAAGCTCCCAACGCAAGGGGCCCGGGTTCGATCCCTAGTCAGGGATTGCAACTAGGAGTTTGCACGCCGCAAATGAAGGATCCTGCATGCTACAACGAAGATCCGGCACAGGCAAATGATTAAATATTTTTTAAAAAAACACCAAAAAAAACAAGGCAGAAGTGGCCAGAGACAAGACTGAGACTGAACAGGGATACATACAATTTTAATGTTCTGCTTCCTCACTTACTAGCAGTTTAACTCCAATCAAGTTATTTAACCTCTCTACGCAGTAGTTTCCTCATCTGTCAACTGAAGATCGGAACAGTCATCCTCACAGAAAGCTGTGGCAAGGATTAAGTGAGTTAACACGCATGGAACATTTAGAAGAGCACACAGTAGGAACGATGGAAGTGCTTGCTATTCTTACTATGTTGAAGACTTCATTCTACAGGCAAGATGGGGCTAATGCTTCTATTCTAATCAGGAGTGAGATGTGGTTGGTGGAACAGGACCTGAGGCCAGAACAGAGAAACTATTTCCTACAAGGGTTCAATGAACGATAAGGACGAACTGACCTGGGGCAGGGGTGCAGAGGATGAGCAGGATTCGGCAGCATTTAGCAGGTAAAACTGGCCAGACTTACCGCCTGCTGAGAACTGGTGGGGAGGGACTGCAAGAAGCCCAGGACAGCGCCAGATCTGTGGTTTAGGCAATTTGAGTGGGTAACATACAGAAGGACAAGGAGTTTGTGAGCACTTCCTATGTGCCAGGCGCGCAGCTACATGCTTGATCCAAGAGATGCTGAGGAACTGATCCAGGGCCAGAGCAAGCAAGTGGCCAAAGAAGACTTGAGGGACTTCCTTGGTGGCACAGTGGTTAAGAATCCACCTGCTGATGCAGGGGACACGGGTTCAAGCCCTGGTCTGGGAAGATCGCACATGCCGCGGAGCAGCAGAACCCGTGCACCACAACTACTGAGCCTGAGCTCTAGAGCCTGCAAGTCACAACTACTGAGCCCACATGCCACAACTGCTGAGCCTGTGCTCTAGAGCCCACGAGCCACAACTACTGAGCCCACGCACCTAGAGCCCGTGCTCCGCAACAAGGGAAGCCACCACAATGAGAAGCCCGCGCAACGCAACGAAGAGTAGCCCCCGCTCGCCGCAACTACAGAGAGCCCCGTGTGCAGCAACGAAGACCCAATGCGGCCATAAATAAATAAACTTAAAAAAACCCAAATAAGACTTGAAACTCTGTCACCTGATGCCCGGTTTATGCACTTTTCAACACACCCCACTCCAATCCGAGAACTGGGTCCTTTCCAGGGATAAGATTTCTGCCTCACATCACAGCTCTTAACCCTGAAGAACCAGCAAAAGGAAAATTCAGGCACTGGGGGAGATGAGGGGGGCTACTTTTGAACTGCTAGGTCTTTCCACACCAAATATATATATATAATAAAAGTGTACCTCAAGCCACCTCCCCTTGGCAAACTCCTTTTATTCCATTCATTTTGATGCAATCCTTGTTATACAAACTTAAATACTTTGCCTCTAACATCCATTCTTATTGCAGGAGGCAGACCTCTCACATTTATTTCTTATATTTCAAAAAGGGCTGTAGTTTAAAAACTGCCAGTGATTATAAGAAATGAAAAAAACACCCTATGGGATTATGTACGCAAGCTGTTTCTCAAGTATTTTTCCCCAACTTCAACTCAAGAAGCTGGTTTGTTTCTTTCCCCCCCGACCAGGGATAGAACCCAGGCCCCCAGCCGTGGAAGAGCAAAGTCCTAACCACTGGAACACCAGGGAGTTCCCTGGGTTTTTGTTACGAAGCAGAACCTGGCTTGATAAATGTGTGTTGAATGAAGGTGTCCGTGAAGCAAGTAAGAAAACTCAGCGAATCCGCAATCGATAAGATTCAAGAACCAACACTCTCTTCTCACAAGCCCACGGCCCCTTCCAGCACTCTCAGAGCAGCAGAAGGAAGCATACACCCAAGTCTGGGCTCTGAACATCCCTCGACAATACAGCTAACATCAGATAGAGCCTGCTGGGGTTTTCACTTAGTGGAAGGCACAGGATGTTTGCGGGAGGGGGACTGGCTTCTGGCAGGAAGGTTCATTCAAGTGAAGGTAACTGGCAACCTGCAACTAAAGGACTGCCCTTCAGTCCTTGATAGTTATCGGGAAATTAACTTCCTGTCCTTAATCAGCCCACTGTTTGTTAAAGAGATGAGAATGGCTTGGGCATGGTAGGGGGCAGTGGAGAGGAAGTGATAGAGAACAGTCATCAAAGGCTGTTGCCTAGTGTCTCTGCCCCGACCGGCTCAACTTTGGCCCAGTTTCAATTTCTGGGCAAGTTTGGGGAAACTTGTGTGGCTGATACAGGCACGGACCTCGGAGGTAGAGAGTTCTGTTCAGTTTTCCGGATGGACCCGCAAGTCACTGTAACCGAGCAGGACCTCCCCCCTATCATGTCCTCCATCTGCCTTTTGTCTATAGAAAAACTTTAGTCAAAGAATAAATTTAATCAGAGAAGTGAAAAAATGCAGAAAGAAAGGAAAACAGTCAAGCAAGACAAAATAAAAATACTTTAGCCATTAAGTGACGCCAAGGACCTTTAGTTCCTCCTCAAGGGCTATAGATAATATTCTGAGCCACATCCTTTGAGCTGTTTTGCAGATACTGAAAACCCCACCGGGTGGAAGAAGTTAACTGATGCTGCCCACAAGCACGTGGACCCCAGACAGGTTGGAACCAGGTTGATGATGCTGACTCCCAATTACCTCACCACCAACCAATCAGAAGAATGTCCACGAGCTGATCACACATCCCATAACCCCCTTCCTCGCCCTGTCTTTAACAACCTTTCCCTGAAACCTTTGGGGAGTTTGGGTCTTTTAAGTACTAGCTGCCCTGGACTCCTTGCTGGGTGCCTGAAATAAACCCTGCACTTTCCTTTACCACAAGCCGCTGTCAGTAGACTGGCTTTGCTGTACATGGGTGAGTGGACCCAAGTTTGGTTCGGTAACGTTATCACATTTTCCAGGTGGGAAGTTGATAAGGATTAAGCACATAAGTAATTCTTAAGACACTACAAAGGAGACTAAACAAAACTCAGAAAAAAATCAGTAAGGTAATCTTACATATTTGGATACATCTTTCACACATCACTACCAGCAAGAAAAGTAAGTCAATTTTGAAGACTGCAACTGTTTTTTTTTTAATTGCATTCTCAGAAAGTAAACATTAAAAAAGAAAAAGAAAAACTTAGAGGAATGAGAAACTAAGTTGACATCTATCATTAGAACTTAATATTATGACAATTCTGGAACGGTAAACCCAGGGAATACAGAAATGTATAATAATAGTTCTTGTATATTGAGGGTTTAACTTGTCCTAAGTTCTAGGTTCCTGTCCTAAGAGCTTCATCTGTACTGTAGGAACATACTTATTCCACACAACTCTATGAGGAAGATGAGAAAACAGACTCTGAGTGGTTATGCAATTTGTCCAAGGATCTAAGTTTCAGAGCCAATATCTAAAATCAGGCACTCAGGTCCCAAGGCCCAGTCTCTCTCCCACGCTTTCAAAATATACATGGGTAGCTACAACAAAAGCAAATATTTTTTTAGCTTTTTAATTTGGCCACGCCATGCAGCTTGTGGGATCTTAGTTCCCCGACGAGGGATTGAACCTGCACCCTCCATAGTGAAAGCTTGGAGTCCTAACCACTGGACTGCCAGGGAATTCCCTAAAAGCATATGTTTTGATGCAATGAAAAAAAGTTGGGGAGCCACACCTCATATCAGCTGATCAGAGAGGTCAATCGGATGAGCACTAGCACCCTCTTTATTTTATTTTCTTAATTTTAAATAATTAATTAATTAATTAATTAATTGGCTGCCTTGAGTCTTCGTTGCTGCATGCGGGCTTTCTCTAGTTGTGGCGAGCTGGAGCTACTCTTCATTGTGGTGCACTTCTCACTGCAGTGGCTTCTCTTGCCTCACAGCACAGGTTCTAGGCGTGCAGGCTCAGTAGTTGTGGCACACAGGCTCAGTTGCTCCGCAGCATGTGGGATCTTCCCGGACCAGGGCTCGAACCCGTGTCCCCTGCATTGGCAGGCGGATTCTTAACCACGGCGCCACCAGGAAAGTCCATAGCACCCTCTTCAGATACAGACTGAACTTTCCTTCAGAGACATAAATAGGCCGATCCAACTTATAGAGAATTCCATTTATCACGCAAAAACAAACAAACAAAAATGCAACTCAGGGTATGGGTTCATGGATATTTCATTTCAAACCTGGCTCAGAGTCTGAAATGTGGGTATTTCCCACCTAACCTTTGGAGGGACTCTGAATGCATAAAAAAAGCCAATAACAGGAATGAGCTGCACTTGATCTAAATGGTAATAAAACTTACTTAACAACTGAGGATCTTAATGCCAATTTAAGGCATTTGCTTTCCTAAAACACAGATAGTAATTAACATTAAAGAGCACTTGGTTTTTTGTTTTGTTTTGTTTTTTTGGTTTTTTTGCGGTACGCGGGCCTCTCACTGTTGTGGCCTCTCCCGCTGCGGAGCACAGGCTCCGGACGCGCAGGCTCAGCGGCCGTGGCTCACGGGCGCAGCCGCTCCGCGGCACGTGGGATCTTCCCGGACCGGGGCACGAAGCCGCGTCCCCTGCATCGGCAGGCGGACTCTCAACCACTGCGCCACCAGGGAAGCCGGAGCAGTCGGTTTTTAATTGCCTTACAAATAAAATCATTCCTTTCCCCCTTTAAGCTGCTACAATTGCCATCTGGTAAATCAGCTCTGGAGAGCTGAGCCGAACTAGTCTCTGAAGTATTTTCTTTAGGGACCAAGGAAACCAAGGATCCGAAACCAAACTTTTCCAGATGAGGGAATGGAATTTGAAGACAGGGTTCCTCAGATGAGGAAGGTGGCTGGGAATCTGGGGACCGGAAGAATCTAATCAAACTTTTGCTGGTTCCACGGCTCACAATGTCACTGTCCCAAACTCTCACCCAGTCAAATGAACCAATTCTACCCTTGGGGGGAAGCTAAGAGGAGAGCAGAGAATTTAAGAGCTTTCCTCCAGCCAGCATTTCTTCACATTTAGTTTTATTACACCATTCGCTTTCACAGCCAACACGAAATATGTGATGATCCCTTTAAGAGAAGGAGCTCAGAGTAGCAGAAATGCGTTATCCACACCCATGTGGCCATTTAAATTTTTTAAAAATTACTATTCTTAAGTACTGACCTAGGGTTAGTGAGACAAGCCAGTTAGAAGCTGCACCCAAGGTCTGAAATTGGTCAAACCAGACATTAAGCACACTTCAGAGCTGGACCCTTGGCGGACTGACCCCTTATTCTGCATCCTTTGATTTATGCCCAATTGCGCTACCCGATCTGGCGTTACATGTTATATAACCTGAAAGGCTAATACAATGAGTGACGAGCACTCCCCGCAGGGAGAGTCCAGCAATTTAAAAGGCACCCCCAGGGACTTCCCTGGTGGTGCAATGGTTAAGAATCCGCTTGCCGATGCAGGGGACACGGGTTCAAGCCCTGGTCCGGGAAGATCCCACATGCCGCGGAGCAACTGAGCCCGTGCACCACAACTACTGAGCCTGTGCTCTAGAGCCCGTGAGCCACAACTACTGAGCCCACGTGTCACAACTACTGAAGCCCGTGCTCTGCAACAAGAGAAGACACCACAGTGAGAAGCCTGTGCACCGCAACGAAGAATAGCCCCCACCTGCCGCAGCTAGAGAAAGCCCGTGTGAAGCAACGAAGACCCAACACAGCCAAAAATAAATAAATAAATTCAAAAAAAAGAAAGTGTGAATTAAAATAAAAACAAATAAAATGAACTCTTCTTGGATTTCTTAAAAAATAAAATAAAATAAAAAGCATCCCCAAGAGGATTCCCTGGTGGCGCAGTGGTTGAGAGTCTGCCTGCCGATGCAGGGGACGCGGGTTTGTGCCCCGGTCCGGGAAGATCCCACATGCCGCGGAGTGGCTGGGCCCGTGAGCCGTGGCCGCTGAGCCTGCGCGTCCGGAGCCTGTGCTCCGCAACGGGAGAGGCCACAGCAGTGAGAGGCCCGCGTACCGCAAAAAAAAAAAAAAAAAAAAAAAAAAGCATCCCCACGTTGAACCTCAGAGTCCCACAAAGAGACTGAGAAGCCAGTGATTTTCTTTACCTAATCTCGTTGTAAGCTCAGGTATACTAATGGGAGCCTCACTCAAAACTCAGTTAAGTATAGCCTATTTTTTCAGAAACCTCGTTACTGATTACCTTCTTCAGAACTCCCAAGCTGTATGAATTCACCCCAAGCCTCTTACGGTCCCAAAGTTCCATAAGGCCAAGCCAAAACTTAGTGACAGTGACATCACGTCTCGACTCAAAAACGAGAACCCCATGGGACATCTGCAAGCAGCGGCCTTTCCCAAGCGAAAGGGAAGCCCCACCATGCCAGCCAGCCCTGCTATCTGCAGAAATGTGGATATGAGAACAAAATGGAAAAAAGGAGAGGACATTCTCTGTGATGAACTTCACCAGGTTATCAGTCACTCCAAGCCTTTTGCCCAGAGTCCACAACTCCCAAACCCAGATACACGTGCTCATTTCAGAGCAACTTATCCCCAGGTTTCTCAGGTTGGAGGGTGGTGTACAGAACGCTCCCGCTTTCCTGCAAAAATTAGAATCTTCTATGGCGGCATCTCTCTCACTTTCCCAAGACTCCCTTCTCCCTTTCCATCCTTAAAAATCTCTTGATCTCCACCCTTCCATTTCTGAAAAATTCACTAAGAAAAATCTTAAACATACGACTGTAGAGAATAGTATAACAAACTCTCAGGCGTCTATCACTGAATTTAGGGCATCGACATGCTCCCCATCCTGTTCTCCTGTTTCCTCTATACCTACATCCACCTGCCTACCACCTGCCCCCTCAGTGAACCTTTTCAAAGAGAACCCACAATACCATATCATGGCATCAGTAAGTATTTTATTTAGGAACTTCTAAAAGATACAGCTCTTTTAGAAACATTTTTATTTACAGATAAACAATAGGATGAATGCATCTTACACATCAATAAAAAACAGAAAAAAAAAAAAGGAAAATTAGAGAGATTTAGGAACTTCCATAAAGTCATGAGCCAGGCAAGAGTGAGTCTATCTGTAACCTGCATCTTCTGTTGCTTGGAATTCTGTCCTTCTGCAGTTATACTCTGTGACCTCTCAGGCAACCCTATCTCTGATGGCTCTGCTGAGTAAGCGTTTGAACTCATGTTTAAGGACAAAGCTCCCCCAAGTAGATAATCTGCCTAGAGCCATGAGAAAGGTCTCACGGTAAACCTGGAATCTTCCCCGGATGGATTTCCATCTCTGTAGCCTTCCCCAGCACCTTCATTCCATGGTCCTGGTATTTCTCATGGATCTGGGGCCCAGGTTCTAGGGGAAATAGTCATTGGCTAAAATAAAAACCTTAAAAAAAAAAAAAAAAAAAAAAAAGGAAACAGTTACAATACCATTATCACAGCTGGAAAAGAAATGAACAAGAATTCTTTAATACCAACTATCCAGGGGGTGTTGGATCCATTTCTGCTTTGATCCAGGTGGCCCTGGTCTCTCGGGTACTCAACTGGGCACATAGAGAGGAAGCCTCTTTGCTTCTGAGGGCCCAGTCAGTCCCCCAACACACACCTAAACACACATATGAATGGGGCACCTCTCCAAACAACGTTCACAGGCTTCCCTTCCCTCCACTTTGAACCAACACCTCCAACCCCACTCCTCTCCCATATCCCAACACATCTTCCTAAGAATTTTGTGGCAGCTGCCAATGACCACCGCTCCAGATTTCCTTAAGTCTGTGAGGCCTGCCTCATGGTGATACACCCACCCCATTACCACATTTCCAACAAGTGGTTAAGATTTGCACGATCTGGAGCCAGACGGTCTGGCCTTGCCACTTACCGCGTGATTCTGGGCAAGTTATTTAAACGTTACGTGTCCTGCTCAGTTGGTAGTCCAACCGAGACAAAGAGGAACGGGACGAGAGGCAGCCCGTCTCGAGGACAGCCGAGGGAGAACCCATCACCCCGCAGAGCTGGTAACGCCCTTGCTTCTGCAGAATGAAGCTCTAACCTCCTGTCCCGCTGAAACCCAGGATGGTGGGGAGGGGAGGTAAAGGGAGAGTAGGGGGAAAACTGTGACTGCAGAAACTGTGCCGCCTGAGCATGCCTGGGTCTAGGCAACAGTCCTGGGATCCTTCCCGCAAGAGCAGCTGCCTCAGCTGCCTTGAGATTCCTGAGGGAGTCTCACCCTCAACCTTTTGTCCTCTGCCAAGTCCAGATCCAGGCTTGCTTAGAGCCTGCACCTGTGCTTGGGGTTTAAGCGCCCTCAAGTAAATCACTTTCCCT
>NW_006799284.1:296440-304215 GCF_000442215.2 Lipotes vexillifer
TACCGTCACCACTGCCCTTGCAGTGGGACATATAAACACCAGAGGCCTCTGATAGAGGAGCCTCCCCTGACCTCTGGCCCACAGGTATCCTAGAACAATCTCAAAAGGCTCAAGAGAGCTGACTGTTAAATTGCCAGGAATTCTGTGGGCTGGTTGTTAAACACAGACACTATTAAAAATTAAATTATCTACGATAATTTACAAGATTGTATCGAAAATACAGGTGAAGGGAATTCCCTGGTTAGGACTCCGCGCTTCCACTGCAGGGGCCACGGGTTTGATCCCTGGAAGGAGAACTAAGATCCCGCATGCCTCGCAGTGTGGCCAAAAGAGCCCCCACACGTTTAAAAAAACACGTAGGTAACAAATACTCAAACCACCCCGCTTCCTAGTTATTTGACTACATTTTACTATTACTATGCATTTAAGGTTATTTATACCCAATATATCTGTACGGTAGAAATGCCATATACGGTGTTACTACTGCACCTCTCTCTCCAAGTTTAGTGACTTCACATTGGTGGCTTGAAATCAACCACGGTGGGGAGTATTTGCACCATGAACATCCATAAGCAATACAAACCAAGGTTTATTTTCCCAGAGGGCAGACACTTATCAACAACCCTGTCTGACTTATCTCCTCCATAGTTCTCCATCCATGGGTACATCCTCCTCTCAGCCTGCTGAAACCACGCTGTCTGTTGAACTTGGGGAGAACAAGGGGCAAAGTAGATGGCATCACAGCTAAGAGAATCCAGGAGCACTTTAATCCCATCTCAAATCTTAGCCAACCTTCCCTATGAGGCTCACAAGAAAGACTGAGTTCCCAAAGTCCATTGCGCATCAACAAGCCACCTTTTTTTTTTTTTTTTTTTTTTTTAATATTTATTTATTTGGCTGCGCCGGGTCTCAGTTGCGGCATGCACGCAGGACCTAGCTTCCTGACCAGGTATGGAACCTGGGCCCCCTGCATTGGGAGTGCGGAGCCTTAGCCCCTGGACCACCAGGGAAGTCCCCAAACCACTTTCTTATTAGCTGGATTTGTGCTGGGAGCCTCTGGTATAGGCCTCTTTCCAAACAGGGCTTCGGTTTTCACCCCTCACTCTCCTACTTTTGCCCCCTTCTCTCTTTCTCATGCACACACACAAGCTCTAGCCTTCTCTTCTCAAGGAGCCTATACCAGGGGTCCACGAACTCAAAGCCCGCAGGGACCACACAGTAATAACTTGTGTGGTGGGCAGGGGGACCACCGTGGCTCTGGAGGGGCAGGTGTTCTCTGCTCCCCTGGCATAACTACTGCTCAGCCCCTGCTGACTGAGCAATGGATGGCGAGGCCCTGCTGAGCTCTTATTTTTTAGGAATAATAAGAAATCTGGATTTTTTTAAAAATGAAAGTCTCCCTCATTTCAAATCAAAAGTTATTTCAACTTTTCATAAACTGTAACTACGGGAAGCGACAGATATGTTCACTAACCTTATTGCGTTCATCATTATGCAATATCTATGTATCAAATATTACATTACAACTTAAACTTACACCATGTCATATGTCAGTTATTTCTCAACAAGATCGGGGGGAAAAGGAAAATAAAACACATTACATTTTTCCACCTTTGGGGAAAAAACGTTTTTCATGCATACTTAGGCCAAACCAAATGATGGTGGGAGGTGTTTAGCCCCCAGGCCACCTGTAGCAGAGCTGATGCAATCCATCCCACCCCCGCCCCCCGGCCCACCTGATTTCACTGTGAACACTCATACACCTTGCCAGCATCCCTCATCAAACACGGAGTGACCATCATAGGGACGCAAAACAGATCAGTGGCTGCCCCGTGGTGGCGGGAGGAGGTGACTGGATACAAAAGGGAATGAGGAAACTTCTGGGGGTGATGAAAATGATCTATAGATTAAAGAGAAAACTACTATTGGGTCTTGGGTGATGGTATGGAAAGGGACAAAAGGACATTGTAGGAAGGTCATTTTAAGCATAGAGTACGGTTCTGGGACTTCCCTGGTGGTGCAGTGGTTAAGGATCCGCCTGCCAATGCAGGGGACACGGGTTCGAGCCCTGGTCCGGGAAGATCCCACATGCCGCGGAGCAACTAAGCCCGTGCGCCACAACTACTGAGCCTGCGCTCTAGAGCCCGTGAGCCACAACTACGGAGCCCGTGTGCCACAACTACTGAAGCCTACGTGCCTAGAGCCCGTGCTCCGCAACAAGAGAAGCCACCACAATGAGAAGCCTGTGCACCGCAACGAAGAGTAGCCCCTGTTCACCACAACTAGAGAAAGCCTGCATGCAGCAATGAAGACCCAACGCAGCCAAAAATAAATAATTTTTTTTTAAAAAAGCATAGAATATGGTTCTGTTGTCTTGAGAAACAGGGTCATCTGCTCAGGTTTTGGCTTCGGGAAACGGCACTAATTCATTTCTATGTTCTTTAGACCATCCACGAGGAGTTGGTAAACACAAGATTCTGCAGAAGACTGAGAACAACACCCTGTAAGCTGAACTCTGGTTCTTAAATACCTGCGAAAGGCCTTAGATAGATTAAAATATGGTTCTCCTTAAGAAGAAAGCATTGCCGTGTTTTACAGAGGGTTCTGTATGTTCATTTTCAGTGTTCTTTTTGGAGGGAGGAGGGGGTACTGTGGTCTTCCATGACTTGCTCGTAACTGACAGATTTTGCCTCAGTAAAGGATCCTTCTTATTGAAGAACATCCTTGACTATTTACCATGGTCCCAAGCAAACATGCCTGTAAATGATTACAATAAAATTGTGGGAATTCCAGCACCTAGAAGGAGGGTGATGGGCATGGGCAGAGTGAGGAACAGATACTTTCGGTTGAAGGGACCTGTCCAATACTTGAAGCCACATCACACAAGCAGCTGCCTATTCTGGGACAACTCTGACCACAAGATCCGGGACAGCGGTACCTGAATTAGTGTCTACAAGGTGATCTGATGACGAAGCCTGGTCCAAATAATTGGTGTCAGCAGAATCCCATGGTTATTTTGGGGCTGGTGTATGTTTTTTAAAAACTTGTCATCGCTGATGTAAATTTTCTCCCATGCATATGTGTTGTACATATGCATGTCCCTGCATCCTGATTATTAAGCAATGGGAGTTTGTAAATATGCATTCCACTCAGATATAACATTACTTCTGAGTTTCAAAACATGACCATTTCAGAACTACGGTATCGATACCTCCATTCCCAGACACAGGATTTTCAAAACTGCAGATTAAGTGCTAAACAAACGAACAAACAAAACTATGGGGCAGCCACTCTTGGCTTTGTTGTCTCAGGGTTTCCAGGAAGCCTCACACACAACGGAGAAAATTCAAATGTGGGAGTCGTTCTCACCGGGGTCACCTTCAACCCCTGGAGGAAGGAGTAGGTGCACTGGACAGCATTCCTGTCCTCTGGTGGGATAATACTGAGGCACGTTCTCAGTTCTTCCTCGGGGACCCCCAGTGGGACTGAATTCCACTTGCCCCCCAATGCTAACGGGCTCATCCGTGCACCCTTCGCTGGCCTCACCTTCTCCACATTCTCATTCCGCTTTCTGGACCCCCTTTCCAAGGAAGCTCCCTGCACCAAGTCCCTGTCTCAGTTTGCTGTCAGGGAACCCAAAGAGTCACCACTTGTGTCATGCTCAGACCTGCAGGTTTCCACACATGCTATTCCCTCTGTCCCAAACACTCTTCGTCCAATTTCCACCTGTTCTTCAAGAATGTGCTTAGAGATCGACTCCTCTGGAAATCCTCTCTGACCCTCCCTCTCTTCTTATGCCACGGGTCCCACTGCGCTGCTGCCCCGCTCACAGCACCCACCACACTGGGAAACGCCAAAAGGGAAGGAAGTCGGTATTCATGTCCCCTCTCCCCATCCCCCGAATTCCCAGCACCGCACAGGACGGCTGGCGTGAGCAGTATTTTTAAAACAGCTGTAGAGTGAATGAAATGATACCACAAGTAGTTAAGAAGCGACACTATGAAGACTCTTACACTCCCGTGTTTTAACAATGTTCACTGGATCCCAGCCACCCCATTTGTAACAGAGAAGAACAAACGTGACGGCACATTAGATCTATTCCTTTAGCTCTAACCCCTGTGCTCTGTGGCCTGTACTCAGTTGTGCTGGCTCTGCACCTCTGGAAAAGAATGTTGCCCACAGCCTGAAATACACAGGAGGACTCTCAAGGCTCTGACCTTCAGAGATGCAAAGTTGCAGAACAGAGAATAACATCTGTCTGGTTGGAGGTGCACAGGGAACACAGTGGCCAGATCTATGTGGACTGCTGTAAGAACAAAGCATCCCGGCGCCACAAAGCCCGAACCAACCAAACCTCCATCCCGCCCCACCCCCCCGTCCCTTTTTAGTATAAAAGAAGCCTGAATTCTATCCCTGGTAAGATGGTGCTTTGGGACACTAGTCCACTATCTTCTCAGTTGGCTGGCTTTCCAAATAAAGTCGCTGTTCCTTGCTCCAACTCATCTCTCGATGTACCGGCCTGTCACCTGGTGAGCAGTACGAGCTTGGACTCGGTAACCACATTCTCATTCTTATCTTGTAGGTGAGGAAACCAAAGCCCAGAAAACTGGACTTAGGCCAGACCTGAACCCACAGGACACTTTCTACTGTACCTGGGTACCTTAAACCTGAGGCTTCGTGCCCAACATTAAAGTAACGAAGAGCAGTAGTCAGTCAGTTCCCCAGGTTAATGATTTCCCAATAGCATTTCACCAGGACCCAGACAAAGCTATCCCTGGGGAGATGCGGTGGGAGATAAGTAGATTAAGGGGGCTTAACTTGAATTTCAGCAGTTGCCTTTCAAAGGAACATTTAAAGAGCGCAAATACGAATCCACAAAAGACTTTTTTGTTGCTTTACGTATTTCATATACTGTATTCTCTGGAAGTTCAACTGGAGGCTTTTTTACGTTTCATTTTCCTTACGCTCATGTATTCTTCTGCCTTCTAGAATGCACGAAGAACGTTTATAATGGCTGTTTTCACATCCTTGTCTACTAATCCTATCATCTGGTTTCACTTCTGAGTCTGGCTTTTCCTTTTCTTGATTTTTAAGATGAAAATTTTCAGGTTAATTACTAAGCTCTCTTTTTGGGATAATTAGTAATCTCGAAAGTTGCACTCAATCATGAGTAGGGTATCAGAAAATACGATCTTTAGAAAAAGATCTAAATACATTTAGTTCAAAAGGATTCAATGTAATATGGAAATGGGGGTGATGTGAACGATAGAAAAAAACACTTTAAAGGACAGAAATTCAACGTCTCATGTTGACAGAAATATTTGGCACAAACCATATTTACCGTGCACTGACGTCTTCCTGTTTCTAAAGAGAATGTTTAAAAGTTTGGGCCTGAATTAGACATTAGTGAATACAAATGAATTTCCCCAAGTATTTTTTTTTTTTTTTTTTTTTTTTCCTTGCGTTATGCGGGCCTCTCACTGTTGTGGCCTCTCCCATTTGCGGAGCACAGGCTCCGGACGCGCAGGCTCAGCGGCCATGGCTCACGGGCCCAGCCGCTCCGCGGCACGTGGGATCTTCCCGAAACGGGGCACGAACCCGCGTCTCCTGCATCGGCAGGCGGACTCTCAAGCACTGCGCCACCAGGGAAGCCCTCCCCAAGTATTTTTTAACTTAAATAGCCCATACGTTAAAACAAGGACCCAGATTTACCTACAGAGTTTTACGTAAACACAAAAAAAGTTTCTAAACCAACCGTTTCAATCTCAGAAGCACCACGTGGACACGCAGCCTCTAAAAGGTGTTAAAAGAAAAAAAGTGTACATATAGCTTAAACTTTATAACTTACATGCTGTTAAGGCACTTCGTTTTGAATCCCATTTTCTTCAAATTCTACATGAAATAAGAATGGCTATCTCCACTATATAGATTAGAAAACTGAAGCTGGCAGATGCAGCCAAGTCCTAAATTCAGAGGTCCTGGGTAATTTCTTGGTCAACATTTTCATCAAGTTACAACTAAAACCTCGCTGCCATGAGAACAGAGGCATTTTGAGATTTTGGTCAATTCACCAAATGACAAATCAAATTAAAAACTCTCCTCATTAACTAATAGTTAATATGAGATCTTGCTTAAGCCAGAGCAACTCACTCAAGGTTTATTTAGCTCTTTAATATGGAAAAGGACCTAAACAGTTCACACTCCTAAGACGATATCACAACTGTGTTCTTGAAGACCGTGCTCCTAGGGCAGGATCCTAAGTCTGTGCTTTTCCCCTACAGAACGTGGACTAACTGCTAGGGGCTTCCTAAAATGCAAGGTGTATAAAACATCACCCCAAATATTCATTCTACCTTTCTACCTAAAGGAATGGACATGGAAAGGACTTGTGTCTTATTGAATATGTGAAGGCCTGTACTAGAGGGTTTCATCTTGATTTTCTCATCTTAGCAAGGCATATAGTATTGTTATTTTACAGGTAATTACGAAACTTGAGTTCCAGGGAGGTTAAGTAACTGAGCCAGTGAAGGAACTGGTACTCAAACCTAGAACTCATTCTAAAGCCATGCTTCCTATACGTAGGAAGAGAAAACCATACATACAGACTTAAAAATTTAAGAATAAGCTAATAGACTGAATGTAATTTCCAAAGGCTGACTATATATTTGCGTGTATATACATATATCTAATTGTTTATACGTAACATTTTGGGAACGAGTGTGGTTTTCCTTTCCTTTTTATAATCCCCTAGGTTTATGGTTTTCAAGTGAAATACAACACAGATATGGAAGAGTGAGCAGATCATAAACGCATAGCTCAATGAATTTTCAAAAACTCAATACATCCAGGTCACCAGCATCCTGATTAAGAAACAGAGCAGTACCAATCCCTTTTGTGTCCTCATCTTAAGTTCCCTTTCTAAGGCAGCCTTTAGTATTCAGAATCTAAGCTGGATGTCTATCAGAAGTCACAGGGAAACAGTGTTCATTTTCCGACTCACAGACCAGAAAGAAAGGGATAGGGTATAAAGCTCAAGAGATTCATTTTAAAAAATTATCTTTATTTAGGTTTCTGATTCAGCACATGTATCAAAGACTAATTAACATAAAGAAGTAAATAAGACATTAATTGGAAGTCTTACATCTCTCTAAACTCTGACCAAGAATGTCAAGATTGCCACTATTACCAGAACTCCAACCTAGTCAAGTTGTAGACAAGCTATCATGAACGACGTACAGTGCGCACACATACACAGAGGCCAGAGACACGCTAGCACTTGGCTGTCCTCTCTTCCTTGTTGATGTCTTTCCATGGGACAGTCCACTTTTGCTGTCCATGCCTAGTTCCAAATAAAGTCCAAAGAAGGCTCAGGGTCAACCTGATCCAACACTGTGCTGGAGGAATGCATTCTCAAACTGTTGTGCCTGCAACTTTGTTTTTGCCAGGATGAAGTTCAGATCGAGATGTACAATACAATCTAGATGACGGTGCAGACTAAGTGAAGAACTAAAGTTGAGCAGTAACCCGAGTTAAGGCATGAATGCACACACAAGTGCACACACACAGCACCCACGCTATCATGGACATAGGATTCCTTCCATTGCCTATAGCGAGAGGCAACCAGGGCTCGGCAGTTAACCACAACTGCTGAGTGTACTGAAGCATGCCCCCCATAATTTTATGCTAACAGCTGTGTGTGTATGTTTTATCAAAAAAAAAAAAAAAAAAAAAAAAAAAAAAAAAAAAAAAAAAAAACACCAAAAAAAAAAAAAAAA
>NW_006799284.1:305242-317654 GCF_000442215.2 Lipotes vexillifer
AAAAAAAAAAAAAAAAAAAAAAAAGAAAACTAAAAAAACAAAAACACCACCAAGAAAAAAACAAAAACAAAAACCCCAAACCTAAAAACCCCTTAATCTCTTACAATGGCTCTTGAGCATGGAACTCACGTAGCAGCGTCGATGGCTGGATCTTTAGTAATTTGGAAATAAAAGGTCGTTTTACTATGTATTTCTTTGGTAGTCATCACTACAAAGTTTTCAGTGTTGGTTACCTATAAGACAAGTACTAGATAGAAGATAAAGTTATGCGGAAATATTTCTTCTATACTGATAAGATAAAAATAAGTGAGCTCTCCAAGCACAAGTTACTATGCTTTTTCTTGCCTTATTGGGCATCCTCTATAAGCAAGGCTTCGTGCAGAAAAAGTTCATGTCTACCTAACAAAGGGCAATAGATGTTCTATCTTCCTACAGTTGAACAGTTCACGAAAATTCACATTATCCGTTATTTCTGGTCAAATCAGTTAGAAGCCGATTACAAAGGGGCAGCAAGCACTTGGTGTCAAAGCCACATTCTGATCACACATTCATTCCATGGTTGTGGTCAGTCTCTCAGGAGCTCAGAATTTAAAACTCCTTTCAATTAACAAAGGAGCAAAGTTAAATCAAATCTTAAATACTTCCACCATCTGCCAAATCTCTAGAAGTCTGTCTAGAACGCCAGCATGCTGGATGAGAGAGCGCAGTTCAGAGCCCAGAGACGCCTCAGGTGTTAGGGAAAGTAATTTGCTTTTGTATAAAAGGCATGGTCATCTGGCGAGGAGTACTTATCCTACTAGCAGCACAGTGGTAGCCAAGGGTGTCTGTCAGCAAGACAGGAAAATGAAGCTACTGAACCTGCTGTGGCTCCCACCTGCCTTCCAAGGCCTCTGGGGCCTCTGGGAGTCTCAGTCTGGGGTTGCCCTGGGCGGGTGGGCAACAGGAATAGCAGGAACCAAGTTCAGCACACCCCCCACCCCCGAGAAGTGCCCCAGATAAGTCAGCTTCTCGTGGCCTTGGGGTTGGAATCTTCAGGGTTCCTGGGGCCTAAACCATTGCCAAGGAGCTGCCCTAGCAGGTACTGCCCAAGTGTGACAGGCTCCATACGGGGTCATAAAACACTCGAACAGGACATGAAACAGCATCATCTCAAAAGAGTAGTGTTTGTTCTATCAATCCAGAATGTCCACCGGGAGAGGCAACTAGATTTATGGTGAAAAAGTGCTGTTTGAAGGAGCTGTGTTTTACTTTGCAGTGAAATGACTAGTCTAAGGAAACTGGCGCTACATTTCTGTAGAAGTCTGGATGTCCAGAACCTGTCTCCAAAAGTCATTTATCAGAACTGTCTGCTCACTCCAAGTGCTTTTTTCAGTCACCACAGGGCAATGTTTTGACTTTTGTGCTTTCAGGAGGTCACTAAATCGCTAGCAAGTGGAGGGAAGATGATTACATTTTGGACTTTCTTGTTTGAGTGCATGACACTATTCAACAGCACTGAAATCTACAGTCTCACAGAAGATTCTTGGAAACATATACCATGTCTCCTATAAGAAAAACTGAGAATTGTACGATGCGGGCAATATTTGTTCGCCTGCTCTCAGAATTCCTCAGAATGGCCAGGTGCCAGGAGGGACGGTGAGCCGCTGGTGAAATCCCCGGGGTTGGACAGGACCCCAACTGACTGAATGAAAAACCTCAAAAAGCCTCAATAATTAAATGCCAAACTTCTTCCCTATATTTGAAAACTGTACTATGATTATGTATATTACACATTATAAATAAAATTTATAGAGACCTACGATTTCTTTCAAATGACTGAGGAGTGACACTCTCAGTTTGGAGGTGGAAACTGAAAGAGCCCCCCCAAAAAAATCCTATTGTTGCTTTTACTCTCAAGTTCTTAAGATGCTAGTCAAACACTATTAGCCAGCGAGACGAGACCTTTTCTCATTCTGTAACTTTTAAATATGCAATCAAAGGCAAAAGTGGAGGTTTCTCTACTGTACAATATTAAATATCTACAATGTCATGGTTCCTTAAGGTTAGGAGTGTGTTCAATAAAGAGCTAGCTATTAGAGATGGCTGTCACAAAACATGGACTCTTAAAAATTACGGATAAATTAATTTTCAGTTCTCTGATTATATCCAACAGATACACATTCTCATCATAAAATATACATTCTCTAGTAAGTTATTTTTGCCCACAGCATATATAAATATGCAAACACAGGTGGTAAAAATCACGTTACTACCAAAGTACAAAACGGTAACTGTTGAAAAGCCAAAATAAAGGTGTTGCAAGTGTTAAGAAAAGACTGACTCACGGCGTTCCACTTTAGAGTGAAACCAGATGATTTATTTGTGCTAAATGAATGGAAATGACGCATTCAGGATATACTTCTTTGTACACTGCGCTTGCTTTTACTGGGCGAACTAAGCAGTCCTCAATGCTGATGTGCTACTTTCCTCTACGCCTCTTTCCTGCCAGCAATAAAGTATTTTGGCCATTGTGCCAAGATGTTCCTATAATGTTCATTTCACATAGTATTTTCTCATAGTACTCTGCACCTTTAAAATACCTGTTCGAACTCTCTTTTAGGGGAACGCGAGTGGAGAATGTAAAGGGAAATGAGCTGTTTCTGTCACCATCACATTGCCTTCTGCAGGAGAAATCACACAGCACATTCTAATCAGCCATCGCAACCACTGGCGGGTAGGATAACAGTTATCGACTCACGTGAGAGGGCCAGTTTGGGTAGGGTAACATCAAGGATAAAGAAAGACTCACACCCGGATATACGATAATTATCTATCCCATGTATGTGGAAAAGGTACAGCCATGTGATCCAATACCTCAGGACATCTGTTTTACAAGAGACATGGATGTTGAGATATACTGAAAATAACCCATACAAAGTGTATCCGTAGAAAGCTCTATTAAACATTGTCTTGGGCACTGATGCATCCAACTTCCCATTCTATAGTGAGAGCTAGATTTTCAAAGGTCTGAATTGTAGTGCTGAATTACTGGTATGCTTGGTAAACACTATTCTAATGGGGCGGGGGGAGGTGGGTAATAACAGCTCAGTAATTTTCTGCAAATTCATGGGAAAAAAATATAAAAAAGATATCCCTTTTTATTTTACAAACCTAAAAGCCAGGAAAATGAAGCTCTGGGGCCAAGCAAAAAAAACTGCACACCGCTGCTGAACTACCAAATAGTCGAATAGCCGACGTCCCAGCCAGGGAATGGACGCACATGAAGATTCAAGTAGAACACCGATGGAGAAAGTCGTCTGTTTAGTGTTGTAGACCCACAACACTGGCTGCGTTTCCGACACACATTTACAACACAATGAATAGTGAAGCCTAGATAACCTCAGTGCAAATAAGTCAGATCCGAATATGCCAGGGAAGGAAGCCTGTGGCGTCTTGAGTCGACGGCTCCACTGCGCGAACGAGTCCCAACACGAGGTTCGGACTGCGCACGTGCATTAAGGCTGGGAGGAGGGGTGCACCGAATGTTGCGAGGGGGCGGGCTGCAAGGTGGCTGCCGAGGGGACCGCGGGCTGCATGGGTGGCGGAGGTGGAGGTGGCGGAGGCTGGACGGGGGTCTGTGTGTTGGGAGACGGAGGCGGCGTGGGCCGTTTGAATTTGTCAGGGCTGTTGCTCCTCCGCGGTGAAGGCCTCTGTAGACAGGACAGGAATAGCAGGTCAGAGCAGGCACAGACGGCTCATCCCTAACCCAGCGTGACTCGGAGCCCAGGATGCCCCAAAGAGGACCCACAGAGACCAAACACCAGCGAGGTCCTTGTCCATCCCTACGGGTTTCTGAACCCGTCAGGAAAACTTCAACAAGGTAGAGTTTACACCGACATCTATGAAAAAGCTATGCAAAATCACTATGAAACGTGCATCGACCGAACGACTGGAGTTTCGCCCTTCGATGAGACAGTCCTAAAATTAAAAAAACAGCTGTCACGTCCTCCCCTTAAATCTTTTCTGTTCGTTGTATGTCTCCAGTTCCTTCCATCCCTCAAACAAGTTGCCAATGTCATGAGAGCTACAGCTCAACCGAAAACGTTCCTGCTTTAATGTAAAGCTCATTAAACCAGCAAAATAGATTCAGAAATATCTTACATGCTTTTTTTAGAGAATGGGGTTCTTCTTTTCAAGATTCCCTCGTTGGGAATACCCTCAGTTCTACCCTATTCTCAAACCCCTATTAGCGACATTTCTAACCGGTCTATTAGTCAACTAAATAGCCAGCTCTAATGAAAACACTCCCCTGAGTAGAGTTTGAACCAGATACACTTAAGGTTCCTTCTAATTCCAGGAAAGAAAATTCTGGATGAAACTAGAAACAAGTCTAATTTCAGGAAGAATACGGAGGGTCAGTGAACTGTGAAGGTGCGGACAATAAATATTTTAGACATTATGGCAACGAACGATAATTCGCTATGGAAAGGAGCTGGCTAGAGTTCAAACGAGGCATAGGCCGGAGGTCAAATTACGTTTCACAAAGGGCAACATTTCATAAAAAATGAAGGTGAAGTTTTGCCTCCTGGGAAGGATTTTAGTTTCAACACCAGAATGTAGCATCAAACTGTTGGGAGGTCTCTAGAGTTTAAGGTGAACTGGAGGAAGGAAGGAAGAAGAAAGGTAAATGTCCGAGGACATCAATGTTGGTTCCCACGGAGGACCAGTCGCTACCACCACCAGGAGGAAAGCGCTGCTTCCTGCCCCATGGATACTTACTGTGATACCGTGGGAGGCTCCCATATGCTGCACATGAAGACCTGGGGAATTGTAATAAGACATTCCGGCTCTAGTCAGTGAAGTTGGTGGCGTGAAACCAACTGTGTGACTTGCATACGAGAGACCTGAAATATAACAACAACTTGTAAGTATGATTACAAACTCAACTATCTGGTGTCTTTAAGCATCTAGGAGCATCTAGGAGGCTTTAAAATGCAGAAGTTCTTAGTCACCCACAAAAATGCAAACAGGTAAGAGGAGTGGTGGGCTCACCAAATGGCCTGCTGGATGGATAGCAAGGGATATAAAAGTCAAGCCCTGGTACAGACTAGACAGCCCAGAAATAAGTGCACACATAAATGGTCAGATAATCTTCAGTGAACGTGCCAGGAATATGCAATGCGGAAAGGGTAGTCTCTTCAACAAACAGTGCTGGGAAAACTGGAGATTCATGTGCAACAAGAATGGAAGTGGAGCCCTATCTTACACCATACACAAAAATCAACTCAAAATGAATTAAAGACCTAAATATAAGACCTGAAACCATAAAACTCCTAGAAGGAAACACAGGGGGAAAGCTTTATGACATTGGTCTTAGTAATGATTTCTTAGATATGACACCAAAAGCACAGCCAGCAAAGCAAAAATAGCCAAGTAGGACTACAGCATCCTAAAAAGCTTCTGTTCAGCAAAGGAAATAATCAACAGAAAGGTAACCTATGGAATGGGAGAAAATATTTACAAACCATATATCAGATAAGGGGTTAGTATCCAAAATATATAAGGAACTCCTACAACTCAAAAGCAAATAAACAAATACCCTGATTTAAAAATGGGCAAATGACTTGAATAGACATTTTTCCAAAGACGACATACAAATGGCCAATAGGTATATGAAAAGATGCTCAGCTTCACTAATCAACAGGGAAAAGCAAACCAAAACCATAACAGGATATCGTGTTACACCTGTTGGGATGGCTATTATAAAAAATAAAAATAAAAAACATTTTTAAAGTGTTGGCAAGGATGTGGAGAAAAGGGAACTGCTAATGGGAATGTAAATTGGTAGAGCCACTACAGAAAGCAGTATGAAGCTACCTCAAAAAATTAAAAATAGAACTACCATATGATCCAGCAATCCCACTTCTGGCTATTATCCCAAAGGACTGAAAACAGGATCTTGAAAAGAAATTTGCACTCATGTGTTCATTACAACACTGTTCACAGTAGCCAAGACGTAGAAACAACCTAAAAGTTCATCAACAGATGAGTGGATAAAGAAAACATGGTATATACATACAATGGAAATATTATTTAGCCCTTAAAAAGAAGGAAATTCCTTTAAAAAAGAACATGGATGAACCTGCAGGACATTATGCTAATATAAGCCAGTAACAGAAGGACAGATACTGCATGATACCACATACATGAGGGATCTAGGTCACACTCACAGAAGCAGAGAGCACAACAGTGGTTGCCAGGGACTGGGGGTAGAGGAAATGGGGGACTGTTGTTCGATGGACACAAAGTTTCAATTTTATAAGAAGAATAAGTTCTAGAGATCTACTGCACAACTTTGTGGTTTTTGTTTTTGTTTTTGTTTTTAATTTTTGGTTGCGCTGGGCTTGTGGGCTTCATCTAGTTGCGGCGAGCGGGCTCTTCGCTGTGGTGCGTGGCCTTCTCACTGCGGCGGCTTCTCTTGTCGCTGAACACGGGCTTTATGTGTGTGGGCTTCACTAGCTGTGGCATGTGGGCTCTAGAGCGCAGGTTCAGTAGTTGAGGTGCACGGGCTTAGTTGCTCTGCGGCACGTGGGATCTTCCCAGAACAGGGCTCGAACCCATGTCCCCTGCATTGGCAGGTGGATTCTTAACCACTGCGCCACCAGGGAAGCCCCATTGTGCTTTTTTAACAATACTGTACTGTACAGTTAATAACGTGTTAAGAGGGTAGATCTCATGTAAAGTGTTCTTATGACAACTAAAAAAGACCAAAGTCCAGCCTTGACAGGAGTCCAGCTGAGATGTACAAAAGTAGAAGACATGAGAAGAAACAAGGGTAAAGCGGAAAAAATAGAGCAAAGGGGTAAAAATCAGATGCAAGAAAAGGGTAAGTGTCAAAAGATATACCAATAATAACGAGACAAAACCAATGGGTGTGTATAGCAGCCACAAAGCAAACAAAAAAATCACCACTGAGAACTTGGCAACTTCAGGATATTCAATGAAGAAAACAAAAAGCCCTACATATGCCAATGCTCCCCCCAAAGAAACTGATATTTAAGGAAGAAACACCCCCAGCCCACTATAACCTTCTGCATAGTCTTCATCTAGGACCCCAGAATCAGCTCCAAAGTTTAATGCCCAGATCTTAGTTCCCTGACCAGGGATCGAACCCGTCCCCCTGCAGTGGTCTAGCAGTCTTAACGACTGGACCACCAGGGAAGTCCTTAAAGACGCACTTCTATAGTGTCTTTTGACTTCCACAGTTGAGACATGCAGCCACCACGCCTATCTTTAGTCGTCCTGTCCCAGAATTTGTCTGTGCCCTCAACATCTATTGTTAGGGATCTTATTTCTTGCTTTGACTATCAACTAGTGTGCTGCTTTCTATTTGACATTTCCAATTGTAGATTTTTGGTTCACATGTACAAAATGGAGGTCTGGGGTAAAGCACAAGTCTTTGGGAGCTCAGTGGTCATTTACTGTGACTTGTATTTGTATCGCAAGAACTTCGTTCAGCTTGGGGAGAGAAGAAGGGGTTTTCTTTAAACAACTTTGGGAAATACAACCCTAATTCCGTTTCTTATGAAAGTGATGAAATTTAAGGGAAAAGCTTTCAAAGTAGGTCCTTATCCCCAGATAGAGAAGCTCAGGGGGTTCGATTCATAATACAAAATAAATGAATAAGATCAAGCCCATTGCCCAGTATGACAAGGTTAATAATGATGAGTATGTTAATCTGCTAATCACGAATCTTCAAAGACCGCCTATTGCCTGCCCAAATTAAAAAAAAAAAAAAAAAAAAAGCCCCTTCTCTGGCTATTAAAAAGGCCTGCATTTGGCTGCAAACTATCTCCTGATGTTCTAGATCAGTGGTTCTCAATACCGAGAATCAAAGCCCTTGTCCGACCCCAAATCAAGTGAATCCGAATCTATGGGGAGCAGGGCCCCAGGGCAGCCGGTGATAAGAACCACAGTGACCTGATCACTCTTGATTCTGACCTCCACGTCTCAGTTCCCACCATGGCCTTTGCCTGGGATGTCTTCCCTTTACTGCAGGACTTGGTTTCTCCTTCTCCCCTTGTCAATCAGGACCTCACTCAGCCTTTGGAGGGGCAAAGAGCCCAGACTCCGGAGCCGACTGCCATATTATCTCGGGCTCTAGTTCTGCCACTTGGTGCTGAGCGACAGTGGACTTTAGGTCCCTCAACTGTGAAATGAGATTATCACAGTGACTGCATAAGGTTGTTGTGAGGATGAAATGAGTGCCTGGCACAAAGGAAGGGCTCAGCATGTTTCAGCTCATTAACCTCTCCTTCAGGGCTCTTCTCAAAAGCTCTCTAAGCTGGTAGCTCTCTCTTCTTTGAAACTCTCTTTAAATTATTTAGCGCTTTTTTTTTTTTATTATACCTTTTAATTTTATCCTAACTTTTTATTTTGAAATAGTTTGTGATTTGTAAGAAGTTGCAAAAATACTACAGGGTCCCTGTCTACCCTTCACCCAGCTCCCCCCAGTGATATCTTACATAACCAGAGCACACTGTCAAAACCAGAAAATTGACACTGGTCCAATACAAGTGACTAAGGGACAGACTTTATTTGGATTTCATCCGTTTTTAATGCATTCTTCGTGTGTGTGTGGGTACAGGGGTAATTTTTATCACCTGTGTAGATCCAAGTAATTATCACCACAATCTGGATACAGAACTGTTACGAAACCACAAACAAGCTTCCTTGTGTTGTCCCTTTATAGACACCCCTTCCCTCTAATCCTAACCCCTGACAACGACTGATCTGTGCTCCACCACTGTAATTTTGTCACTTTGAGAATGTTATAGATATGAAATCACATAGTATATAACCCTTTGAGATTACTTTTTCATGCATCACAATGCCCCTGTGATCCATACAAGTTATTGTGTGTATCAAGTTAATTCCTTTTTAGTGCTGGGTCGTATGTCACTGAGTGGGTGTACCACAACTCAACTTTTTAGGGGATATAAAATACATAAAATTTGGGCTTCCCTGGTGGCACAGTGGTTAAGAATCCGCCTGCCAATGAAGGGAACGTGGGTTCAAGCCCTGGTCCAGGAAGATCCCGCATGCCACGGAGCAACTAAGCCCATGTGCCACAACTACCGAGCCTGCATTCTAGAACTCATGAGCCACAACTACTGAGCCCGTGTGCCACAACTACTGAGCCTGCGCTCTACAGCCTGTGCTCCACCAACAAGAGAAGCCACCGCAATGAGAAGCCCGCGCGCCGCAATGAAGAGTAGCACCCACCTGCCGCAACTAGAGAAAGCCCACGTGCAGCAATGAAGACCCAACACAGCCAAAAATAAATTAATTTAAAAAAACTATAAAAAAGGCATTATTAAAAAACAAGCAAACAAACAAACAAACAAAATATATATAACTCATTATACTTGGCCTTGTATTAAGATTATCTTATTTCTTGTGTTTTGCCCCCTACTTCCCTAGGCCCTATAAGCTCTGAGAGGCCAGAGACCATGTCTTACTAGCTTTTGTTTTCCCTTAATCATCATGCATCTGACCCTCTTGCCCAGGAATACAATCAACAATAAGAATCCCAAAAAACCTAGGTAGAAAATAACTCCTAAACAGAATACTGTGGCTTTATAAAGCTATTCCTGGAATAAATTGCTCTTGCTGTGCTATACAAATGCATTAACTAGAATAAAAATTTTAAGATTTATTTCACTGTCCACAAGCTCAAGACAACAAATTTTAAAAATGACGCATGAAAAGCAATTCATGACCAAAAACCACTGAGCAAACTGAATCAAGATACCAAAGTGTATAATCCATAGAAAACCAACTACCTAAAGGAAAACTGTAAGAGGTCGGGGGGATAGGGAGAGGAGACACTTGAAAACACTAAAATGTTAACACTGCCTTCGGATAAAAGGATTCTGGATGATTTTATTTCTGCTTCTTTATACCCTTCCGACTGCTCCCAGATTCCCTCTAATAAATCTTTGCTAAAGGAAGAAAAAAAAAACAAGCATCGCTGAACCAAACTAAAGGCGGACACCTTCTGTTCCTTTGAAATTTATCTTAGTTCCCCAAGTCAGACATGTCTCTGTTAACATTCATACGCTAGAGATTCGACTTCGTCTTTAACGCTCTCTGACCTGGCTCTGTCCCCATCACTCCATCAAGGCTGCTCTTGCCAAGGCCAGCAGTGTTTCCGTTCTGCCAGGTGCACTGCTACTCTCCACCTCTCACTGCACTTGACCTTGGGGCAACCACAGATAAAGCTGACCCCTCCCTTCCTGCTGAAATGCTTTATCTTAACCTCAGTGACATCGGATACCAGTTTCCCTTCCCCTTCCCTGGTAGCAACTTCCCAATCTCCTTCACCAGGCTTCCTCCTGCACCTGACCTCTAAATATTACATCCTTCAGGATCAGATGGGAGGGTTTTTCTCTTCTCCCGCCATCTTCCACGACTAGGTGATTTCATCTATGTTAGTAGCTTTCTTTAAAATAAATTTTTAAATTTTACAATAGTTTTAGGTTTACAGAAAAGTGGCAAACATAGTACAGAGAGTTCCTGCATCTCACACACTCAGACTCCCCGTTATTATTATCATTATTATTATTATTATTTTTTGGCCGTGCCCCGAGGCTTGTGGAATTTTAGTTCCCCAACCAGGATCGAACCCAGGCGCTCGGGAGTGAAAGTGCAGAGTCCTAACTACTGGACCACTGGGGAATTCCGAAAGATGCCCTATTATTAACTTCTTAAGCCAGTGTGGTACCTTCATCACAACTAATAAACCAATGTTGACACATTATTATTAACTCAGGTCCATAAGTTATCTAGATTTCCTGAGGTTTTGCCTAATGTCCTCTTTCTGTTTCAGGAACCCATTTAGGATACCACATGCTATTTAGTTTTCATGTCTCCTTAGGCACCTCTTGGCTGAGATAGTTCCTCAAACTTCCTTGTTTTTGATGACCTTGCCAGTTTTAAGGTGTATTGATCAGGTATTTTATAGACAGACTGTCCCTCTACTGTCTGATGTTTTCCACGTGGTTAGACTGGGGTGATTCGTTTTGAGGAGGAAGGCTACAGAGGTAAAGGGCCCTTCTCATCACATCGTATCAAGGGTACATACTACCGACATGACTGAGCAATGTCGATGCTGACCTTGATCTCCCAGATGAGGCAGTGCCTGTCAAGTTTTTCCTCTGTAAAGGTACTTTCTTTTTTTAAATAGCTAAGAAGTTTTTTTTTTATTATTTATTTAGTTATTTTATTTATTTTTGGCTGTGTCGGGTCTTAGCTGCGGCACGCGAGATCTTCGTTGTGGTGCACGGGCTTCTCTCTAGTTGTGGCACACAGGCCCTAGGGAGCCCGGGCTCTGTAGCTGTGGTGCACGGGTCCCAGAGACTCTGTAGTTTGCAGCACGTGGGCTCTACTTGAGGTGCGCGAGCTCAGTAGTTGTGGTGCACAGGCTTGGCTGGCCCGCGGCGTGTGGGATCTTAGTTCCCTGACCAGGGATTGAACTCACGTCCCCTTCATTGTAAGGTGGATTTTTTTACCACCGGACCGCCAGGGAAGTCCCAAGGTACTCTTTTTCTTTTTTCCCCTCCCTTTCACACTGTATTCTTTGCAAGGAAGTCCCTATCTTTAGCTCACATTTAAAGAGTAGGGAGCTATTTCCACTTCCGTGAAGATGGAGTCTCTGTGTCAATTATTTGGAATTCTTCCGTATAGGTGATTTATCTCTTTTCCCGTGTTTATTTACTTAGTCAGTCATTTGTTTATATCAGTGTGAACCAATGCATATTTGTTTTATGTTTGGGTTATAATCTAATATTACATTATTTATTTTATTGCTCCAACTGTTCCAGTTTGGGCCTCTGGGAGCACTTTCAGTTAGCTCCTGTGTCTCTTGGGCCCATCCTCATCTTTCAGTTTTTTGACCTTCTCCTTACTTTCCGGCATTACCAGACTGTCCACGTTCATCTTGTATGTTCCCTGCCCAAGGCCCTAGAAACATCCATTTCTTCCAGGGGCCCTAGTTCTTTTCATTGGAGAATGGAATTAGAAACCAAGATCTGGGTGGTGGGTATGCCTGTTGCTAGTGGGGTGCAGATCCTTTTTAAAACCTCAGTATTCCCCATGGCTGATGTAGGCACATGAAAATATGTTAACTGGGAATGTCTTTTTCTCAGGCTATATAAAATAGTGAACCTGAAAAAAATTGTTGAAAAAATAATCTCGTCCCTCTATATAATCCACATATATAAATCCACATATAAGCAAGAAGATTTTTCGTAAGTACTGGGAAATGCACCTTTCAATCAAATTGTGAGGTCGCCCTCAAAATATTCCAAGTCAGGGGCTTCCCTGGTGGCGCAGTGGTTGGGAGTCCGCCTGCCGATGCGGGGGACGCGGG